>NC_080786.1:34002281-34311281 GCF_028018385.1 Neofelis nebulosa | reverse complement strand
GGAGCCTGCTTCCAATTCTGTGTTTCCCTCTCCTGCCCCTCCCCCAACTAGTGTACCCACTCTCTCTCTCTCTCTTGAAAATAAACAAACATTAAAAAAAAAAAAAGAAAAATATACCTACCCTTACACTCTGTCTATTCAAAGCTCTCACAGAGGGACTAATTAACAACCATCATAAAAAGCCAATGAATTCTGCAGAAACAGCACTCACCCAAAACGATTCTAAAGTCCTCACCATCCAAATGTAATACCCAAGTATTGGTGGTTTTTGACCTGTTCTCCATATACTTCTTGAGACTCTTCCCATTAATTTCCAGAGTATATTCATATGCAAATCCACTGATAGCATCTATATTTATCGTTGCTTTTGTCTTTGCAGCTCCAACGCAGAAGGTTTCTTTGCCCACTAATTTGAACATCCATTCTTTTCTTATCTCTTCCTAAGCAATAAAATATAAAAGTTGAAAACACACAAATGGAAGAAAATTTAATATTTATAGAAATGCTATAATTTAAAAAATTTTAAGTTTATTTATTTTGAGAGAGAGAGAGCAAGTGAGTGTGGGGGAGGGGTAGAGAGAGAAGGAGAGAAAGAATCCCAAGCAGGCTCTGTGCTGTCAGCAAGGAGCCTGATGAGGGGCTTGAACTCACAAACCATGAGATCATGACCTGAGCTGAAATTGAGTCATATGCATAACTGACTGAGCCAGGCGCCCCAAGAAATGGTATAATTAAAGCGAGTAAACAGCAGTGCTATATAGGTATAATTTTATTCTTTCATGATCCAAATATTTTACAAAATAAAAGCACTTGAAGTTTAAATGTTATTTAGTCTATGGATTCTGTAACTATAAATAGTTTGCTTTGTCCAGCAAAATGATACAGGCCAAAATATAAAGATAACCACTGTAAGAGAAAAGCCCTGAATTCATACATGAAGAATCTATATTAACAAAATCAAGCATTTTTCCCCTACCTTCCCATCTACATATACCACTCGTTTGCCTGATGTGGTCCCATGTTCAAATTCAATCTTATGGACTCCGTCACTTAAAGCAACATCCCAAACGGCTACGAGATCCGTCATTTTTTCCAGGCTATAAGGAGGGCTAAGGGAATAAAATGAAGCAATTATAATAGACCAAAAACAGTAATTTATCTTTCCAGGTAAAAATATCAGATTTTTTAACCCATAAAATTAGAAAATATTAAAGTGATAGTAACTGAGAAATTCTACTCACAGTACATACAACTATCTTCTCCCTCTTGTGCACTCTTCCTTTAAGATGAAACTACTATATATGGGTATGTAGTCGGATAATTCCAAACAAAGTCACCTTAATATTAATAGGATTAAGAGCCGATCAGTTTATCCAGGATAGTATTCTAAGCTTGGCTACAGAATAATGCTTGGAAAGGTCAGTAAAAAGTCTCTACTTCTCCCCTGCACCCCCATTTAGAAAGCACAGTATTTAATTCTGGTTTTTCTTCCTCAGATCCATTCACTCCAAAACAAAAACTCTCCAAACATTTCATACTTAAACCAATTAGGATTCATTTCAACAAAAAGGGTTCTAATTCATTATACTAAGAAAAATAAAAGTCATAGAAGAAATGTCCTATAATAGAGAAAAAAATGGAAAATGGTAATTCTTGTCCTTACTATAGTAACCTTATTTAAAAAATAAAGGATTCTGTTTTGTTATAAGTTTCTGGCACAAATTAAGTACATATGTTTGATATTAATATGTTAATATAAAATATATAACATTCATCCTATACGAGTCCTGTGTGAATGCCATGTTATATAAGACATACATAAAATATATTTGAGCCTGTTCTTTTAACTACATCTTACTCCTTATTCACTCTAATGTCTTTTGTGTGCTCTAAGTCAGAAATGGTAAATGGATTTTTTTGTCATTTTGAAGTGATTGCCAGGAACTCTGTGCTAAGATGGGTTTGGAGACCTTATATCAGGCCCTATGGGAAAAGACGTGCCATGTTGGTGGCAGCCACCTACATGCCAAGTGTTTACTGCCCTTGCTATAAATCACAGAAAAGCAAAACGAAGCATTCTGCAACTTTACAAAATGTGTGCTTAACAAAAGTAGCCTGGATAAATAACTCTTGAGTAATTAAAACAATCTTGAAAATTTCAAAAGCTAGTTTTACTGCCATGCAAGACATTTACCTTTCGTCATCTTCAAAGATAGGACTGTCATCTCCAGATGCCATGGTTGGCAAAATAGCCTTTAATCCAATTAGCAGCCAGGAAAGAAAAAAGCAGAATTGCAGCAAAGAAAGATTGAGAGCAACAAAGATAACATCTGCAAAGGGTTTTTTCTAAGTTTGCAATCCATTTCTTAAATTGCATGCAGTTTCTGATGAAACCAGCTTTTACATACAATAGAATTGCAACCTCCAATTTCCGGAAAAGAAATTAAGTCATGCACATTGGCCAATCATATTTTTCCCTGTTATAAATGTATAATTTCCTAAAACTAGAGAATAAACTCTAGTTTATTCCAAATATTATACCACATCAGAGCTGCAAGAGACCTAGAGGTCCTCTGGGTCCTGTGCTCCTCAAATCAAGGTATAAGAAGCCCCAAGGGTGTGAGGTGTAGGTCAGGGAATACATAAAACTCCAGGATACACAGAATGCATCTCAGGAAGCATCAATGTTACAGGGTGGTAACAAATTTAAATGCAATCATAATATTAAATTTTAGAATACACATTATGTCGGAATATATAACTTAAAAATTTGGGGGGGGGCACATGGTTAGCTCAGCCAGTAGACCATGCAACTCTTGATCTCGGGGTCGTAAGTTCAAGCCTCACATTGGGTATAGAGCTTACTTAATAAAAAATATAATAAATTTTAAAAAATTTTTTTAGAGAACTTCAAAGAAATGACAAGTTTGCAGGTAGCAGCCAAGGATATGCTAGTGCTGTTTCCCAACAGCAAACTTAATTTATCCACTTACTCGACCCCACTTAATTTACTAGTGCCAATAATGAATCCACAAAAGTTATGTGGTTTGCTCAGGTCACTAGTAGGGCCTGAGCCAGAATTAGAGCCCAGTACTCCAATGCAAATACCCCAGAATTAACTGGGCTATAATACTAATTAAATTTTACTAAAATCAAAAGCACACATATTCACACATGCATAGGAAACCCTCCACATTTGGAGATTTGAGATTAACAGCCTGTACCCCTGCCAAACCTACCGAAAAATAGGCTCAACTATTTTTTGCTTCCAAAATCTACTCTGGCCTAGCCTTTTCCCTATAGTTGCCCAAGAGTGCTCCCTCCTTGTTAAAAATGGGAGATTGCCCAACTTCTTTAGCTGGAAACAGTCAGAACCAACAAACTGTTTTTAAAAGGATGTCAAAGAAGAAATTAGTACTGATAAAAGCACTCCAACAGGCAAAGAAAACATACAAATTTTAGAATAAAAATTAGACAAAACTTCAAAACCCTTTGTAGCTAGAATAAATCTTTTTTTTTTTTTTTTATTTGGTAGCACCTTAACAATTTGTGAAATTTTCTAGTCTTTCTAGAAGCCCTAGGATATCTCCTATGAAAGTGGAGGGTATCCTGCACCTATAAAAGCAAAGAGAATACATAGCAATAGAGGAAGCAAACAGAATATAAACTTGGATAAGCCATCCTTTGCACATCAGAGTGGGCTTAGGGATATCATTCAAATTTTGCTTTATAACTTTTAAAGACCTTATAAAGCTCAGTAATTCAGCATTCAAACTTGAAAGAATTGCCCAGTTTTTCCATGACAAGGGACTTTAATATTATCACACTAACATAAAGGCATAGTACTAACTTAATTACAATAACTTTTCACATTGAAGTATAAAAGACAACACAACAAATTAGAAGGGAAGTGAGAAATCAAAATCACATTTATTTTTTAAAGTTTTCCCCTAAACTATCAACATTTATTTATACATTCATTTATTTATGGAGCATCTATCTAAGGTGCTAAAAAGTTTTGGAAATAGTGATGGTTGCACCAAATTGTGAATGTGCTTAATGCCACTGAATTGTACCCTTAAGGATGGTTAAAATGGCTGGGGCACCTGGGTGGCTGTTGGCTAAGCATCCAACTCCAGCTCAGGTCACGATCTCATGGTTCAAGAGCCCCGCATCAGGCTCTCTGCTGTCAGTACAGAGCCCGCTTCAGATCCTCTGTCCCCCTTTCTCTCTGCCCCTACCCTACTCTCTCACTCTCTCAAAAATAAACATTTAAAAGAAAAAGATGGCTAAAATGGAAAATTTTATGTCATATGTATTTTGCCGCTACTTAAAAAAATTAATAGTGTAATATACAAAAAGACACTGTATACCTTAAATGGGTGAATTGTATGGTATGTGAATTATACTTCAACTAAATTGTTAAAAAAAAAAAAAGATCTAGGTGCCCTTCTGGTAGTGTTTCTTGAAATGTGATTATATCTATAACTGAAAGATGATCACAACTGTCCTTGTTCCCAATATCTCCATTACTCATTTGAATAATGATAAATATCTGTCACACATCTCTAAGTTACAAACTGGACTTAATAAACACATGTCATATTCTAAATTCATTCACCTTGCTGATAGTTATCAGTAACTTATGTGCCAGGCACTCAGCTGGACACTAAGCTCAGAGTGAGGGGCTCTAGAGAGACCAAAAGATGACTACAACAGAACCATAGGAGTGTCCTTGAAAAGGGAAGCAGTGAAGGACAGAATGGGCCCACAGAGAAAGGATACTGGCCTGCTAAGTGGGTAAGGAGAGAGAAGAGACTTGGCTTTATTTTTATTTTTAATTTTTTTTAACGTTTTTATTTATTTTTGAGACAGGGAGAGACAGAGCATGAACAGGGGAGGGTCAGAGAGAGAGGGAGACACAGAATCTGAAACAGGCTCCAGGCTCTGAGCTGTCAGCACAGCATCGGGCTCGAACTCACAGACCGCGAGATCATGACCTGAGCCGAAGTCGACCGCTTAACCGACTGAGCCACCCAGGTGCCCCGAGACTTGGCTTTAAAACCTGAGAGAATGGGGCACCTGATTGACTCAGTCGGTTAAGTGTCCGACTTCGGCTCAGGTCGTGATCTCACAGTTTGTAAGTTCAAGCCCTACATCCAGCTCTGTGCTGACAGCTCAGAGCCTGGAGCCTGCTTCAGATTCTGTGCCTCCCTCTGTCTCTGCCCCTCCGCCGTTCTGTCTCTCTCTCTCTCAAAAAAAAAAAAAAAAAAAAAAAAAAAAAAAAATTAAGTTTTAAAAAATAAACTCTTATACATACACTTAATTTTCAGGATCATGTGACCAAACTGGAAAATGATCATTACAAAGAAAATTCCCTCTATTTAATAACAAAAATGTAAATGAAAATGTAAATGTAAATGAAAAGGATGGAAAATGTAAATGAAAAGGATGGAAAAACAAATTCCATTTTTTTCACTGATGAAGATGATGTCACTCACTCAACACTTTTTACATCTTCAAAGAAAACTTAAGTATCTAGACATCAGCGTATCTTTTAAAGTCTCTTCCCTAGCGATCCAACAGTCATGTTTCAGAGTATGCTTCAAACATTAAGACGTTTCCACTGTTCATCTAAACCCAGATTGAATTTTGCCTTAAATTGGGTTTTAAGTGTACTGCGTACTGCAATAGTATGTCCAAGCTAAACCCAAGTCAGTTTTAAATTACTAACACATTCATAGTTCCCTTTTCAGCAAAAGCTCTAGGTAAGGCCAGCCACAAGGGAGGTCACTTTTCAACAAGTAGGTGTTGACACTGTACGCCCAGAACCTTGTGAAGCCCTGGGACCTCCAGAAAAGCCAGGAAGCTTCGTGAACCAGGGGGCTCAACGAACTGCTTACTGTAATAGCTACAAACTGAAAACCACCTGCAAGTTCACCGACAGCGGGGGAGCGGGGCGCGGCGCGGCATCCACGAAGTAAATCACAGTCCGGTCACTCAACAAACTGCACGTACAGCCCGGGCCAGGCCCCGGGGATGGATGCGGCGGTCAGCCTGGCGCACACGAACGCAGTCCAGTGCGGCCAATACAAAGGACGCAGGAAAATACGCGAAGCCACGGGTATGCCCGTAATGCATCCTTTGGCCAAGGATGTTACGGCACCTCACGATCTAGGGTCTGCACAAATACGGTCTGCTTGTGCGTCCATGGAAAAAGCGGCTGGAAGTGTATTATCCTAAGGTCGCAGGGCCTGGCCGGGCAGGGGAGACCCGCGGCCTGCCGCTCGGTCCCGCCTCTGCCCTCGGCCCTGCAGACGCGACACGCCCGGAACACCCCAGCACCGCCTGAGGCCTCACCCGCGGCGTCTCACGGTCCGCGTAAACACCGCCCACCGCTAGCAGCGCCCGCCGCTGCCGCCTCGAGATGGCCACCGCCGTCGCCGCCGCGCTCCAGCGCAGAGGCTTCTGGGGGCCGTCTCACCTGCGCCGCGGGGCTCACCTGGCCGCCGTGGACCGCGGGAGGGTCTGCGTCGTGGACCCGCAACGCGCGGGTTCGGGCTCTGCCACTTAGGCCGCGTAGGCTTGTTCCCTTCGCCGAGAACCGGGCGCCTCCTCCGCGTAAGCTGAAAGCTCGGCAGCCGCCAGTCCCGTGCGCGCCGACTCTCTGGCGCTTCAGGTCCCCGGAGGTGCCCAGCGCAGGCCGCCACCCGCCCCCGCGCACCGCAGACCCAGCCCCGCCCGCTGCCTCAGAGGACGTCTTAGCGCTCTCTGCACGGGCACCCCCTCCCCGCCCTTCCCCGCTCCAAACCTTAAGTCCTGCACCGCGTCCAGTCGTCCCGCCAGCCGAGGTTGGTAAGCCCCACTGATAGCCAGCGCGAGGCTGGACGCCGGGCATAACCTGGTGGCCAAAACAGAACCTGTGTCTTCTCTGAAGCCACAAGGCAGGTAAATCTGATTATGGCCTTCGTTCTTTGAACTCTGTTTATGGTTCTGGCCGCTTCCATAAGGACCCAAACTCTTTAAGGGGGCATGAGGCCCCGTGTAGATTTTCAGATGATGCAAGCTCTTTCTCCCCGCCCCTGCGGGCCTCTGCGGATGCTCTTCCCTCTGCTGGGCACTCCTCCCTGCTTTTTCCCTTAGTTATCCCCCACTTTCTTGTTGAGCTTGCTCTTCAGATATCATTTCTTAAGGAAAACTGACTTGGCCCTGAAGACTTGCAGCACTTGGAATTCTCCTTAGTCCCTGCCAGGGTGTGTAATTATTTGTGTAATTGTTGCTTAATGTGTAATTTAATAGTAGACGGAGGTC
This sequence comes from Neofelis nebulosa, assembly GCF_028018385.1. Classification (NCBI taxonomy): domain Eukaryota; kingdom Metazoa; phylum Chordata; class Mammalia; order Carnivora; family Felidae; genus Neofelis; species Neofelis nebulosa. Next base: position 34,303,970 of record NC_080786.1, on the reverse strand, counting down.
CTTAAAGGCAGGGGCAATGGGTGCTTGGCTCTCACTCTTGCATCTCCCACATCAGCACAGTGCAAGATGCTGAGCAAGTGTGTGAGTGAAAAGGAAGTTGAGAGACAATAGGAAACAATGTATTAATAGATTAATCAGTCTGCAAAGTCATAATGATTGAATTCTTAAGCAAATTATGTTACAAGGATTCTGCTTAGTGAGCACTGATTTCTTGTTTGCTACCTTGTATTGAAAACTCTTCTAAGACAAAGACTCTTCATATTTGTAATTTTCTTCTAAATCAGTGTCTGGAACAGAAAGTTTTCAATAAATGTTGAAAGAATGAGTTAGGGGCAGCAGATAAAAGGCCCAGAGTGGAAATTTTCAGGGATGGGACAAGGCTAACTAAGACACCTCCCTAATTACTTTTTCTTAGTCCTTAGTGAGTTGTTGGGCTAGGACCAGGAAACCTTGGTTGGGAAGCAGCTCAGTGATACTGTTTAATGAAGGATCATATTTTCTGGTAAAACTTTAGAAATCTGGATATCCTCTACATGATCAGAAAGGTATAATTTGTTGAATGCTTGCTATGTCCTTATATATTGTCGTCTGTTAATTTTCACAATAGTCCAGTGCTTGTATTACAGACAGACCCAAAGCACTTCAGCAGTTGCAGGGCCGGCATGTGGAATGAGGCCTGTGGGATGCAAGAAGTTCATGTTAATAGGGCCTGTTAATAGAAAAGTGTTGATTGTGCTTGAAGAAAAATCTGGGCCTGTCCTTAGAGGCCCTCGAAGTTCCTTTGCCCAGGGGCTGCAGAATACATTCATGAGGTACACTCAAGTCTGCACCACAAATAGGCAGTGCTGTCTGATTCCTCCGCTGGCTTGTTCCCCTCTTTTCTCTTTGGGTAGAATTTCTCAGATAACTGGCATTAAGAAACATACCAGTTTGGGCTACATTTTCCACCTACTTATTCCCAGGGGCCCAGGACAGTAGAGGTAGCAATAGTCATTTGTTACCAGACAGGATTGTTATGGAAAGAAAGTCTGAAGAAAACACGGTGAAAGGTATTGAACTTGAGTATAAATGTATTCATTCAAGCTGATTCTGCTTTTGACTCTACTTCCCCCCGCCCCAAACTAATCTCTATGCCCAACATGGGGCTCAAACTCACAACCACAAGATCAAGAGTCACATGTCCTACTGACTGAGCCAACCAGGTACCCCATGCTTTTGACTTATTCTCACTCTCAGATTATTAATTTGATTTTATTTTGGGGGTGGCTGGGTGGCTCAGTTGGTTAGGCGTCCTACTATTGATTTTGGCTCAGGACATAACCTCACCATCATGGGATGGAGCCCCACATTGGGCTCTGTGCTGGGCATGGAGCCTCCTTGGGACTCTGTCTCTCTCTCTCTCTCTGTCTCTCTCCCTCCCTCTGTTCCTCTGTTCCTCTCTCCCTTTCCCTGTGCCCCTCCCCTGCTTTTGTGTGTTTGCTCGCTCTCTCTCTCTCTCAAGGGGATGGGAAAAAAGATTTTATTTTTAAGTAATCTTTATACCAACGTAGGGCTTGAACTTACAACCCCAAGATCAAGAATCACATGCTCTACTTTAAAATGAAAAGAAAGAAAGAAAGAAAGAAAGAAAGAAAAAGAATCATGTGCTCTATCAACTGAGCCAGCCAGACACCTCATCAGTGATGTATTTTAGGAGAGCGGCTAAAAATGTTTTCATTCACCATTCTCCATGTTTTCATTGGGCCTCCATTTGAACAGGGAATTTTTTTTTATAAGTGTTTGTTTATTTGGGGCGGGGGTGGTGTGAGGGAGGGAGGAAGAGGCAGAGAGAGACAGAGAGAAAGAGAGAGAGAATCCCAAGTAGGCTCTGAGCTGTCAGCGCAGAGCCTGAGGCGGGGCTCCGTCTCAGGGACCATGAGTTCCTGCTCTAAGCCAAAATCAGGAGTAGGATGCATAACCGACCAGCCTTCCTGAAAAGGGAATTGTTAATGCATTTGACTGATTTCCTGAGTTTTTTACACAGTATGAACAGAGATCAAAATAAAAGGGAAAAGTTTTCTAGTCTGATACCTACAAGACTGAAAATTTTCCATATGCCCTTCCAGTATTGGTACAGCCCAACCGCTGGTGATATGTTTAAAGAAAGAGGCACCAGTGCTTGAGAAACAAGCACAGGGCCCAGGATTCTGGCCTCAGAGGGTTGTGTGTCCAGACCAGTGCCAGTAACAACAGCCTCTTGCTGCCGGCCAGGATGCTGGGGCTTAGGCATCTTCCCCTCAGCCCAAGGAGGCTGTGGCTCTCCCTACACAAACACAGAAAGTGGAGAAGCAGTACAACAGGGTGATTTTGTAGAACTTCAAGAGAAGCTTGAAAGTTTCAGGAGAAAGTAGGTTTTGGTTTGAGTCATGTGGAGATTGGGGTTTGTAGATAAACCCTTAATTAGAACAAAGAGCCAAAGGAAGGCAGTACAGACACATGTTCCAGTTGGTAAAGATTTGTAAAAATTTGGATCATGTTTATTTTGAAAAATTTAAAAAGCATAGAAAAGTATAGAACAAGACCCATATTGCTGCTACCTAGAATTGACTGACCATCATTAAATATTGGCTCAGTGAAAAATTTTAATAGAAGAAAACGTTGCAGATCAAACCCTATTTGATTTGCAACTGCAGCACCATTACTTGCTTCTCTTCCCCAAAGGCCAATGTGAACATAAGTTTAGTGTTTCCTTCCAAGTCCACCCTCTGTAGTTATATAGAAATTATATACATGAATAGCTTATACCTGTTAGAATGTTTATTATCTAAGACAAGAAATAACAAGTGTTGACAAGGATACGGAGAAAAGGAAACCCTTGTGCACTGTTAGTAGGAATGTAATTTGGTGTAGCTACTGTGGAAACAGTATGGAGGTTTAAAAAAAATTAAAAATAGAACTATGCTATGATCCAGCACTTTCATTTCTGGGTATAGACATCTGCCCTGCCACACACACACTATTATTATTATTCAGGTGAAAAAGAAAAGGAAATTCTGCCATTTGTGACAACATGGATGGACCTCAAGGACACTATGCTAAGTGAAATAAGTCAGACAGAGAATAACAAATAATGTATATGTCTCTTATAGGTGGAATCTAAAAAGAAAAGCAAAAATAAGCTCATAGATACAGAGAACAGATTGGTGGTCTTCAGAGGTTGATGGGGGGAGAAATGGGTGGAGGGGGTATAAATTTATTAAAAATAATGAAGAGGGGCGTTTTGAACTATCCCACTTTGAATTATATATTGTCAATTTATTATTACTAGTGTATTTGGTTTGTCTCTACTGTTTTATCTTTAGCTTTCTAATTGCCCCACCTTTGTTCTGCTTTTTATTCTCCTTTCTTGCATTCTTTCAAAAATTGTTTAATGTTTATTTTTGAGAAAGAGAGACAATGTGTGAGTAGGGGAGGTGCAGAGAGAAAGGGAGACACAAAATCAGAAACAGGCTCCAGGCTCTGAGCTGTCAGCACAGAGCCCGACACAGGCTCCAACTCATGACCTGTGAGATCATGACCTGAGCTGACAGGCTCAAACTCATGAACCGCGAGATCATGACCTGAGCTGAAGTCAGACACCTAACCAACTGACCACCCAAAAACCCCTCCTTTCTTGCATTCTTAAAAGTAGACTTAGGTTTTGTTTTCTTTTTCCACTTTTTCTGTCTACTGGCTTAGAAGTCATTGGCTCTATTCCTCTTCTTCAAAAGGCTACCCTTGAAATTTTACATTACATACTTAACAAAGCCTAAACATCCCACCTCTTCTTACAAACAACACAAGAACCTTGGAATACTCTAACTCCAATGGCTGCCCCCATTTTCATTTTAGTCTGTCCTTTTTTTCAGCCCACAGATTTGCCTTCATGATCATTATACTGTATTACATGATGTTTGTTTAGATTTGTCTACCTGTTTATCATTTTTTTCTCAACAATCCCTGCATCTCAGACTTGTCTTTGATCACTTGTCTTCTTTCTAAAGTACATACTTAGAAGTTCTTTTAGTGTAGGTCTATTGGTGATTTTTTAAAAATTTTATTTTGAGATAATTGTATCTGGGAGCTCGGGAGAACCACTGATCTGGACCCACTTTAACATGCTTCCAGAGTCCTAGTCAGTGCAGGAATCTTGGGCTCAGTTCCCCCTGACTTGCTCCTGACTGTGCTGATGTATGTATAGGTAACACTCCTCTCGATATGTGTATCTCTCATAGCTTTGGGTTCAGCTCAAAATTTTGTTTCATCTCCTTTGAGATTTTGCTTTCTGGAAAACCAGAAAAGAAATGATTATTATTTTGTAAATGTTTACTTATATTGAGAGAGAGAGAGAACGAATGGGGAGAGGGACAGAGAGGTAGATAGAGAATGCCAAGCACACTCCACACTGTCAGTGGAGAGCTCTATGTGGGGCTTGATCTCACAAATCATGAAATTATGACATCAACTGAAATCAAGAGTTGGATGCTTAACCAACTGAGCCATCCAGGTGCCCCTATTATTATTTTTTTAGTATAAAAATAAAAAAATTATATAAGTAGTGTTCTTAGGTATGATAGAGCCCTGCTTTTGAAAAATTATTTGAGGGCATTTGAGGGGTGCCTGACTGGTTTAGTCAGCAGAGCATGCAACTCTTGATCTCAGGATTGTGAATTCAAGCCCCATGTTAAGTGTAGAGATTACTTAAATATAAAATCTTTAAAAAATAAATAAATAAAAAATTATTTTGAAGTTTACATTCTAGTGGAGGAGGCACTCACAAAAAATGAGGAAACAGATTGTGGTAAGTTGCTTCCAAGGTGGCTCCCAAGGATCCTCACTTCCTGGTATTCACATCCTTGTATAGTCCTCTACTATGTTTTACTATAGTTGGTCTGTGTGATTAACAGCATATAGCAGAAGTGATGATATGTGACATCCTGGATTAGGTTATAAAAAAGACTTCAGCTTTTGTCTTAGGTGCTCACACATTCACTTGGACACTCCCTCTGTGGGAAGCTGTCATGTTTTGGGGATACTGAGGCAGCCTGTGGAGAGGCTCGCTCGGTAAGGAACAAAAACAGCCCTGCCAGTAACCACATGGGTCAGTTTGGAAGCAAATCCTTCGGCCCCAATTGAACCTTGAGACGACCAACCCAGGCTAACAGGTTGACTGCAACCTCATGAAGATTCTGTCCAGACCATCCAGCTAAGCCCCCCTGTGTTCCTGAGCCACAGACATGTCAAGATATTACGTTTTTGTTTTAAGGGGCTGTGTTTAGGGATAATTTGTTATGTACCAATAGATAACTAATGCACAGATGAAATAACTTCGAATTGGAATAAATGCATACCCATCTTATGGTAGAGCAGATGCCCATCAAGAGAAGTGGTTGATAAAGTGGTTAATGAAATCGGCCTTGGAGCTGAGTGCTGGTTTCAGATCCTGGCTCTGCCACATACTAGCTGTGTCATCTTAGCAAGTCTTTTTTTTTTTTTTTTTTTTTTTTTTTTTTTATTCCTATTTTCCAATTTGGTCATTTGTAAAATGAAGATAACAACAGTACTTATGTTAAGGTTGCTGTGAAGAGTCAAGAAATTAGAAAATAAAAGTGTTTAGCCCAGAGCTTGATACATTTTAAAGGTTCAATTAATATAACTATTGTTAATCTGTATTGATTCTTGAGCATTTGTTATTAATATGTTTGAGCTGTTTGCTTATGGTCTTTCATATTGGAAAATGGCTCCTGAAGGTGAAAGACCCCTGTATAAAACCGACTCAAATTTAACAATGCCACTCAACACTGTACTAAGTATCTATTATGTGCCAGGGACTATGCTAGGTGCTGGAAAAGGTAAGAAATGATCCGTGTCCCCAGAGTTCAAATTCTCATAGGAGAGGAGTTCCGGAAGATGGCGGCGTAGGAGGACGCTGGGCTCACCGCGCGTCCTGCTGATCACTTAGATTCCACCTATACCTGCCTAAATAACCCAGAAAACCGCCAGAGGATTAGCAGAACGGAGTCTCCGGAGCCAAGCGCAGACGAGAGGCCCACGGAAGAGGGTAGGAAGGGCGGCGAGGCGGTGCGCGCTCCACGGACTGGCGGGAGGGAGCCGGGGCGGAGGGGCGGCTCGCCGGCCAAGCAGAGCCCCCGAGTCGGGCTGGCAAAAGCGGAGGGGCCGGACGGACTGTGTTCCGACAGCAAGCGCGACTTAGCGTCTGGGAGGTCAGAAGTTAACAGCTCTGCTCAGAAAGCGGGAAGGCTGGAGGACAAAGGGAGGGAGAGCTGCTGAGCCCCCGGACGGCAGAGCTCAGCTTGGCGGGGAACAAAGGCGCTCGCCAGCACCATCTCCCCCGCCCATCCCCCAGCCAAAATCCCAAAGAGAACCAGTTCCTGCCAGGGAACTTGCTCGCTCCGCGCAAACACCCAACTCTGTGCTTCTGCGGAGCCAAACCTCCGGCAGTGGATCTGACTCCCTCCCGCTGCCACAGGGCCCCTCCTGAAGTGGATCACCTAAGGAGAAGCAAGCTAAGCCTGCCCCTCCTGCCCCCGTGCACCTTGCCTACCCACCCCAGCTAATACGCCAGCTCCCCAGCACCACAAGCCTGGCAGTGTGCAAGTAGACCAAACGGGCCACACCACCCCACAGTGAATCCCGCCCCTAGGAGAGGGGAAGAGAAGGCACACACCAGTCTGACTGTGGCCCCAGCGGTGGGCTGGGGGCAGACATCAGGTCGGACTGCGGCCCCGCCCACCAACTCCAGTTATACACCACAGCACGGGGGAAGTGCCCTGCAGGTCCTCACCGCTCCAGGGACTATCCAAAATGACCAAACGGAAGAATTCCCCTCAGAAGAATCTCCAGGAAATAACAACAGCTAATGAACTGATCAAAAAGGATTTAAATAATATAACAGAAAGTGAATTTAGAATAATAGTCATAAAATTAATCGCTGGGCTTGAAAACAGTATACAGGACAGCAGAGAATCTCTTGCTACAGAGATCAAGGGACTAAGGCACAGTCACGAGGAGCTGAAAAACGCTTTAAACGAAATGCAAAACAAAATGGAAACCACGACGGCTCGGATTGAAGAGGCAGAGGAGAGAATAGGTGAACTAGAAGATAAAGTTATGGAGAAAGAGGAAGCTGAAAGAAAGAGAGATAAAAAAATCCAGGAGTATGAGGGGAAAATTAGAGAACTAAGTGATACACTAAAAAGAAATAATATACGCATAATTGGTATCCCAGAGGAGGAAGAGAGAGGGAAAGGTGCTGAAGGGGTACTTGAAGAAATTATAGCTGAGAACTTCCCTGAACTGGGGAAGGAAAAAGGCATTGAAATCCAAGAGGCACAGAGAACTCCCTTCAGACGTAACTTGAATCGATCTTCTGCACGACATATCATAGTGAAACTGGCAAAATACAAGGATAAAGAGAAAATTCTGAAAGCAGCAAGGGATAAACGTGCCCTCACATATAAAGGGAGACCTATAAGACTCGTGACTGATCTCTCCTTTGAAACTTGGCAGGCCAGAAAGGCTTGGCACGATATCTTCAGTGTGCTAAACAGAAAAAATATGCAGCCGAGAATCCTTTATCCAGCAAGTCTGTCATTTAGAATAGAAGGAGAGATAAAGGTCTTCCCAAACAAACAAAAACTGAAGGAATTTGTCACCACGAAACCAGCCCTACAAGAGATCCTAAGGGGGATCCTGTGAGACAAAGTACCAGAGACATCACTACAAGCATAAAACATACAGACATCACAATGACTCTAAACCCGTATCTTTCTATAATAACACTGAATGTAAATGGATTAAATGCACCAACCAAAAGACATAGGGTATCAGAATGGATAAAAAAACAAGACCCATCTATTTGCTGTCTACAAGAGACTCATTTGAGATCTGAGGACACCTTTAGATTGAGAGTGAGGGGATGGAGAACTATTTATCATGCTACTGGAAGCCAAAAGAAAGCTGGAGTAGCCATACTTATATCAGACAAACTAGACTTTAAATTAAAGGCTGTAACAAGAGATGAAGAAGGGCATTATATAATAATTACAGGGTCTATCCATCAGGAAGAGCTAACAATTATAAATGTCTATGCGCCAAATACCGGAGCCCCCAGATATATAAAACAGTTACTCATAAACATAAGCAACCTTATTGATAAGAATGTGGTCATTGCAGGGGACTTTAACACCCCACTTACAGAAATGGATAGATCATCTAGACACACAGTCAATAAAGAAACAAGGGCCCTGAATGATACATTGGATCAGATGGACTTGACAGATATATTTAGAACTCTGCATCCCAAAGCAACAGAATATACTTTCTTCTCGAGTGCACATGGAACATTCTCCAAGATAGATCATATACTGGGTCACAAAACAGCCCTTCATAAGTTTACAAGAATTGAAATTATACCATGCATACTTTCAGACCACAATGCTATGAAGCTTGAAATCAACCACAGGAAAAAGTCTGGAAAACCTCCAAAAGCATGGAGGTTAAAGAACACCCTACTAACGAATGAGTGGGTCAACCAGGCAATTAGAGAAGAAATTAAAAAATATATGGAAACAAACGAAAATGAAAATACAACAATCCAAACGCTTTGGGATGCAGCGAAGGCAGTCCTGAGAGGAAAATACATTGCAATCCAGGCCTATCTCAAGAAACAAGAAAAATCCCAAATACAAAATCTAACAGCACACCTAAAGGAAATAGAAGCAGAACAGCAAAGGCAGCCTAAACCCAGCAGAAGAAGAGAAATCATAAAGATCAGAGCAGAAATAAATAATATAGAATCTAAAAAAACTGTAGAGCAGATCAACGAAACCAAGAGTTGGTTTTTTGAAAAAATAAACAAAATTGACAAACCTCTAGCCAGGCTTCTCAAAAAGAAAAGGGAGATGACCCAAATAGATAAAATCATGAATGAAAATGGAAATATTACAACCAATCCCTCAGAGATACAAACAATTATCAGGGAATACTATGAAAAATTATATGCCAACAAATTGGACAACCTTGAAGAAATGGACAAATTCCTAAACACCCACACTCTTCCAAAACTCAATCAGGAGGAAATAGAAAGCTTGAACAGACCCATAACCAGCGAAGAAATTGAATCGGTTATCAAAAATCTCCCAACAAATAAGAGTCCAGGACCAGATGGCTTCCCAGGGGAGTTCTACCAGACATTTAAAGCAGAGATAATACCTATCCTTCTCAAGCTATTCCAAGAAATAGAAAGGGAAGGAAAACTTCCAGACTCATTCTATGAAGCCAGTATTACTTTGATTCCTAAACCAGACAGAGACCCAGTAAAAAAAGAGAACTACAGGCCAATATCCCTGATGAATATGGATGCAAAAATTCTCAATAAGATACTAGCAAATCGAATTCAACAGCATATAAAAAGGATTATTCACCATGATCAAGTGGGATTCATTCCTGGGATGCAGGGCTGGTTCAACATTCGCAAATCGATCAACGTGATACATCACATTAACAAAAAAAAAGAGAAGAACCATATGATCCTGTCAATCGATGCAGAAAAGGCCTTTGACAAAATCCAGCACCCTTTCTTAATAAAAACCCTTGAGAAAGTCGGGATAGAAGGAACATACTTAAAGATCATAAAAGCCATTTATGAAAAGCCCACAGCTAACATCATCCTCAATGGGGAAAAACTGAGAGCTTTTTCCCTGAGATCAGGAACACGACAGGGATGCCCACTCTCACCGCTGTTGTTTAATATAGTGCTGGAAGTTCTAGCATCAGCAATCAGACAACAAAAGGAAATCAAAGGCATCCAAATTGGCAAAGATGAAGTCAAGCTTTCGCTTTTTGCAGATGACATGATATTATACATGGAAAATCCGATAGACTCCACCAAAAGTCTGCTAGAACTGATACATGAATTCAGCAAAGTTGCAGGATACAAAATCAATGTACAGAAATCAGTTGCATTCTTATACACTAACAATGAAGCCACAGAAAGACAAATAAAGAAACTAATCCCATTCACAATTGCACCAAGAAGCATAAAATACCTAGGAATAAATCTAACCAAAGATGTAAAAGATCTGTATGCTGAAAACTATAGAAAGCTTATGCAGGTAATTGAAGAAGATATAAAGAAATGGAAAGACATTCCCTGCTCATGGATTGGAAGAATAAATATTGTCAAAATGTCAATACTACCCAAAGCTATCTACACATTCAATGCAATCCCAATCAAAATTGCACCAGCATTCTTCTTGAAACTAGAACAAGCCATCCTAAAATTCATATGGAACCACAAAAGGCCCCGAATAGCCAAAGTAATTTTGAAGAAGAAGACCAAAGCAGGAGGCATCACAATCCCAGACTTTAGCCTCTACTACAAAGCTGTCATCATCAAGACAGCATGGTATTGGCATAAAAACAGACACATAGACCAATGGAATCGAATAGAAACCCCAGAACTAGACCCACAAACGTATGGCCAACTCATTTTTGACAAAGCAGGAAAGAACATCCAATGGAAAAAAGACAGTCTCTTTAACAAATGGTGCTGGGAGAACTGGACAGCAACATGCAGAAGGTTGAAACTAGACCACTTTCTCACACCATTCACAAAAATAAACTCAAAATGGATAAAGGACCTGAATGTGAGACAGGAAACCATCAAAACCTTAGAGGAGAAAGCAGGAAAAGACCTCTCTGACCTCAGCCGTAGCAATCTCTTACTCGGCACATCCCCAAAGGCAAGGGAATTAAAAGCAAAAGTGAATTACTGGGACCTTATGAAGATAAAAAGCTTCTGCACAGCAAAGGAAACAACCAACAAAACTAAAAGGCAACCAACGGAATGGGAAAAGATATTTGCAAATGACACATCGGACAAAGGGCTAGTATCCAAAATCTATAAAGAGCTCATCAAACTCCACACCCGAAAAACAAATAACCCAGTGAAGAAATGGGCAGAAAACATGAATAGACACTTCTCTAAAGAAGACATCCGGATGGCCAACAGGCACATGAAAAGATGTTCAACGTCGCTCCTCATCAGGGAAATACAAATCAAAACCACACTCAGATACCACCTCACGCCAGTCAGAGTGGCCAAAATGAAGAAATCAGGAGACTATAGATGCTGGAGAGGATGTGGAGAAATGGGAACCCTCTTGCACTGTTGGTGGGAATGCAAATTGGTGCAGCCGCTCTGGAAAGCAGTGTGGAGGTTCCTCAGAAAATTAAAAATAGACCTACCCTATGACCCAGCAATAGCACTGCTAGGAATTTATCCAAGGGATACAGGAGTACTGATGCATAGGGGCACTTGTACCCCAATGTTTATAGCAGCACTCTCAACAATAGCCAAATTATGGAAAGAGCCTAAATGTCCATCAACTGATGAATGGATAAAGAAATTGTGGTTTATATACACAATGGAATATTACGTGGCAATGAGAAAAAATGAAATATGGCCTTTTGTAGCAACGTGGATGGAACTGGAGAGTGTGATGCTAAGTGAAATAAGCCATACAGAGAAAGACAGATACCATATGGTTTCACTCTTATGTGGATCCTGAGAAACGTAACAGAAACCCATGGGGGAGGGGAAGGGAAAAAAAAAAAAAAGAGGTTAGAGTGGGAGAGAGCCAAAGCATAAGAGACTGTTAAAAACTGAGAACAAACTGAGGGTTGATGGGGGGTGGGAGGGAGGGCAGGGTGGGTGATGGGTATTGAGGAGGGCACCTTTTGGGATGAGCACTGGGTGTTGTATGGAAACCAATTTGACAGTAAATTTCATATATTAAAAAAAATAAAAAAAAAAAAAAAAAAAAAAAAACCAGTAAAAAAAAAAAAAAAAAAAAAAAAAAACAAATTCTCATAGGAGAGGCAGAAACAAATGTATTAGTGTAATTAAGGATTCTAAGTCTACAAGACTTGTAAATTGAGGACTCTTCAAGAATTCATCACCAAATGCCATTCGTATGTGGTATACTCTTTGTTATGGGAATAACTTTGATAGTTTTATGCTTAGGAGAAAATTTGAGAATCAGTTTAGAAGTTTCAAAATGAAAAGATCTGTTTTAATTGTTAACGAAGGCTGTAATTTATACTGGGAAGACAAAGCACAGAGGAAAGCAGTAAGCTGAAATGAAGATAGCCTTTGGATCTCAGCTTAAATGTCACTTCCTGAGAGAGGCTCCTCCACACACCTCTGTTCTCTTCCTTCATAGATTTATCATAATTAATGCTTATTTGACGGTTTTTTTTCCTTCATATTTCTCTTCCCAACTAGATCATGAACACCATGAGGGCAGGAATCACATCTGGTTCACTCACCACTGTAAACTCAGCATCTAGATTAGTCCCTGACACATAATGGGTGCCAAATACATTTTTGTAAATAAATGTTAAATGAGTGTTTAGAACCATTAACATTCTGGTGGGTCAATGAAGACTCATAGAAAACTTGAGACCAATGCAGCAGAATGCTAAGACAACTTGTGTGCAGAGCCTTTTACTTCTCTAGCAAAGAGAGGTGCTGAAAAGGCCTTGATGGTTGTAATAAAGAAATTCCTTTGGAGGACAGTGCTGTAGAGCTTCCTCCCTTCCACTTGATACACACAAAATCCAGGAGGAATGAAGAGGAGGCTCTCTTGTTAGGAAATAGAGAGTAATCAGCTTTCTTGTGCTTTGAAGATTGTAAAAGATACTGGTGATTATGCATCTAGCATCCATTGTCCTCTTGACCCTTACAGGATGCCAGTTTTACTCAAATAGCCATACCTCCACCTTGCAATTTATGTGACTCAATGACCACCCACCCATGTCAATTCCAATTATGGTAACCCTTTTCCCCTTCCAGAAACTAGGCTTACTCCGTCTTCACATTTGCTAGACAGATATTAATTGGGAAGCAGCGTATGGGCCTGTGAGACCTAATTGACTCAAAAAAACTGGATGGAAAGATTATAGATGGAAAAAAAAAGTATAGGGTCCTGATTGCTCCTGGTAGACATCTGGAAAATCACTTTAGTAGGAATTTGAAACCTACCATGTTTACAGCAGGGCAGAGAGCCTGGTAACAATTGGGTCCTTGGTAACTTGTTGAACCATTGAGTTCACCAGCCTTAAAGTCTGTTTTGCCTGTGGACCTTCTGTTATGTGAGATAATAAATTTCCTTATTTTTTAAGTAAACAGTTTGAATTGGGTTTTCTATTATCTGAGGCCAAAATGATCCCAATGGACCTGTGATATTTGGTTTCCTGGCTACAGTTAAGGCAGCTACACTCAGAAGAATGGGAAAATCACCCTATTGTCTTGGAAAAGGCAAACAGTGGGACTTTGTTTCAAGGGTTGCAGATGAAAATCTATTTATTAACTATTGCTAGTGTGAATGGGCAGGTAAGGAAAGGGGTTGGGTGGCAGGGGTGAGAACATGTTTGCATGGAGCAGACCCAGAGCTCAAACTCATAATGGCCCCAGCTGTCTAGAAGAGGGGTGAATATGGCCCTGAAAGTATTGTACCCTAAAAGCTATGACCCTGAGACTTCCTTGTGAGACACATTATGATTAATACCTTCTGTTGGAGATCCTTGTTGGCCCCCGTGGGACCTGCAACACCACAGACCTGGTAACTACAGATCGTCAAACAGCGACACCATGTGGCTGTAACGTGCAACGACTATATTGGGCAGATGAGACTCCAAGCCTTCCCTTCAGGTGTGTGGAAGTTGTATTTTCTACTAGGAATTTTTGGATCACTTAACCCGCTATGAGTTTTTGAAAATGGTAGTAAGGGACCTATTTGTTGATTCTGAACTTATTATTTTGGGAATAGAATATTGAGGTGATTTCATTTTGTGGGGGAAAAAAGCTGTTATCATGTTTGTACATGGTGGAGCTGTTCCTACAGGTTAAAAAAGTTTTTTTTTTTGTTTTTTTTTTTTTAATTTGAGAGTTCACGCGGGTGGGGGAAAGGGGAAGAGTGGGGAGAGAATCTTAAGCAGGCTCCGCATGGAGCCTGACACAGGGCTGGATCCTACCATCCTGGGATCATGACCTGAGCTGAAATTAAGAATCTGATGCTCAACCGACTGGCCTTTCAGTTTTTATCTACAGTCTCAAGATGCATGAAAATTAGGCCTAAAGATAACCAAACAAAAACATTTCCATTTTATTACCTCTTTGAAAACTTGTCTATGGTTTCCCATCACCCCCTGGATAAAGTCCCAACTTTTTAGCACACTTGTCAAGGCGTTCCTCCTCCCCATCTCCAGTGATGCAACATACTACTCAGTTTTGTCAGAAAGCTCTCAGTAAGTTCCATTATATTTGTAAAAGCTTTGGGAGTTAGGTTTTAAGCGAGAGCAGATATGAGCGGTCCCGAAGGGGCCCAGGTTTAATGACAAAAAATAATAATAAGGTTTACTGTGCACTTGTAACCTGAGCATTATAATAATGTGCTTTGGAGTTATCTTATTTAATTTGCACAGGAAGTTTTCTCTGTCTTTCCTTTGTATTGCTGGGGAACTCCTACCATTCAGAACCATTTCTCTAGGTTTGCAGTTGAGATTGGCTGCACATTGGAATCACCTGGGGAGAGACTACCGACAAACTATGACACCTGAATCCCACCCTGGAGATTCTGATTTAAGCGGTCTGGGGCTTGAGCACCAAGTTTTCAAAGCTCCCCGGGAGATTCTAAAATGCAGCCAGGTAGGAAGACTTCAGTAACCGATTTAGGTAATGCTTCTCTTCCCCTTCTGCGCCCTACACAAAATCCTCGGATTATGCCTATCATACTGTATCTGAATTTCAGAGCATATATCCATCTCCCTAACTAAACTTTGAGCATCTCCATTCGTCCACCTCTGCATTTCTGGAGCCTGATGTAGGGCCTGACGCTTCGTGGGGATTTGAAAATGCTGAATACAAGGGTAAAATGTTATTAACAAACACGTACGGGAGTCCTCCAAATGCCAGGTGCTGCTGTGCTCAGCCAGGTCTGTAACCTGGAGAACAGGCTGACTAGTCCTGCAGCAAGAGCTCGCAGTCACGGCTTGACTGTGTGTATGGAGGGCAGCGTGCCTTGGCCACCTCGCCCCGGCCTCACTTTCACCAACTGCCTTAAGTATGTATTTCTGCGGTCTCCCGGACAAATAAGTTTCCAGGTGGCTGCGACCAGCACCTGCGAGGCCAGAAAATGTTGACAGAGCAATGAAGGTGCGCAGGCGCAGACCGCAAGCGCGGCGCACTCTGGTCTACGCGAATATAAGCCCCGCCTCCAGCTGCGAAGCCAACAGAGCCCTGGGCCCGCCTAGCCTCCCCCGGTTGCCGGAGGAAACAGCTAGCGGCGTTCGGAGGCGTAGCCGAGGCCCGCCCCTCACCGCGCTCCAGTTCGATTGGCTGGTCTCCCAAGGCGCGGTAACGGTCGCGGAGGCGGGGCCGGAGAGGGCTGAGCGGAGCCGGGCCGGGCCGGGCGCGCTGCTGGTGGGAGGCCGCGGCTGAGGAAGGTGAGTGGCTTAGGGGTATCGCGGAGGCATCGGTCGGAGCCCCTCCCGAAAGCACCGCTGAGATCGGCCGCCGCTGGTGCCGCCGAGTGGCCAGACCGACCCTTGTCAGGTCCCCCCAGAAAGCACACCAGTCACAAGTATACCAGTATAAGGACAAACGTGGTTCGAGCCCTGGCTCCCCGGCCCTTGCCGTCTTTGGCTGCTCATTTAACGTCTCCGCGCTTCAGCTTCTTCATTCGTAGCCTACAGCTGATAATTCTTGCCTTACGTGGTGGTTGAGAAGGTAAAGTGAGGCACTAAGTGTAAGGCTTAGATTGATACTGGCGCGGGTATTGATACCTGGCGGATCCGGGTTGCGGATAAGTCCTAGGTAATTTCCTCCATCTACACGAGTGGGCCAGGGCCGACCCGCTTCACTTGTCAGTGTCAGGTGTCTGAGAAGGGAGCAAAAGGAGAATACAAGAAGGGGTAGGTGAGTGGAACGGTTCGTTATGCTCATTCCAGGTTGGGAGGACCGCTGCCTCCCTGCGGAGTCTAATTTGATTCTGTTAAGAAAATTAGGTGGAAATGTCAGAAGGCTGAGATCCGTCACCTAGGGACCACACAGGAAGGGTTTCTACTACCACTTACTCTCTGACCATAATAATATTAAGCAGTGTGCAGGCATTACCCATATTGGTTCCAGTCTTCTGCATGAGTTTGTTTTTACTTTCTGTATTGCCAAGTGCACTCCGGCCTCCCTCCCCTACCCGCCCTCCCCCCCGCCCCTTGAGGAAGAGGTGGCTGACTAGGGTTTTGTCCACAGCTGCTGCTTCAAAGGCGGGAGAGGTGTGTTCTGGCCCTTTGTGTACCTTCTTCTGGGGCCGAATGATTGGGTGGAGATGACATCCAATCCCCACTCCCATTTCCTTATTTGTGGTAGATTCACTCCTTCCTAAGAAAATTAAGCAGCATGTTGGCATGTTTTTGGAGTAGAGACCAGAGACTTCGAAAGCATTTATCTAATACTGTATTTAATAGAGACCAGAGACTTCGAAAGCATTACGTGTTGCATTTATTGCAGTAATGTGAGATATTTGCTTTTGAGAAAGCTAATTACAGATTTTGACGTGACTCAATTGAGAAAGAATCATTACAGGCCATGGTTTGTTATTTACAGCTTTTCCCCCCAAAAGGGGTGAAAAACAAGTACATTTAACAAAAAATTTTTTTAATGTGTATTTTTGAGAGAGAGAGAGAGAGAGAATGAACAGGGGAGGAGCAGAGAGATAGGGAGACACAGAATCAGAAGCAGGCTCCAGGTTCTGAGCTGTCAGCACAGAGCCCGACGCGGGGCTCGAACTCACCAACTGGGAGATCATGACCTGAGCCGAAGTCGGACGCTTAACGGACTGAGCCACCCAGGCGCCCCTAAAAACAATTGTATTTCAATGGACAGTGCTTATTAGTGGGGCTTCAGACGTATGAAGGGTAAGTTAGCAAAGGGCTCTTGGAAACCTGGACAGTGCCAGAAGGTACAACTCTGCTTTGCTTCTCTGCATTTGGCTTTTTATGCCGTGTACAAACCAACTCCTATCCTGCCTTCCCTAATCCCACAGTCTTTCTTTAGGTGTGTTATGACACTGAATAAAGCTATAGCTTCTGCTTTGGCCTTGGGAAGCATTTGGTCTCTACCTGTGACTCAAGGTTCCAGGTCTATGTCCTGTCACAGCTTCTAATGGGGGAAAAGGCTGGTGCAAATATCAGCACATTATCGTGGGCCTCTGAAAAGGAGGGCTTGGTCACAGTGGAACTGAGGGGATTGTTTTTCTTCCTGACTTTGCCTTTTGTGGTTAGTGCTCTTTGTCCATCTGAAAGTGCTTCATTTTAGTACGCTTGCAAATGAGAATGTTCTACTCTTGCGGCCAGAGGTCAGAATTAATGATAGGTGGTGATAGATTTGGACTCTCAGCTAAGGTGGCAGCATCGGAGTCCATCAGCTGTGGCTTCAGTTGTTCCCCCTTCAGTAGTTACCGGTACCATGGATACTTGCTTTGGGAATAACACAGGACTGTTCGTACTAGAAGGTCAAACATTTTAAGATTTTGGTTTTTTTATCTTTTTGAAATCTAGATGAAGATCCAGTTTCGGACGTGAGACTCACTGGGTGATCATTTCATTGAGATCAACTTGAACGACCAGGTGAAAAGCGCAAGAAGGACGTGCTATGACTGAGGTATGTCTGCTGTGACAGATAACTCTGGATATTGGGAGGCCATGGAGAAGACCTGTTATTTATTGAATACGGTAATAGATACATTGCATATATTTCCTTTTGATCTCCTGATAATCTGGTCAGGTAGATATTTGAAACTCAGGTAAGGAAACTAAAGCCCAGAGAGGTTAAATAACTACACTAACTCACATAGCTGGTCACCAACTCTAATCACCACCTCTGTTTTGCTATGAACCAGGTGCTGTTCTATTTTATTTCTATATTAACTCTCCTGATCTCCGTAACAACCCTATGAGCTAAGTACTTTGATTATACTCATTGTATGAAAATGAGATTGAGGGGGGGGGGCACCTGGCTGGCTCAGTCGGTTAAGCATCCTACTTCAGCTTAGGTCATGATCTCAAGATTTGTGAGTTAGAGCCCAGCTTCGGGCTCTGTGCTGACAGCTCAGAGCCTGGAGCCTCCTTCAGATTCTGTGTCTCCCTCTCTCTCTTCCCCTTCCCCCTCTCTCAAAAATAAACATTAAAAAAAATTAAAAAAAAAAAAAAAGAAAATGAGATTGAGGCACAGAGGTATTACTGCTTTCTTGGCTGTGTGGCAGAGTCCATGGTTTGAACCCAGGTAGCCTGGCTACCGAGGTATACCAGCTTTCTTTGGTTCATGTTTTGTTGCTTTTGTTTTTATTATTAGGAAAATTCTTTTATTATAAAATGAATTTTTATTATGAAGTCAAACAGAAAAGAACACAGGCCAAATGTGTAACTTAATGAATTATTTTTTAAAGTTATTATTTATTATTTTGAGAGAGCGAGAGAACACGCATGTGCATGAATAGGAGGGGCAGAGAGAGAGAGAGAGAGAGAGAAAGAATCCCAAGTAGGCTCTTAGCTGACAGAGCTCAGTCTCAACACGGGGCTCAGTCACATGAACTATGAGATTATGACCTGAACTGAAATCATTAACAGACTGAGCTTCCCAAGCACCCCTAAAATTCGGTAATTTTATTAGGATGTGTCTTCTGGGTCAGTATTGTCAAGTATGTGATAGACTCTTTGCATGTGTAATTTCATATGTATATATTCTTTTCATTTCAGGAAAGCTTTTTTTTTTTTTTAAACAGCTTTGTTGAGATATATGTGATATATAATCTGCATATATTTAAAGTGCACTATTTGAGAGGCGCCTGGGTGGCCCAGTCATTTGGCGGTCTGACTCTTGATTTCGGTTTAGGTCATGATCTCATGGTTTCGTGAGATCAAGCCGCGTGTCTGGCTTCACCCTGACAGTGTGGAGCCTGCTTGGGATTCTCTCTCTCCTCCTTTCTCTGACCCTCCACCACTAACACATGCATGTGCGTGCTCTCTCTCTCTCTCTCTCTCTCTCAAAATAAATAAACTTCAAAAATGAAATAAAACTGTAGTCTCCCCTTCGTCATCTCCCTTTATGAAAACAAAATAAAGTGTAGTATTTGATAAGTTTTGACATACATATACACCTGTGAAACCATCACACAATTAGGATTGTGAATCTATCACCCCTAAAATTCCCTTGTTCCCCTTGGTAATCCATTTTTCTAGCCTCTCATTCCCCTAGCCACCATTGATCTACATTCTGTCAGTGTAGATTAGTTTTTGTTTCCTAGAATTTTATATAAATGGATTCAAACAGTATGTAGTCTTTATTTGTCTGGCTTCTTTCCCTCAGCATAAGTATTTTCAGGTTCATCTGTGTTGTTGCATGTATCAATAGTTTATTCGTTTTTATTGTTGAGAGATTCCATTGTATGCTTTTACCAGTTTTTGTATCCATTCAGCTATTGATTGGCATTTGAGTTGTTTCCAGTTCCTGGGTATTACAAGGACTTTTATATATAGGACTTGTGTAGTCACATGCTTTCATTTCTATTGGGTAAATGCCTAGGAATGGAACGGCTGGGTCTTAGGTGTCTATTTAACCTTTTCAGAAACTGCCAAAGTGTTATCCAAAGTAATTGTCCTAGGCGCACCTTGGGTGGCTCAGTTGGTTAAGTGTCCAGCTTCAACTCGGGTCATGATCTTAGGTTTGTGAGTTCGAGCCCCACGTCAAGACTGACCGCTCAGAGCCTGGAGCCTGCTTTGGATTCTGTGTCTCCTCTCTGTGTCCTTACCCTGCTCACGCTCTCTCTCTCTCTCTCTCTGAAAAATAAATAAACATTAAAAATAAAAACTGATTGTCCTATTTTACATGCCTATCAGCAGTGTATCAGAGTTCCATTTCCTTCCTATTCTCATAAACACTAGTATAGTTAGTCTTAGCCATTTAAATAGGTGTATTGTGGTTTCACCTTGTGGGTTTTAAAAATTTTATTTCCAGTGTAGTTAACGTACAGTGTTACATTAGTTCCAGGTTTACAATATAGTGATTCAACAGTTACACATATTACTCAGTGCTCGTCAAGTTAAGTGTACTTTTAATCCCCTTTACCTTTTACTCTCCCCCCACCCCCCACCCCCAACCAACCTCACCTCTGGGAACCATGTGTTTGTTCTCTATAGATAAGAGTCTGTTTTTTTTTGGTTTGTCTCTCTTTTTTTTTTTCCTTTGCTTGTTTATTTTGTTTCTTAAGTTCTATATACGAGTGAGTTCATATGGTATCTTTATTTCTCTGACTTATTTCACTTAGCATTATACCTACTAGGTTCATCCATGTTGTTGCAAATGGCAAGATTTTATTCACTTTTAATGGCCAACCAATATTCCATTAAATATATATACCACCTTTTCTTTATCCATTCATCTTACTTGGGCTGGTTCCATAGTTTCGCTATTGTAAATAATGCTGCTATAGATATAGGGGTGCATATATCCCTTAAAACTAGTGTTTTCATATTCTTTGGATAAATACTCAGTAGTGTGATTACTGAATCATGGGGTAGTGCTGTTTTTAATTTTCTGAGGAATCACCATACTGTCTTTCATGGTGGCTGCACCAGTTTGCATTCCCACCAAAGTGCACAAGCGTTCCTTTATCTCCGTATCCTCACCAACACTTGTTTGAGTTTTTTATTTTAGCTATTCTGAGAGGTATGAAGTGATGTCTCATTGTGGTTTTGATTTGCATTGACCTGATGATGAGTGAAACTGAGCATGTTTTTATGTGTCGGTTGGCTGTCAGTATGTCATCTTTGGAGAAATGTCTGTTGGTGTCTTCTGCCCATTTTTTACTCGGATTATTTGTTTATGAGTGTTTCATAAATGCTTTATATATTTTGGACACTAACCCTTTACCAGATAGATCACCTGCAAATATCTTCTCCCATTAAGTAGGTCGGTTGTTTCCTTTGCTGTACAGAAGCTTTTTATTTTGATATAGTCCAAATAGTTTATTTTTGCTTTTGTTTCCCTTGCCTCAGGAGACCTATCTGGAAAGACTATGGCCAATGTCAGAGAAATTAATGCCTGTGCTTGTCTAGGATTTTTATGGTTTCAGGTCTCACATTTAGGTCCTTTACCCTTTAATCCATTCTGAGTGTATTTTTGTGGATGGTGTAAGAAAGTGGTCTAGGTTTCACTCTTTTGCATGTACCTGTCCCATTTTTCCCACACCATTTATTGAAGACACTCCCTTTTTCACATTGCATAGCCTTGCCTTCTTTGTCAAAGATTGATTGACCATATAACTACAGGTTTATTGCTGGATTTTCTACTCTATTCCATTGATCTATGTGTTTTTGTGCTAGTACTATACTGTTTTGTTGACTACAGCTTTGTAATATAACTTGAAGTATGGAATTGTGACACCTTCAGTTTTGTTTTTCTTTTTCAAGATTGCTTTGGCTATTCGGGGTCTTTTGCAGTTCCATACAAATTTTAAGATTGTTCTAGTTCTGTGAAAAGTGCTGTTGGTATTTTCATAGGGATTGCATTAAACCTGTGGATTGCCTTGGGTAGTGTAGACATTTTAACAATATTTGTTCTCCCACTCCATGAGCATGGAATATCTTTCCGTTTCTTTGTGTTGTCTTCAGTGTCTTTCATCTGACAAGAGTTTTCAGGGTCAGGTCTTTCATTTGCTTAGTTAAGTTTATTTCTAGGTTTTTTATTATTTTTGATGTAATTGTAAATGGGGTTGTTTTCTTCATTTCTCTATCTGCTGCTTCATTATTAGCATATAGAAATGCAATGGATTTCTTTATAGTGATTTTTGTATCCTGCGAACACTGAATTCATCTATGAGTTCTAGTAATTTTTTGGTGGAGTCGCTAGGGTTTTCTATTGATAATATCATATTAGCTGGAAATAGTGAAATTTTTACTTCTTTGTTACCAATTTGGATGCTTTTTTATTTCTTTTTGTTGGCTGATTGCTTTGGGTAGGACTTCTCATACTATGTTGAATAAAAGTGGTGAGAGTGGACATCCTTATTCTTCCTGACTTTAGAGGAGAAGCTCTCAGTTTTTTCCCATTGAGTATGCTGTTAGCTATGGGTTTTTCATATATGGCCTTTATTATGTTGAGGAATATGTTCCCTCTAAACCTACTTTGTTGAGAGTTGTTATCATGAATGGATGTTGTACTTTGTCAAATGCTTTTTCTGCATCTATTGACCATGTGGTTTTCATCCTTTCTCTTGTTGATGTGGTATATCACATTGATTTGTGAATATTGAACTACCCTTGCATCCCAGGAATAAATCTCACTTTATTTTGGTGAATTTTTTTTTTTTTTAATGTTTGTTTATTTATTTTTGAGAGACAGAGTAGGGGAGGGGCAGAAAGAGAGGGAGATAGAGGATCCTAAGCAGGCTCCGTGCTGTCAGCTCAGAGCCTGATGCAGGGCTTGAACTCAAGAACCGTGAGATCATGACCTGGGCCGAAATCAAGAATCAGACACTTAACCAACTGAGGCACTGAGACGCCCCTATTTTTTTTTTTTAATTTATTTTATTTTTATTTATTTTTAATTTTTTTTAACATTTATTTATTTTTGAGACAGAGAGAGACAGAGCATGAACGTGGGAGGGGCAGAGAGAGAGGGAGACACAGAATCAGAAGCAGGCTCCAGGCTCTGAGCTGTCAGCCCAGAGCCCGACGCGGGGCTCGAACTCACAGACCGTGAGATCGTGACCTGAGCTGAAGTCGGACGCTCAACCGACTGAGCCACCCAGGCGCCCCTATTTTTTTTTTTTTAATTCACTCTGTCACCCTATGTGTTTTGATTGATTTTAGTCCATTTATATTCAAAATATTTATTGATATGTCTTTATTGCCATTTTGTGACTTGTTTTGTGCTTGTTTTTGTAGTTTTTCTCTGATCTTCTCTTGTTCTCTTTCATGGTTTGTTGACTTTCTTTGATATACTTGGCTTCCTTTTTCTTTATCCTTTGCATATTTATTACTGGATTCTGGTTTATAGTTACCATTAGATTTGTATATAATGTCTTGTGTATATAGTAGTCTATATTAGGTTGATGTTTGCTTAAGTTTGAACTCATTGTTTACTCCTCCCCATGTTTTAAGTATACAGTGTTATATTTTACATCCTTTTATTAATCCCTTGAATTGTTTTTACAGAAATATTCATTTTTACTCCTTTTGTATTTTTTACTTTTCATACTCTTTCATTTCCACTCAGAGTCGTGTTTATTTGGTGTAGGGCTGGTTTAGTGGTCATGAACTTCTTTAGTTTTGATTCGTTTGAGAAAGTCTTCATTTTTCCTTCTTTTGTGAATTATAGCCTTGCTGGATAGACTATTCTTGGCTGCATATTTTCCCTTCCAGCACTTTGAATATATCATGCCACTCCCTTCTGGCATGCAGTTTCTACTGAAAAACTTGCTGAAAGCCTTGCAGGGTTTCCCTTGTATGTAAGTATCTTCTTTTCTCTTGCTGATTTAAAATTTTTTCTTTATCACTACTTTTTGCCCTTTTAATTACTATGTGTCTTGGTGTGGATCTTCTCAGATAGAATTTTTGGGGAAATCTCTGTGCCTCATGGATCTGGATATCTGTTTCCTTCCCCACATTAGTGAAGTTTCACCTGTTATGTTTTCAAATAAATTTTCTGCCCCCCTTTCTCTCTCTTCTTCTTGGATCCCTATAATGTGAATATTATTGTGCTTGATGGAGTCACTGAGTGCCCTGACTGTTCTCAATCTGCATATTGTGTTTTTCTCTTATTTGCTCAGCTTGGTTACTTCCATTACTCCATTACTTCCAGGTCATTAATTTGTTCCTCTGTTTTCTCTAGCCTGCTATTTATTCCATTTAGTGTATTTCTAATTTCATTTATTGAGTTCTTTATCTCTGAAGATGTTTGGTGGTTCTGTTTTTTTTTTTTTTTTTTTTTCCTGTCTTTATTAAGGGTCTCACTGATGTCCTTCACTGTTCTCAAGTCCAGTGAGTATCTTCATTACTTTAAATTCTCTCTCAGGGGTCTTATCTTATATCTGTTTCACTTAGGTCTTTTGCTGTGGTTTGGTCCTGTTCTTTCATTTGGAATATATTTTCTGTCTCCTCATTTTGTCTGACTCTGTGTCTGTTTCTTTCTGTTTGGAAAGTCAGCTCTATCTCTTGCTCTTGAGGTAATGGTCTTATGAAGAAAAGGTCTTGTAGTGTCATGTAGTGCAGTGTCCCCTGTTCTCTAGGACCTGGTGCTTCAGGGAGTGTCTCCTGTGTGTGTTGAGCGTGCTTTGCTGTTGAGTCCTGATTGCTTTTTCCTTCAATCTCATTGTTTGCAACGGCTCTCTTTGCCTCTTGTGGGCAGCGTTTGGTCCCTCACCAGGTTGGGCGTTTTTTAAACAAGGTGTGTGGTGCTCTGCTTGTGAAATGAGTCCTGCCACTGCTGCTGCTGTAGTCGAGGTCCTGCAAAACCCACAGATTGGGACATGTGCTGGTGAGGTTTGCACTGGTGTTCTGGGGGAGGGGACCCTCAGTGCTGGGACTGAGGCAAGCATGACTGGGAGGGGCGGATCCACTCAAGTTTGGTATGGGGGAGCAGTGCTGGTGTAAGCAGGTTAAGTGGTGAGTGTTAGCACCTGCATTGTTTCTGCTGAAAAATTAGCTGGTAGCCTTACGGGGTTTTTCTTGTATGTAACTGTTAACTTCTGGTGCTTTTATTTATTTTTTTAAAGTTTATTTATTTTGAGAGAGAGAAAACACGAGTAGGAGAGAGGCAGAGAGAGAGAGAGAGAGAGAGAGAGAGAGAGAGAGAGAGAGATGGAGGGAGGGAGGGAGAGAGAGAATCCCAAGCAGGCACCATGCTGTCAGTGTGGAGCCAGATGTGTGGCTTGATCCCATGAACCGTGAGATCATGACCTGAATCGAAATTAAGAGTCAGAAGCTTAACCAACTCACCCACCCAGGTGTCCCATTTTAGTGTATTAAAATTTTATTTATTATTACTTTTTGTCATTTGAACTATTACGTATCTGGTGTGGACTTCCTTGAGTCCACTTTGTTAGGGGCTTTCTGTGCCATGGTCAGATGCTTTTTCTGCATCAATTTAGATGATCATGTGGCTTTTTTAATCCTTTATTCCATTAATGCAGTCCATTACGTTAATTGTTTTTCATATGTTGAACTATTATTACATTCCAGGAATAACTCCCACTTGGTTGTGGGATTCTTTTAATATGCTGTTGAATTTGGTTTACCAGTATTTCGTTGAGGATAATTGCATCAATGTGCATAAGGAATGTTGGTCTTTAGTTTTCTTGTATTGTCTTCATCTGGCTTTGGTATTAGAATAATGCTAGCCTTTAAGAATGAATTAGGGGTTGGGGCGCCTGGGTGGCTCAGTCGGTTGAGCACCTGACTTCGGCTCAGGTCATGATCTTTTGGTTCATGTCAGGCTCTGCGCAGACGGCTCAGAGCCTAGAGTTTACTTTGAATTCTGTGTCTCCCTCTCTCTCTGTCCCTTCCCCACTGATGATCTGTCTCTCTCTCAAAATAACTATTTTAAAAAAATGAAAAAAAAAAAGAATGAATTAGGGGTGCTTGGGTGGCTCAGTCGGTTAAGCATCTGACTCTTGATTTTGGTTCAGGTCATGATCTCACAGTGAGATCAAGCCCATGAGATCAAGCCCAGTGTCAGAATCTGTGCCGAGCATGGAGCCTGCTTGAGAATCTCTCTCTCTCTCTCTCTCTCTCTCTCTCTCTGTGTGTGTGTGTGTCTGTCTCTCTGTCTTCTCTCTCTCTCTCTCTAAACAAACAAATAAATACACATTAAAAAAAGAATGAATTAGGAAGTATTTATTCCCTTCTCTTAAGTATTTGGAAAAGTTAGAGAATAATTGGTGTTAGTTCTTTAAATGTTTGGTAGAATTCTTCAGTGAAGCCATCATTTCCAAGGCTTTGCTTTGTTGGGATTTTTCCCCTAAGTTTGTTTATTTTGAGAGAGAGAGAAAGAGAGAACTAACACAACCAGTAGAGGAGCAGAGAGAGAGAGGGAGAGAGAGAATCCCAAGCAGGCTCTACACTGTCAATACAGAGCCTGATACAGGGCTCAAACCCAGGAACTGTGAGGTCATGCCCTCAGCCAAAATCAAGAGTTGAATGCTTAACCGACTGAGCCACCCAGGTGCCCCTGTTGGGAGATTTTTGATTACTGAATCAATCTTCATGTAAATTATAGGTCTATTCAGATTTTCTGTTTCTTTGTATTGCTCTCTTAGAATTTTTATTTCTGTATAATTGTGATTAATGTCCCCACTTTCATTTATGATTTTAGTACTTTGAGTCTTCTCTCTTTTTTTCTGTCCATTTAGCTACAGGTTTGCCTATTTTGCTGATTTTTTTTTTTCAAATAACTTTTTATTTCAGTGATTTTCCTCTATTGCTTTCCTTTACCCCAGCTCTAATCCTTATTATTTCCTTTCTTTTGCTAGCTTTTTGTTCTTCTTTTTCTAGTTCCTTAAGTTGTAAAGTTAGGTTGTTAATTTGAGATGGTTCTTCTTTTTTTTTAATGTCTATTTTTGAGACAGAGAGAGAGAGCAAGAGAGCATAAGCAGGGGAGGGGCAGAGAGAGAGGGAGACACAGAATCTGAAGCAGGCTCCAGGCTCTGAGCTGTCGGCACAGAGCCTGACTTGGGGCTCGAACCCACGAGCTGCAAGATCATGACCTGAGCTGAAGTCAGATGCTCAACTGGCTGAGCCAGCCAGGTACCCCTGTTCTTGTTTTTTAATGTAAATGTTTATAACTATAAATTTCTCCCTTAGCGCTGCTTTCACTGAGTCCCATAAATTTTGGTATGTTCTATTTTTGTCCCCCCCCCCCCCGCCTTTTTTTTTTTAACCTATTTGATACACACAGTGTGGAGCTTGAACTCACAATCCTGAGATCAAGAGCTGCATGCTGTACCAACTGAGCCAGCCAGGTTCCCCAAATTTAGTGTATTTTATTCAGCTTTCTTACTTGACTTTAGAGACAGAGCTGCCTACTCTTATCGTTACCAAAAGTAGACTACCTATCTCATGAAATTTAGTCTTTTTTTTTTAAACACTTTTATTTATTTTTTATTTTTTTTAATGTTTTTATTTTTGAGACACAGAGAGACAGAGCATGAGCAGGGGAGGGGCAGAGAGAGAGAGGGAGACACAGAATCTGAAGCAGGCTCCAGGCTCTGAGCTGTCAGCACAGAGCCCTATGCGGGGCTCGAACTCACGGACTGTGAGATCATGACCTGAATTGAAGTCGGACACTCATCCGACTGAGCCATCCAGGTGCCCCTCATGAAATTTAGTCTTAAATCTAGACATACTTATGTAAAACAACTTGTATGAAATAATGATCTGAGTAATTTGTAGAAAAAAATCTAAGCTAATATATGATGGTAAGATTAGTTTTGTTTAGCATACTTTTATTTAGTTTTTTAATGTTTATTTTTGAGAGAGAGAGAAACAGTGAGAGCAGGGGAGGGGCAGAGAGAGAGGGAGACACAGAATCCACAGTAGGCTCCAGGCTCTGAGCTGTCAGCACAGAGCCCGACGCAGGGCCGGAACTCACGAACCGTGAGATCATGACCTGAGCTGAAGTCGGATGCTTAACCGACTGAGCCACCCAGGCGCCCCTAGCATACTTTTATATAACAATAAGTACTACTAATCTATAAGTTTCTATATGCCAGGTTCTTGTTCTAAGTACTTTCTACATGTTGTATGACTTAATTTAATCTATGAGGTATATTACTGTGTTGTCTTTTACAAATGAAGAAAAAAATGCTCAAAGATGTTAATGAATTTGTCTTTGTCATATAATTTAATAGTTAAACTAGTAGTCACTCAGTGACTACTTCAGTAGTCACCATCTGACTCTGAATGCTGAACCTCTATACTTTATTCTTTATAGTGCTACAAGAACATTTAACAAGAGGACCTAATCTAGTCATGGGATCAGGGGAGATTTCCCTGAAGAAAGAAATCTGAGCCAGGATCTGAAGGTCAAGTATGAGTTAACTAAGTGAAGAACAGGCTAAGAGTAGCCAGGCCTTGAATATGGAGAGGAATGACATTTTGAAGATTTGAAAGAGGTCCAGTGTAGTGGTTAGGAAGCTTGTCAGAATATGTAGCTTCTCACTCTTGGGGGGATTATCTTACGTCCTTATTTCTGATCTCCAAGGATGTATTCTTCCCACTTTAAAATTCTGGCTGGCTCTTTTTTTTTTTTTCCTTTTATTTTTTTAATTTACATCCAAGTTAGTTACCATATAGTACAACAATGATTTCAGGAGTAGATTCCTTAATGCCCCTTACCCATTTAGCCCACCCCCTTTCCCACAACCCCTCTAGTAACCCTCTGTTTGTTGTCCATATTTAAGAGTCTCTTATGTTTTCTCTCCCTCCCCTGGCCGACTCTTGATGGTGATACAACAGGATGAACATAGTACCACCTCTGAGGTATTCCTGCCAGAAAATACTGAACCTGAATTTAATAAAGTCTCTAGATGTACAGTTTACAAGAAATATAGGGGGTAGAGATATATGTTAAATGACAAGAATACAGTAAGCCAAATCTGAAATAGGGGTAGTTTTACAGGATAGACAACCTATTTTTTCAACAAATAAATGCATGTCAAAAAAGAAAGGAGGGGGGATGGGACTGTTACAGATGAGAAAAAACTTTAGAGGCCTACATATGGACCTTCTTTGGATCCTGATTTGGAAAATAAAAAGACGTTTTTTAAAACATGGGTTTATTATATTTTTTTATGTATTTCTGAAAATTTTTCTAACAAAAAGTTTAAAAACTAGCTGAAAGGTTTGTAAAGGCAGGAGGGATTAACATAGTGGGTGATTGAGTTGGTAAAAGAGACCAAAGTTGATGTCCAGCAGCAAAAGTGGCAGAATTTGAAAATTTATAACATGTTACTGAGTTTATCTGAAACTGGAAAGCTACACCCTGTAGACACATAAGGGTGATTGGTAAATTGTCTAGTTGGATTTCATTATCTGAAGCAGACCTAGAAGGGTAGAATTGTGCTTTGGAAGAAATACGACCTGGTAGCAAGGAGGCTTGATTCTTTCCTAATCAATCTTGAGAAGATCATTTCACCAGATGGTTACCAGTATATGCTACACTGGTACAACTCTCCCGTATGCCTCCCTGCCAGCTACAAACAGCTAGAGATTTGGGATCAAACAATTTCCAAGGTCCTCTCAAGGTCTAAAAGTTCATGATGCTAATGAATGTGTGTGATTGTGCCTCTGGAAAGGAGGAATTCTACCTATATATCAACCAATACAAGAAAATTTTTTCCTACAGGATGATAGAGTCTTAGAAAACAAGAGGAAGTGATGGTAGGGTAGAGTAAATAAAAACTTTTTTGTCTCCCAAACAGAACCCTTCGCTGCTAGCCTCTGATCTATTTAGAAATAAAGACCACCTAAGAAAGTGGCACTGCATTTACCCTTGGCATTAGTCGTGTGAATTGTTAGACTGACGTGTAACTTTCGGCCAGGCACATTTCTTTCAGTTTTGGGGAATCAGCTTACAAAAGATAACTTTATCAGCAGCATGTGCTTCGTACATTAGCTAGTTAATTGTGTGTATGTGTGTGTGTGTCAAACCTCATAATGTTTTATTTCTAGAAGAGAACATCATAAGATCAGGCTTATTCTTTTTTTACATTGATTTTTTTTTTTTTTTTTTAATTTTAAGCAATCTCTACACCCAATGTGGGTCTTGAACTCAGGACCCAGAGATCAAGAGTTGCATGCTCTTCTGAGCCACCCAGGCATCCCCAAATTAGGGTTTATTCTAATCATTCTTTTGTTTTTTTAATTTTTATTTGAAAAATGTTTGTTTTTGAGAGACAGAGACACAGCATGAGCAGGGGAGGGGCAGAGGGAGAGGGAGATAAAGAATCCGAAGCAGGCTCCAGGCTCTGAGCTGTCAGTACAGAGCCTGTTAGGGGCTCAAACTCACGAACTGTGATGTGAGATCATGATTTGAGCTGAAGTTGAACACTTAACCAACTGAGCCACCCAGGTGCCCCTGTTCTAATCATTCTTAAAATCAGTTTTCTGACAAGTCATATGACTTTTGACACAGGAATGGCTTAAATTGCCAAAGAGTTATTGGTTCTTTGAAGTATAATTTCCTTTAACACCTATTGCATTTTTTCTTTTCTAATTTAGGCAACTCCAGTATTTTTTACTGCCAATCTACTTCTTCGGATTTTACTTAAGATACCAAATCTCCAGCAGCCCCTAAAGCCTAGGAGTCTAGTAAATCATCAAACAGACTCATGACTGAAAAACAGGTAAACTTAAAATATTTGAAGCCAGTGTTTCGTGAAGTACGTGCCAAAGAATACTGCATTTACAAATGTGAAAAATCTTTCTTAAAAGAGTTCTGTAATAAAATAACTTTGGGAAATGTTGGGTTAAAGATTATTTAATGATTTTGTTATTGTAAGACTTCACAATACTGTCCAAAGAGAGACTTTAGTATACAGTATTTCCTACTTATTTCACATTAGTCTCAGGAACAGTTCTTTAGTGTTCTGTACCACATACTTTAGAAAATGCCATTCTTTTTCTTTTTTTTTTTTTTTTAAGAAAATGCCATTCTTACCTCTTTTCAGAATTTGCAGTTATTCTTTCCATTAAAAGAGGTATCCAGGAACAATATGTATAATTTGATCATTTAAAATGTGTGGCATTATTTACAGAGAACTTTGTTTTTGCGAGTCATAGTAGACATCCACTGAGATGCCCACCCAGAACTTTTGGCTCCTAAACATATCTTTTTTTTTTTTTTTTTTTTTTAATGTTTATTTTTGAGAGAGACCGAGACAGAGCTTGAGTGGGGAAGGGGCAGACAGAGAGGGAGACACAGAATCGAAAGCAGGCTCCAGGCTCTGAGCTGTCAGCACAGAGCCCGACACGGGGCTGGAACTCAAGGACTGTGAGATGATGACCTGAGCCAAAGTCAGACACTCAACCAACTGAGCCACCCAGGCGCCCCTAAAACCGATATGTTTAATAATTTAAATTCTGGGTCATGAATCTTTGTGACCAGAAGACCTTAAAAAATAAGAAGGGAAAAGATTGTGGGAGGGCGGAGAAGTACAGAAAGGATAGAGAAGAGGAGGAAAGCAGTCAAAAGGAAAGATTTGGCACTGTTATTGATAATGCTATCCTAGTTAGGGTAATTTGTTCCTTTTTTGTTTTGAGAAATTTCTTTAATATCTAGAGGGATTTGGATATGGAGACTAATCCATTTATGTGTATTTTGTCTGTTGCCTAAATTATTAATCTTTAAGCTATTAAAATATTTAATACTATTCCACCAATGAAAACTATTGTATAAATTCTATTTTTTCAAGCATTTTAACATTAAAAATTCACTCAAATTACCTTTTTAAATATACTTTAGTAACTTAAATGTTTGTTTATTTTGGGAGAGAGAGAGAGAGAGAGAGAGAGAGCGCGCGCGCGAGTGAGCAAAGGAGCGGCAGAGAGAGGGGGAGAGAGAATCCCAAGCAGGCTCCATGCTGTAAGCACAGAGCCTGATTCAGGGCTTGATCTCACAAATGATGAGATCATGACCTGAGCTGAAATCAAGAGTTGGACACTTAACTGACTGAGCCACCCAGGCACCCCTACTTTAATAACTTAAAAAGCAAGTAAATCACCTCATACAGTGATTCCAAATTGATCATTGGATTTACATCAAAAGACTGTTATAAACTGTTAATGTCATGCATATAAATGTATAATTAAAAAATCTCTTTTCATTCTTTTTTAAAATTTTTTTAATGGTTATTTACTTTTGAGAGAGAGTGTGAGCGGGGGAAGGGCAGAGAGAGAGGGGGAGACACAGAATTTGAAACAAGCTCCAGGCTCTGAGCTGTCAGCGCAGAGGCTGAAGCGGGGCCTGAACCCACAAACTGTGAGATCATGACCTGAGCCGAAGTCAGATGCTTAGTTGACTGAGCCACCCAGATGCCCCATGCTCTTTTCATTCTTATCTGTATTGTATGTTCTTAATTACCTTTTTCTTCCCATTATTATGTTTTTATTTACATACTCTAGAAAGTCAGGGTTCCCCTCTCAGGTTTGTGTTGTAAATACATAGAATGAGGGATACAAAGCTTGAGAGTATCTTTCAGAGTGATTCTACTAGAATCAGTTACCTAGATGGACAGACTCCTTTTTATAATTAGACCTTGTCTATTATACAAGAGACTATTAAATTATTGGCTTTGACCAGTCAGATTTAAAAAAAAATTTTTGTGACCCTACTTATTAAGTGATACTTGTTTCTGAGTGACTCAAATTTAATTTACTATTCAGTTAATATGACCTAATTTGCAGCTGTTTCTTTTGAGTAGCGCCTGGTCCGGTTCAGTTAAACAAAAAAAACTCGGGTCTATTTGGTTCACTGAAATTACAAGGTATTTTTTTGTTGGTGTTTTTGTTTTACTCTATCCGCCTTATGTATGAGTATTCTGGAATTATATAATTATTTATGCTCATTTGCATTCTTTATAGTCTGCTAATTTTGCTAGAAATAAGTTTAATTTTACTTACTATATGTACATAAAAATTCATATTAAAAAACTTTGGAGAAAAAGTTCCATTATTCCGAAGACAAGGAAATTATGTTCAAGAGGGTGTTTGTTTTCTCTATATGTTAAAGTTGATTCTTTTCTCTCTTTGTAATCGTAGCAGGAAGAAGCAGAATGGGAAAGCATAAATGTGCTTTTGATGATGCATGGCTTAAAACCTTTATTACTAGTCAAAAGAACTGATCTTAAAGGTAATCAGATCCTATTCTTGCTCATTATGGTAAAAAATGTCTTTTTCCTTTCAAAACTTTTTATCCTAAAAATTTTTTTTTGCTTTTTATTTTTATTATCTGTGTTACATTCCATAAATGTAGACTTCATCATTTTTGATAAACAGTCATCACAGAAGATGAGGCAGAATTTGAAAACATTGATGGAAGAAACAACACGTCAGCAGAACATGATCCAGGAGCTCATAGAAACTAATCAGCAGCTTAAGTAAGAAAATGGAAAAATGTCTCTTTTGAATTGTTTGTATATAAGTGATATATGCATTCTAAAAATAATTGCCTTGAAAAGAATCCAGACCTTTAATTTTCTATTTTGACTAAATGTTAAGTTTAAATATTTTTATATTTTAATATTTTTAATAGATAATTCTTTCAGTAATAGCTTAGCTTAGGTGTGTAATAGTGTCCTATATTTCTTATATTGGTTTGTGTTACATGATGGAAATTTTAAGAATGCAAAGAAATTTTAGAAATTCATTATGTTGTTAGATGGGTATGTTTGTTGCTGTGATTTAACTTTTATAACTAAGGGAAGGAATTGTGTGTTATTAGAAATGAACTTCAGCTAGAACAGAGCCGAGCAGCCGATCAGGAACAACGAGCTAATGACTTGGAACAAATTATGGCGTGTGTGAAATCCAAAATTGGTGAATTGGAGGATGAATCCATAAATAGGGTTAGCCAGCAACAGAATAAAATAAAAGATCTTCAAAAGGAGCATAAAGCTTTACAGGTATTAATTGTGTTTTCTTACATGATAATACTAAAACGGCTTATTAAGGTCACAGGTGACCTCTGTGTTGTTGCTTAATTCAGTGGACTTTATCTTATTGACCTATCACTGTTGCCTTCTTAAAATTCTTTCTTTCTTTGGTTTCCAGAATGTCCTCTCCTCTGGTTTTCCTTTTGGTCATTCTTCAGTTCCTTTGCTGGTTCTTATCTCTCTGTCCTCTTAGTGCTGGGACTCCCCAGTACTCATTTCTTAGATCTTTTATATTTCCTATATATTCTGACTCAGATGTTCGGTCTAATTCATAGCATAAATTCATCTGTAATTTAAATCTGTAGCCCAGGCATCTTCCCTTAGTTCCAGACTGATACCTTGCAGCCTATTTGATATCTCTACTGGATGTCTAATAGATATCTAGAATTTTAAGTGTCTAAAAATGTATTCCTGGATTTCTTCCCAAAACTTTTAATTTTTTTTTTTTAGTCTCCACTCCGGTCCAAGTCACCTTCATTTCTCTTCTACCCCTCTGTTGGTCTCTCTTGTTGCCACCCTTGACTTTTTCAGTGTCTTTTTGAACATAGTAACTCAGAAGCCCCTAATGGCTTTCCTTTTTCTTTAGAGGAGAATCAAAAAGTCTTACCATGGCCTCTAAGGTCATACATATGTGGCTACCTGTTACTTTCTGATTTCATCTAGTGTACTCCTTGCTTATTTCTACTCCAGCCACACTCATGTTCTTGTTCTTCCTTGAACATTTTCCTTGATCATCCTCACTTCAGGGCCTTTGTACATTTTGTTCTTTCTTTTCCCTTTGCCCTGCATGCTCTTCTCTCTCTCCTTTCTCAGTGTCACCAAGAGTTAGCTGCATGGCTTGTTCTCTCTGTCCTTTCTTGGATGTTACCATCTCTCAGGAATTCCTTTCTTGACTACTTTACTTACAGTTGCCAATCCCATCTACCACACTTCATACTCCTTCCTTGATTTATGTTTTATCCATAGTTCTTACCGCTGTCCAATATCCTAACATACTATATATAAACAAATAGTTTTGTTTATATATTTCCCTGTGTTAGAATGTAAGCTCCATGAAGGCAAATATTTTTGTCTATTTTGTTTAGGCTAAAAGAGTACCTATTATTAGTAGGAGTAAATTCTCAAATATTTGTTACTGAATTAAATTTATGTAATGTTTTTATGGAATGTCCTTTGTGATTATTATAAGTTGTTTGGTTACTTTTCTTTTTATAAAAATAGCAGTATTTTAACACTGAATGCTTAATTTCCCAATTTTAAGAAATCGTTACTTTATTAAAAAATTTTTTTTAATTTTTTATTTATTTTTGAGAGCGAGATAAAGAGCGTGAGCCGGGGAGGGACAGAAAGAGAGGGAGACAGAGAAACTGAAGCAGGCTCCAACTGTCAGCGCAGAGCCCGATGCAGGGCTCAAACTTACAAACTGTGAGATCATGACCTGAGTCGAAGTCAGACGCTCAAGCGACCAAGCCACCCAGGCGCCCCTATTTTATTTTATTTTTAACTGTTTATTTATTTATTTTGAGAGAGAGCACATGGGCGAGTGCAGGGAGGGGAAGAGAGAGAGAGAGGAATCCCAAGTAGGCTCCAAGCCCAGTGCTGAGCCCCATACAGGGCTCATGAGATCACGACCTGAGCCATAATCAAAAGTTGGCTGCTTAACCGACTGAGCTACCCAAGCACCCGTATTTGAGAGTCTCTTATGGTTTCCTCCCTCTCTGTTTTTATCTTCCTTTGTTTTTCCTTCCCTTTTGTTTCTTAAATTCCACATGTGAGTGAAATCATATGATGTTGGTCTTTCTCTGACTTATTTCGCTTAGC
Source organism: Neofelis nebulosa (assembly GCF_028018385.1). Taxonomy (NCBI): domain Eukaryota; kingdom Metazoa; phylum Chordata; class Mammalia; order Carnivora; family Felidae; genus Neofelis; species Neofelis nebulosa. The sequence goes on along the minus strand of NC_080786.1, from coordinate 34,268,340 downwards.
ATAATACATTCTAGTTCCATCCACATTTTTGCAAATGGCAGGATTTCATTCTTTTTGATCACCAAGTAATATTCCACTGTATATATGTACCATATCTTTATTATCAGTTGACGGACACTTTGGCTCCTTTCATAATTTTGGATATTGTTGATAGCGCTGCTATAAACACTGGGCTACACATGCCCCTTCGAATCAGCATTTTTGTATCCTAGTAGTGTAATTGCACTAATTTTTGAGGAACCTCCCTACTGTTTTCCAGAGTGGCTGTACCGGTTTGCATTCTCACCAACAATGCAAAAGAGATCCTCTTTCTCCGCATCCTTGCCAACATCTGTTGTTGCCTGAGTTGTTAACGTTAGTCATTATGACAGGTGTAAGGTGGTATCTCATTGTGATCTTGATCTTTATTGTACTTGTTGATGTTGATCTTTTTTGTACTTGGGCTGATTTGTGCCCCAGTATGTACTCTATTCTGGAGAATGTATCATGCGTACTTGTGAAGAATGTGTATTCCAATGCTTTAGGATGAAATGTTCTGAATGTATGTAAAGTCCATCTAGTCCAGTGTATCATTCAAGCCATTGTTTCCTTGGTTTTCTGTTTAGATGATCTGTCCATTGCTGTAAGTGGGGGTGTTGAAGTCCCCTACTATTATGGTATCATTATCACTGAGTTTCTGTATGTTTGTGATTGGTTTATATGTTTGGGTGCTCCACATTGGCATAGATGTATATAATTGTTAGGTCTTCTTGGTGGATAGATCCCTTAATTATGCTATAAAGCCCTTCTTCATCTTGTTACAATGTTTATTTTAAAATCTAGATTGTTTAAGTATGGCTACTCCATGATAGATGGTTCTCCATCCCATTACTTTCAATCTGAAGGTGTTTTTGGGTCTAAAATGGGTCTCTTGTAAACAGGATATAGATGGATCTTGTTTCCTTATCCATTTTCTTACCCTATGTCTTTTGATTGGAGCGTTGAGTCCATTGACATTTAGAGTGAGTACTGAAAGATATTAATTATTGCCATTGTGTTGCATATAGAGTTGGGAGTTTCTGGTGGTGGTCTGTAGACCTAAACTTTTTTAAAGTCAGCAAGACATGCAGAATACATTACTGGGTTATATGTACTAAAATCTAAATAGGGAGGAAAGAGATAGGAAGGAAATGGACATTTCATGTGGCACAGGCTATTAAAATTGTTCTTGGTGGGAGATTGTGTGCTGTGTGAATGGAGGTCTCGTTCTTGGGTTCCCCATGAAAGATTTATATAAGAATCCGCACTCCAATAAAGACAGCCAGAAGAAAGTAGCAAGCACAAAGCAGTTTATTAAGTAGGACAATATGCTGTCAAGATGGGACAGCGGGCAGGCCCAAGGTGGCAATGGCACTGGAGTTAGGGCTATCTTTTCTTTTTATGGTTGCATAGGTTACGGGTAGTGGCTAGAGTGGTCTCTGGCTGAGGTTTCCAGTCATTTAAGGGACTCCTCCAATAGGGAGGGGAAGTTTTTGGTCCTACAGGGTGCTTGCCAGAACTGTCATGGCTGTTTTCCCTCACGGGAGTGAGGGGTGCTGAAACTGCAGTTAAAATATAGTATAATGAAGTTCTAGGTTATTGCAGGCCACAGACTCACAAGGAGAGCACCTGCTATTCTTGATCTGATAGCCCTGGAAGGTGGGGAAACTGGAAGCACTGTTTACCACCATCCTTACCTCCAGCTCATATCTAACTACCCTATCAAAATCATTGATATCTAATCATCTTTCACTGAACATAATTATTTCAAGATTCATTCATGTTGCTGGTTGTATCAATAGTTTATTACTTTTGGGGCGCCTGGGTGGCGCAGTCGGTTAAGCGTCCGACTTCAGCCAGGTCACGATCTCGCGGTCCGTGAGTTCGAGCCCCGCGTCAGGCTCTGGGCCGATGGCTCGGAGCCTGGAGCCTGTTTCCGATTCTGTGTCTCCCTCTCTCTCTGCCCCTCCCCCATTCATGCTCTGTCTCTCTCTGTCCCAAAAATAAAAAAAAAAAAAAAAAAAAAAAAAGTTGAAAAATAGTTTATTACTTTTTATTACTGACAAGTATTCCATTGTGTGGATATACCACAGTGTATTGACCTGTTAGTGTGTATTTGAGTTGTTTCTAATTTCTGACTATTAAAAATAGAGCTCATGAATATTTGTGTTCAAGTGTTTCTGTGGACATAGGCTTTCATTTCTCTTTGGTAGATATCTAAGACTAGAATTGCTGAGTTGTATGGTAAGCATATATTTAACTTTGTAAGAAACTGCCTGTGACTTGTCTTCATTTTTTTGGTAGTTTGCAAAGAGCTTAAGTTCTAAATTTTGATGAAGTTTAATTCTATCAGGTTTTTAAAAAATAGCTTATGCTTTTGGTTTGTATCTTAAAAAATGATTCCTAGGTCAAGGTTATAATATCTAATTGTTATACCACCATTTTTTAGAAAGAGTATCCTGCTTCTGCCACATTGCCTTTGTACTTTTAGCCGAAATGAATTGTTGTATGTGTAGCTCTACTTCTGGACACTGGTTTCATTAATGTATGTATCTGTCTTTATGGAAGTACCACACTGTTTTGATTATGGTCAATCTTGTAATCAGGCACTGTAAGTCTCCTACATTTTTCTTTGTCAATGTTGTGTTCACTATTTTAGGTCTTTTGCATTTCTTTGTGAATTTTCTAATTGTTGATTTCCAGAAAAAAAGCCTGCTCGAATTGAATACATAGATCAATTTGGGGAGAACGGCATCTTAACAGTATTGAATGTTATGATCCATGAACATGCTGTTTCTATTTGTTTAAGTCTTTAATTTCTCTCAGCAGTGTTTTGTAATTTGGGGTACTCTGGCCTTTCACATATTTTATCAGATTTAGCTCTGAGTATCCAATATTTTAATGGTATTGTAGATGATTGTATTGTAGATAGATGTATTGTAGATGACTGTTTACTAAAAAATAAAATCTTAAAAAAATAAAAATAAAAAATTTAATCTCTACACCTACCTTGGGTCTCAAGCTCACAACCCTGAGATCGAGTTGCACACACTTCCGATGGTGCAAGCCAGACACCCCGATTTTCTGTTTAATTTATTAATGTTCATTGCTAGTTTATAGAGATAAATTGATTTTCGCCCTTTTTTTGTTGTATATCATCATACAGAACATAAAACTTAACCATTCTAAAGTATACACTTGAGTAGCATTAAGTACATTCCTGTTGTGCAACTGTCCTCACCATCCATCTACAGAACTTTTTTCATCTTCCCAAACTGAAACTTCATACTCATGAAACAGTAACTCCTCATTCTTTGCCCCCTGCAGCTCCTGACCATCATTCTACTTTGTCTTATTATTGACCATTCTAGTTACCTCATATAAGTGGAATCATACAGTATTGGTCCTTTTGTGACTGGCTTATTTCATTTTACCGTAATGTCTTCAAGATTTATCCATGTTGTAGCATGTTGGAATTTCCTTTCTCTTTAAAGCCTGATAACATTCTGTTGTGTGTATATACCACATTTTGTTTATCCATTCATCCATCAATAGACACTTGGATTGTTTTCATCTTTTGGCTATTGTGAATAATCCCGCTATGAACGTGGATGTACAAATGTCTATTCAAGTCCCTGCTTTCAGTTGTTTGGGTTATATACCCAGAAGTGGAGTTGCTTGGTCATATGGTAAATTTATGTTTAATTTTTTCTTGAACTGCAATATATTCTCTGAAGTTGCTACACTATTTTACATTTCTACCAGCAAGGCACAAGATTTCCCCACATCCTTACCTACATTTGTTATTTTTGATTTTTGTTGTATTTTTAATAGTAGCCATTTTAATTGGTGTGAAGTGGTATCTTATTCTGGTTTTAATTTGCATTTTGCTAATGGTCTGTGATGTTGAGCATCTTTTCATGTGCTTATTGGTCATTTGTATATGTTCTTTAGAGAAATTTCTATTCAAGTCCTTTTCTTGTTTTTTTATTGGATTTTGTTGTTGAGTTGTTGGAGTTGTTTATTGATTGATTTATTTATTTTTTAACATTTATTTATTTTTGGGAGACAGAGAGAGACAGAGCATGAGCAGGGGAGGGGCAGAGAGAGGGAGACACAGAATCTGAAGCAGTCTCCAGGCTCCGAACTGTCAGCACAGAACCTGATATGGGGCTTGAGCTCACAAACCGCGAGTTCGTGACCCGAGCCGAAGTCGGACGCTTAACCAACTGAGCCACCCAGGCGCCCCTGGAGTTGTTTATTTTGGATACTGACTCTTATCCTATGTACTATTTGAAAATATTTTCTTATTTTGTTGGTTGTCCTTTGATAGACAAAAGTTTTAAGTTTGGAGAAAGTTTATCTGGTTTTTTTTTCTCTTGTGCTTTTTGTGTCTTATCCAAGAAATGATTGCCAAATCCAGTGTCACTAAGCTTTTGTCCTATGTTTTCTTCTAAGAATTTTATAATTTTATCTTGTACATTTAGATCTTTGATCCATTTTGTTAATTTTTGTATATGGTGTTAGATAAGGGTCCAACTTAATTCTTTAGTATGTAGATACCCAGTTTTCCCAACATTATTTGTTGAACAAAGCCTGTTCTTTTCCCTTTGAATGGTTTTGGTACCCTTGTTGAAAAAAAATTTGATCATGTATCCACAGGATTATTTCTGGGCTTTCTCTGTTCTACTCTGTTGGTATATACCAGTATCACACTGTTTTGATTACTATAGTTTTGTGATAAGCTTTGAAATCAGGAAGTTTAAGAACCTTAACTTTGTTCCTTTTTTAAGATTGTTTTGGCTGTGTAAGATCTCTTGAGATTCCATATAAACTTTAGGACAGATTTTTCTGTTTCTGCAAAAAAAATGTCATTGGAATTTTGATAGTGATTGCATTGAGTCTCTAGATCACTTAGGGTAGTACTGACCTGTAAACAATATTAAGTCTTCCAGTCTGTGAATACAGAATGTCTTGACATTCATTTGTGTTGTCTTCACTTTCCTTCAGCAACTTTTTATAATTTCAATGTATGTCTTTTGTCTTCTTGGTTTATTTCTATTTTATTCTTTTCGATCTATTGTAAATGGAATTGTTTTCTTAATTTCCCTTTTGGATTGTTCATTGTAAATACAGAAATGCAATTGAGCGGTGTCTGGTGGCTCATTCGGTTGAGCATCTGACTCTTGGTCCTGGCTCAGGTCACGATCTCGTGGTTTGTGAGATTGGGCCCCATGTGGGGCTCTGCACCAATAGCCTGGATCCTGGTTAGGATTCTCCCTCCCTCTCTGCCCTTCCTTCGCACGCATGCTCTCTCTCTTTCTGTCTCTCTCTCTCTTTCTCTCTCTCAAAACAAATTAAAAAACAAGAAATGCAATTGATTTTTCTGTGTTGACTTTGTATGTTTCTACATTGCTGAATTCGTTTATTCTAACAGGTTTCTTTTTGTGCACACTTTAAGTTTTCTGCATATAGCATCGTATCATCTACAAACATACTTCTACCTCTTTCTAAAATGGATGCCTTTTATTTCCATTTCTTGGCTGATTACTCTGATAAGGACTTCCAGTACAATTAACGAATGCAGGCATCTTTGCCTTGTTTCTGATCTTAGAGGAAAAGCTTTCAGTCTGTCACTATTGAGTATGATGTTCACTCTAGGTTTTTCATAAATGGCTTTTTAAATTTTTTTAAAATGTTTTATTTACTTTTAAGACAGAGAGAGACCGAGCATGAGTAGGGATGGGGCAGAGAGAGAGAGACACAGAATCTGAAGCAGGCTCCAGGCTCTGAACTGTGAGCACAGAGCCCAGTGCAGGGCTCAAACTCACGAAATGTGAGATCATGACCTGAGCCAAAGTCGGACACTTAACCAACTGAGCCACCCAGGTGCCCCATAAATGGCTTTTATTATGTTGAGAATGTTTCATTCTGTTCCTGGTTTGCTGAGTGTTTTATCATGAAAGGGTGTTGGATTTTGTCAAATGCGTTTTCTACGTCAATTAAGATGATCATATGTTTTGTTTTTTTTTTCTTTCAATCTGTTAATGTGGTGTAGTACATTGATTTTTCATATGATGGGTCGTTTCTGCATTCTAGGAATAGATGTCGCTTGATCCTGGTATACAATCCTTTTAATATGTTAAGGAATTTGGTTTGCTAGAGTTTTGTTGGAGATTATCCACATTAGTGTGTATAATGGATATTGGTTTGTGGTTCTCTTCTCTTGGGTTGTCTTGCTTGGTATCAGGATAATGTTGGCCTCATAGAATGACTTAGGAGAGATACAGTTGATGGTTGTATATTGCTCTTAACACCTGCAACCTTGCAAAACTGATGATTAGTTCTGGTTTCATTGCTAATGTATAGATAGAGGTGGAACTGGGACATTTATCACTTGGCTGTAGAGCAACTGCCTGACTTCTAGTTGGGGGCTGAGGCAGATGATCATTGGTTACTGGGAGATGTTGTAGTATCAGAAGCTGAGTCCCCTTTTCCCCTTGATGCTATCTAAGTCTCAGTAAACTTGACACTATGGGCAGGTGAACATGTGCTTAGACAAGTCATTCTCTTTTGAAAATGGTATGTCTTAGTTATAGGCAGGTTAGGTGGGGATGGAGTTTCTCACTGAGTTTAATGAAAAGTGTATTAATAACAGCAATGATAGTGCTGTTGATAATGAGCTTTCAAAGGACATTGAAGGATTGAAGGTAGGGAATAAGAGAAAACCAGGCCAGTGATATTTCATTGAAGACAAACAAGAGAGTGTCCAAGATTTATATTCCTTTGTATAAATCTTGGGGTATATATTATTTCTTAATAATAAATCCTTGTTAGGGACTTCCTCTGAGTTTGTTGTCTCTCATATGGCATGAGTGCCTAAATTGATCAAATTATCTGAAATCTTGAATTATCATTGATCACTTAACCTGAATTTTAGGGGCACTTGGGTGGCTATCCAACTTGATTTCTGCTCAGGTCATGATCTCAAGGTCATGTGATCAAGTCACATTTCAGGCTCTGTTGTTGGGCTCTGTGCTGGGTGTGGAGCCTGCTTAAGATTCTCTCTTTCTCCTCCTGCCTCTGTCCCTTCCTAGCTCACGTGTGCATGTATGCTCTTTCTCAAAAAAAAAACCAAAAAAAAAACAACTGAATTTTAAATCCTGGCTTTTGTTAAATCCAATTTGTTAATATTGGTTGTTTCCTGATTATTATTTTCATCTATGAAATTATATCATTTTTATGGACATACTTGAGTTCCTTTACTTACTACCCAAACTTGAATAGACCCAATTAATTATAGTTTCCCTATTGTTTGATTTTTTTTTTTCTGTTTATGACTTATTAATGTCCTTGGAGCTTGCACCCATGTGAAAACAGTTGTTAAAAGTTCTTGAATGAAGCATCTTGATAGAAGCTCTGTACAATGTTATTAGGGCAGCATGTCCTAGAGGTACATATTGTGATTATGTTTTTTGAAAAATTTCTTACAGGCAAAATGTCAGCATTATAAGAAAAAACAAATGGAGCAACAAGAGACCATTGCTTCTTTGCAAAAGGATATCTATAGATTAACAAAAGAGGAGGAAGAGCGCATTGTCACTCAAAACAGAGTGTTTGCTTATCTCTGCAAAAGAGTTCCTCATACCATCTTGGATAGACAGTAATGTTTCCTACATAAATTCATATGTGTAGTTTTATTCATTATCATTTTTTAAAACACATTTTATCTTGGGAGTGGTTATATCTCTTATAAACTAGAGGAGTCTTCCTCCTTTTGTTCCCTGCTTATTTTCCCCCCAAAATGTCATTGACTTGTTGAAGAAACTGGTCATTTGTCTTGGAAACTGGTTTATGCTAGATTTGCTTTCTTATTATGTCATTTAACTTACTCTTCTGTCTCCTGTATTTCCTCTAAACTGGAAATTAGGGCTAAATATTGATACAAATATTTTTGGCAGGGTGCCTGGGTGGCTCAGTCATATAAGCATCCAACTCTTTGTTTTTATTCAGGCTGTGATCTCACAGTTGTGAGATGGAGCCCTGTGTTAGGCTCTGCCCTGACAGCACAGAGTCTGCTTGGGATTCTCTGTCTTGCAAAATAAATAAACTCACTCTCTCTCAAAATAAATAAATAAACTTAAAAAAAAAATATTTTTGGCAAAATACTTCCATAGGTGGTAATTGATTCTAATTGTAACATATTAGGCACATATTGTCTTGTTGACTTACTCTTAGGGATACTAGATTGTTGGGGTTAAATAGTAATGTAATCTTTCCGCTATAAAATTCCCCATCATCTCTTCATCTAATGGTTTCACCTAATTGATGATTTTGCAAAATAGTGATTTTTCAATTCTACTGTTTTGTTTTTTGTTTTTTTAATTCTTTCATAAAAAAAAGAATCTTTCCTATTGACTATGGGCTGTTTAGTTGCCTTATGTGGTTTGTTACAGGGAAGATAGAATTAGTGTTCAGTTTTTTCATTTTACTTCCTACTTTTTCTTTTTTAAAAAATTTTTTAGAGTTTATTTATTTTGAGAGAGAGAGAGAGAAAGCTAGCAGAGGAGGGGCAGAGAGGGAGACAGAGTCCCAAGCAGAGGCTTGAACTCACAAAATGTGAGATCTTCATAACCTGAGCTGGAATCAAGAGGCAGATGCCCAACGAGCTGAGCCACCCAGGCGGCCCTTAATTCTCACTTTTTAGCGTAAGAAGTTGATGCTGTTATGATTTCCAGTGATAAGCAGTAAGATTTTTTTGTTTGTGGCTATTTCTCTTCTTTCTAAAGTTGTTAACAAAAGTATTTTAATAATAAAATTATTCTGTCTTCAGCAGGTGGGAACTTTTTCCTGCTGGTATTATATCCTTTCGACCCAACCGCATTAATCTTTGTTAAATTTCTTACTTTTAGGCAGAAGGCACATTCTGTGCTTTATTATTATTATTATCATTATTATTATTTAATTAATTTTTTTTTTTGCCTCAGAGCGCTTTTGTGAAGTGGACTCAGATATTTGTTAAAGCTAACACTAAACATTTAGAATTAACTAAATTAAAATTAAAATTAATTAATTAGACATTTCTTTTAGTTAGGAATGGTTTTTGGAGACCACAGTCTGGATGTTGGGGTTGCTTGTCATGCTTATAATGTTTATTATGTTGTCACTGATTTTAGGACTTTTTAGTGAAGAGTGCAGGGAATTATATATATATTTCTGGGGAGAAAACAAATCCTTAATTTTTTTTTCCATCTAAAGTTAACATTACAGGATTGAAAGTCTGATTCTACATTTGTAACTTTCTTTTATGCTAGAAATCCTTTTTCCTAACAATAATATAATACTTATTCATTTGCTTTATTGTGTAATATATGAAAATGGTTTCAAAATAATACCAGAATTCCTGCTAACAATAAGCCTACTTATGAAATTTAAATTTCTTTGCAATTATCTTAGACACCAATAATGTATTCTACTAGGATGCAGTCAAATACAGTGTTGTAAAATATCTTGAAATATTTCTTTGCGTGTGTGTCACCAGATTAATATACAGTTAGGTTTATTTAAATTTGTTTTCAATTTTTAGGGATTGCTTTTTTATATTTGATTTACTTTTGAATATGTAAGACATCAATATGATTCCAAAGTCAAAACTAATTATTCATATTCAGAAAGTTGTGTTTTCATTTCTGTCCCCTTGACCCTATTCCTTACTTCCCCTATGGGTAATTTTAAATGTTTAGTGTTATTTTTAGCAAATACAAGCAGTATCATTATTATGTTCATTTTTCCCTACCTTTTTAAAGTTTATTTTTTAAAGTGAGAGAGTGCAAGCAGGGGAGGGGCAGAGAGAAAGAGGGATAGAGAACCCTAAGCAGGCTCCATGCTGTCAGTGTGGAGCCTGATGTGGGGCTCGATTTCATGAACTGTGAGATCATGACTGAGCCAAAATAGGGTTGAACGCTTAACCAGCTGAGCCACCCAGACACCCCCGTATTTCATCTTTTTGTATAAAAGGTAGCACTATGGTTTTTTTTTTCATTTAATAGGATAAATGAATTAAATTTTAACTAGTCTTATGTATTTACATAATAGAATTATATTTCTCTTTTACTATAAAAATAAATGAGTTCTCATATAAATTAAAAATGAGTTAAGACTAGATTATTTTGATAATTATTTAAGAGCTAATACATATATATAATTTTCATCCTTTTGAAGGAATAAAAAGGACAAAACTTTAAAAATTAAAATTAAGATACCATAAATATATAGAGATAGGTGTAAATAAATTTTATTTTATTACTTAAAAAAGTTTTTAATGTTTATTTAAAAATTTTTTTTGAATGTTTCTTTCTTTTTTAGAGAGACAGAGACAGAATGCAAGTGGGTTAGGGGCAGAGAGAGAGGGAGACACAGAATCCAAAGCAGCCTCCAGGTTCTGAGCTGTCAGCCTCAGACCCGGGGCTTGAACTCATGAGCTGTGAGATCATGACCTGAGCCGAAGTCGGACGCTCAACTGACTGAGCCACCCAGGCACCCCTTTAATGTTTATTTTTGCGAGAGATTGCAGAGGAGGACAGGGAGAGAGAAAATCACAGAATATCCATAGCAGGCTTCAGGCTCTGAGCTGTCAGCAGAGAGCCCGATGTGGGGTTTGAACCCATGGACTGTGAGATCATGACCTGAGCCCAAGTCTGACACTTAACTGACTGAGCCACCCAGATGCCCTACTTTTTTTTTTTCTTTAAGTTTATTTCTTTTGAGAGAGAGAGAGCTCACGCGCATGAGTGGGGAAGGGGCAGAGAAAGAGGGAGAGAGAGACTGCCAGGCAGACTCTTTGCTGTCAGCATGGGGCCAGATGGAGGACCTGATGTCATGAACTATGAGATCACAACCTGAGCCAAAATCAAGAGTTGGATGCTTAACAACTGAGCAAACCAGGCACCCCAATATTTTATTTTATTTTATTTTATTTATTTTACTTATTTAATTTTAGAGAGCATGAATGGGAGAGAAAGCGAGAGAGAGAGAGAGAGAGAGAGAGAGAGAGAGAGAGAGAGAGAATATCTTAAGCAGGCTCATGGTGCCCAATGTGGGGCTCAGTCCTATGACCCTGGGATCACAACCTGAGCCAAAATCAAGAGTCAGATGCTCAACCGACTGAGCCACCAAGGCTCTCCTAGGTGTGAATAAATTTAAAAAAGAGAGAAGCAAAGAAAGAAAAACAGGGGTAAGAAAGAAAAATAGGGGTAAGGAAGAACTAAAAGAAGGAAAGGGAGATGATTATAGTGGGAGAAAGAGGCATATACGAGAGGAATGAAGGAGGAAAGGGAATGAAGACAAGAACAGAAACCAGCCAATTTGAGTGAGTAAGAGGGCAAGAGAAAGAGAAGTATTGGGAGAATTTATTTGCCATCCGAAGTCAAGCTAATTCAGGTGTGAATTTGATGACCTGGAAATTCTCTATTGGATTTTTAATAAAGCTTATTTTCAGTTTGAGATACAGAGCTTAAAAAATTGTGAATTAACCCTATTAGTAATACATGAGTTGGAACCACTATGGCTATTTTTAAAAGTTACAAAGGCATTGGGCAAAACAATATAGAACATACACAGATGAGTAAAAACATGTTTCCTGCCACTATGGACTTGATAATCTAGCTGGGTAGGTAGAAACATACATAGAAAATAGAAGGCAGATTGTGGTCTGTGCTGTAATGGTGGGGCAAATAGGATACCAAGTGGGCATGATAGAAGAAGAGATTAGTTTCCTTTGAGGAAGATGGGGATGACCAAAAAGGCTTCATGAAGGAGGTAACTTATAAACTTGATTATTAGGAGCTATAGAATTTTAATAGGTAGAGATGAAGGAAAGGTATTTTAGTTAGAGAAGCATGGTGGCAGGAAAACTGAATATATTTGAAAATAGCAAGTAGTCCAAGAGGTCTGGAGCGTAGAGTGCACAAAATGATGATGGTAAGTGTCTTAAGAGACAATATGGAGAGGTGTGCTGGAACTTCGTGAAGGACTCAAACTCCAGGCTGAAGAGTTTGGGTTCTGCTTACTATATAGCAGGAACCACCCCCCTCCCCCCCCCATCAGGATTTCTGATCAAAGAAATTAAACCCAGAGACAAAAAGACAAGTTACTAATCAGTTGTAGTAGTCTAGGTTGGAGATTGCAAAGGCCTGCATTAGAGCCAAAAGAAAGGAAACTATGGCAAAGATGAACAGGAATTGTCCAGACTAACTGGCTGCAGATACTGAAAGAAGGAGAGGATTCAAAAATAGCCCAATTTCAAGCTAGGTTTGGGGAAGAGGGATGGAAGATGATGAATTCATGTATGGACATGTGCTTAGGTACCTTCCATCAGCCATGTAGAGATACTTGGCCTACAATTAGAAGGGCCGAACTCCAGAGACCTTCCAGATATCAGATAGAGGAAGAAAGAAGAGGGAAAAGAGGAGTTACCTTTGGGCGTCAGGTAACTAAGGAAAAAAAAGTATTTCAGGAAAGAGAGGTGATAAGAAGTGTTATATGCTGCCTAATCATTTTATGTGTTTGCCTTCTCACTGTCTTGCTCAGAATTCTCAGTTTGACACACAGTCTTCCTGAAAAGTTTATTGAAGGTATCTGGTAACAATCAGAATGAGTGAACTTTCCTATGAAGAAAAAGAGGGATGGAGTGGTGGCATAAGGGAGAAGTAGGGGGTGAGGGGGTTTGTGAAGGATATAAAAGAAATTAAAGCGTTTTTGCCGGGTAATAGGAAAGCTGGTATGTGTTGAGACGGAGAAAGATTGAAGAGAAAGAATAACCCAGAAAGTTGTATAGTAAGAGCACAATTGGTTGAATAAGCTCTGAAAAAAAGAGATGAGTAATTTTCTTCAGATGGAAAAAAAGTATGAATTCTTGCTTTAAAAAGAATAATGTGGGCCTCCTGGGTGGCTCAGTTGGTTAAGGGACCGACTTCGGCTCAGATCATGATCAGGTCTGTGAGTTCAAGCCCTGCGTCGGGCTCTGTGCTGACAGCTCAGAGCCTAGAGCCTGTTTCAGATTCTGTGTCTCCCTCTCTGACCCTCCCCCGTTCATGCTCTGTCTCTCTCTGTCTCAAAAATAAATAAACGTTAAAAAAAAAAAATTAAAAAAAAAAAGAATAATGTGAAAACAGGGTTATTTTTTTAAGGGTTTTTAAAAATTACAAATGCAGCACGTTTATAAAAATTCAAACCATATAAAAGTGTGTAAAGTAAAATATTATGTATCTGCTTACCCCTCCTAATTCCCACATTCCAGAGATAATCACTTGTAATACTTTAGTTTGTGTCTTTCCTAGGGTTTAACAACAGGAGTGCCATTGGCATTTTGCAGGGGATGGTTCATTGTGTAGTAGGGCTGTGAGTTCATTGATGAACTTTTAAGATCCTTCCCTCTCCCCAATTAGTTAGTGTGACAACTAGAACCATCCCCTAGGTTATGGTATTATCCCCCACTTAAGAACCCATAGAGTTGGGCACCTGGGTAGCTCAGTTGGTTAAGCAACTGACTCTTAATTTCAGCTCAGGTCATGAGATCAAGCCCTGAATCAGGTTCCACGCTGTGCCTACTTGGGATTCTCTCTCTCCCTCTCCCAGTGCCCTTCCCCCATATGTACTCTCAAAAAAACAAACAAACAAAAAAAAACAACCCACAGAGTTCTTATTCAAGATAAAGACAACGTCACTTAAAATTATTTCTTTTTAAAACAAGTAGAGTAATATTCTACATTTTGCTATGCAGCGTTACTTTTGTTCCTTATCAATTTTTCTTAGGACATAGAAATTTACATCATTTCTTCTGTGCTTCATTGTTTTCTATAGAGCAGATGTGTCATTATTTAACTTTTCCTTATTGAAGAACAGTTAGATTATTTCTGGGTTCTTACTCTTGTAAATAATGGTGCATTGGATAGCTTTGTTCATTTTGAGTTCCAAGCTTAAGCAAATATTTCTGTGGGAGCAATTGCTAAAGGTAGAACTGCTGGGACAAGGAAAATAATTCATTTAATATGTCGAGATATGAAGTTTGTGGTTATTTTAAAACCTATACTTTGAAATTAATATAAAATATATGGCTTAGTATAATGCTTTGGGTAAAAAAAATCAAATTTTTAAACTTGCTGGTACATTTATCATTGTAATCTGAAGTTATGTAGAGACAATAGTAGTAAATGCTCCAATACCAAATTTTGAAAATTAAGTCTATCTTCTGTTTTCTAGGTTGCTTTGCCTAATTGATTATTATGAATCTAAAATTAGAAAACTTCATAAACAAAGGTAAGACTAATCATGTATTACAGTTTTTTTATTAAAAAATTTTTTTTAATGTTTATTTATTTTGGAGAGAGAGAGAGAGAGACAAAGCGCAAATGGGAGGGACAAAGAAAGAGGGACACACAGAACCTGAAGCAGGCTCCGGGCTCTGAGCTGTCAGCACAGAGCCCAACGTGGGGCTCAAACCAATGAACCATGGGAGCATGACCTGAGTCAGAGTTGGACTCTCAACCAACTGAACCACCCAGGTGCCCCGTATTACAGTGTTTAAAGTTATTACCTAGTCCTGAATCACACCAAAATTTTTTATAATCTCATGAAATTTTAAATATATTTTGGAAATCTTCCTAATATAACCATGATTTCCTTTTTTTATAAAGATCTTGAAGACTGCATTTGACTTTTTATGTTAAAATTTATTGCATTTATTTTAAGATATGTGTATTTAACAGTCACCAAAATATTGGTCACAGAAGAAACAGTATTTAGTTTGTTGAAGTATTATAATTTGTTCTATGTCATCTAGCCACTGGACAGTTACTGAGTGTATCCATAGGGTACATAAGATTTGACTAGCTGCCTAACAAAGTCCAAACTAATTAGTATACAGACTTAAAGGAGATAAAGGTAAAATGTCATAGTGAAAAATCAAACATGTAGAGTAAAACACACTTATAACCTCTGATTTAAAAAATAAGGGTAAAGGGTAAAAGGTAAAGGTCAAAGACCAACGTAAAATAACTGAGGGGTATCTAAGGCCCTTGTTTCATTGTTCATAGATGGAATAATTCTTTTAACAAATATTTGAGCACCTACCTTGTGTCATATTGTTTTAGGTACTTGATATACTTTAAAAAACATGCAGATAAATTGTCTACTCCATTCTTATATTCTTGCCCCGAGAATAATGACTCCAGAAACACTTCAGGACCAATAGCAGAGCTGTGCTGGTTGTTGATTCCTTCTAGCACCTTGGGCAGTGTAAAAAAATAAAAGCGGGGAGACAGGATGGAGAGAAAAAAGAAGGAAGGAAAGACAAGAACAACTAATGATAGAGCAATTCCTAGTTTCATTCTTTTCAGAAAGTAGCATTATATCAAGTAACTTCAGAGACTTCCTTATTTCCAAGTGAGAGTGTGTCTTTTAGATGGTGTTAGATTCTACAGAGATGGGATGATTTGGATATGGTTCTTACCTTGTAAGATTTTACAATCTAGTAAGGGAGATAAAATGTAAACACATTAATAATTAAAAATAATAAGAGATTAAAAAACACTAATACATATAATAATAGAGTAATCACTAAAATAAAACAGACAGTAATATAGGAATTTAAAACAAGAACAATATAGTTTTGGATAGAGTGACTAGGGAAGTCTTTACAAAGCAGATGAGGGTTGTGTTTGAGCTTAAAGGAAAAGTAAAATTTGGGAAAGCAGAAAAGCAAAAAAGGTAGTCATTTTTAGACTGCTTGGATGCTATGGGCAAAATTGCATAGGTATAAGAGTGTAGGCTTTTTTTCTTGTTTTTTTTTTTTTTTTAATGTCACTGTGATTAAGCCAATTTGGCTGGAGTTCAAGGGATTTGTAGTAACCTATAGAGAGTAGTCTTTCACATACAGCCCCAAGTAACCTAAAAATGAATGAGAAGGCATCATTTGCCTTGGAAAGAAGGAAGATACTTTTCCTTTAATACAGAAAAACTGGGTTTTTCAGGTTTATTCAGGGTTCTCAAGAGAAATAGAACCAATAGGATATATATTGATGTAAATAGAAAGATTTATTTTAAAGGAATTGGTTCATGTGACCCATCTTGGATCATGAACCCTATATGAAAGACCCACAGGTAATATCATCCTCAGTGGGGAAAACCTTAGAGCTTTCCCCCTAAGGTCAGGAACATGACAGGTATGTCCCTTCTCACCACTGTTATTTAACATAATGTTGGAAGTACTAGCCTCACCAATCAGACAAAAGAAAAGGCATCCAAATCGGCAAGGAGGACATCAAACTTTGACTCTTCACAGACCACATGATACACTATGTGGAAAACCCAAAGGCTCCGCAAAAAAACTGCTAGAACTGATCCATGAATTCAGCAAAGTTTCAGGATATAAAATCAATGTACAGAAAGTGGTTGCATTTCTTTACACCAATAATGAAGCAGCAGAAAGAGAAATCAAGGAAATGATCCCATTTACAGTTGCGCCAAAACCATAAAATGCCTAGGAATAAACCTAACCAAAGAGGTGAAAAATCTATATACTGAATACTATAGAAAGCTTATGAAAGCTACTGAAGAAGACACAGAGAAATGAAACATTCTATTCTCCTGGATAGGAAGAACAAATATTATAATGTCGAGACTACCCAAAGCAATCTATACATTCAGTGCAGTCTCTATCAAAATAGCGCCAACATTCTTCACAGAGCTGGAATAAACAATCCTAAAATTTGTGTGGAACCACAAAAGACTCTGAATAGCCAAAGTAATGTTGATGAAGAAAACCAAAGCTGAAGACATCACAATTCCAGACTTCAAGCTGTATTACAAACCTGTAATCATCAAGACAGTATGGTACTGGTACAAAAGCAGACACATAGATCAATAGAACAGAATAAAGAACTCGAGAATGGACCCACAAACATATGGCCAACTAATTTTTGACAAAGCAGAAAAGAAAATCCAATAGAGGGGCACCTGGGTGACTCACTTGGTTAAGTGTCTGACTTTGGCTCAGGTCATGATCTCACAGTTAATGGTTTGAGCCCCATGTTGGGCTCTGTGCAGACAGCTCAGAGCCTGGAGCCTGCTTCAGATTCTGTGACTCCCTCTCTCTCTGACCCTTCTCTGCTCACACTCTATCTCTCTCTCAAAAATAAATAAACATTTAAAAAAATACATGCAATAGAAAAAAGACTCTCTTTAGCAAATGTGTTGGGAAGGCTGGACAGCGACATAGAATGAACCTGGACCGCTTACACCATACACAAAAATAAACTTAAAATGGATGAAAGACCTAACTGTAAGACAGGAAGCCATCAAAATTTTAGGGAAAACAGAGAAAACAGGCAGGCAACAACCACTTTGACCTCGGCCGCAACAACTTCTTACTTGACATGTCTCCAGAGGCAAGGGAAACAAAAGCAAAAGTGAAATACTGGCATCTCTTCAAGATAAAAACCTTCTGCACAGCAAAGGAAACCATCAGCAAAACTAAAAGGTAACCAATGGAATGGGAGAAGATATTTGCAAATGACATATTGGATAAAGGGTTAGTATCAAAAATCTATAGAAATCTACCAAACTCAACACCCAAAAACCAAATAATCCAGTGAAGAAATAGATACTTTTCCAAAGAAGACATCCAAATGGCTATGAGACACATGAAAAGATGCTCAATATCACTCATCATCAGGGAAATAAAAATCAAAACCACAATGAGATACCACCTCACACTTATCAGAATGGGTAAAATTAACAACTCAGGCAACGGCAGATGTTGACAAAGATGTGGAGAAAGAAGAACCTTTTTGCACTGCTGGTGGGAGTGCCATTCTGGAAAACAGTATGGAGGTTCCTCAAAAAATTAAAAAGAACTACCCTACAACCCAGCAATTGGACTACTAGGTATTTATCCAAAGGATACAAAACTGTCTATTCAAAGGGGCATGTGCACCCAATGTTTATAGCAGCATTATCGACAATAGCCAAATATGGAAAGAGCCCAGATGTCCATCAACTGATGAATGGATAAAGATGTATTGTGTACACACACACACACACCTTCTCTCTCTCTCTCTGGAATATTACTCGGTGATGAAAAAGAATGAAATCTTGCCATTTGCAACAATGTGGATGGAACTAGAATGTATTATGCTAGGCAAAAATAAGTCACTCAGAGAAAGACAAATACATGATTTCACTTATATGTGGAATTTAAGAAACAGATGAACATAGGGGAAGGGATTCAAAAATAAGATAAAAATGGAGAGAGAGACAAACCATAAGAGACTCTAAAATACAAAGAACAAACTGAGGGTTGCTGGTAAGGTGTTGGGTGGGGAATGGGCTACATGGGTGATGGGTGTTAAGGAGGGCACTTGTTAGGATGAGCACTAGATACTATATGTAAGTGGCGAATCACTAAATTCTATTCCTGAAATCATTATTACAGTATACTAACTTGGAACTAAATTTAAAAATAATAAATAAAGGAATTGGTTCATGTGCTTTTGAGGCAGGCCTGCAGGCTGCAGATTCAGGAAAGAGTTCCTTCTTGTGGGTCTCAGTCTTTGTTCTTAAGGCATTTAATTGCATGAGGCCCTCCCACATTATCAGCGGTTCTCCTTTACTTAAAGTCTGTTGATTTAAATGTTCATCACATCTAGAAATACCTCACAGCATTATCTAGACTGGTGTTGGACTAAACATCTGGGCACCAAGGCCTAGCCAACTTGACACTAAAATGTACAGTTATAGTATGTAAGAGTAAAGGGAAGGAAGGTGAAGATTTTAATGGCTTGAGAGGTTGCAAACTTAAGCTTACACAATCAAGAAAATAATGAAATTGAGGGAAGCAGGTTAGGTGAGGACTGTGGCAAATTGGACAGCTATGTACCATCTTTCTAAAGGGGGCCATTACTACATACTCTAGCCATTTGATACCTTTTAAGAATGTGAGCTCAGTGTGGCTAGATTTGCCTAGGAGTGTTTTGAGAAAAATTACAAGGTTATATTTATAAATAAGATTTTATTAAAAAAATTTTTTAATGTTTATTTTTGCGTTCCTGAGAGAGTGTGAGTGGGGAAGGGGCAGAGAGAGAGGGAGACACAGAATCCGAAACAGGCTCCAGGCTCTAGGCTCTGAACTGTCAATACAGAGCCTGGTACAGGGCTCGAATCCATGGACCGTAAGATCATGACCTGAGCCAAAGTCGGATGCTTGACCGACTGAGCCACTCAGGCACCCCATAAATAAGATTTTTTATATACACAATTAACTCAATGATTTTAAAATATATTATATGTCCACAGAGAACAAACTGATGGTTGCCAGAGGGAAGGGGAGTGGACGGGTGGCCAGAATGGGTAAAGGGGGAGTGGGAGATAAACGCTTCCAGTAGTGGAATGAATAAGTCATGTGAAAAATAGGGAAAGCATAGAAAATGTAGTCAGTGGTACTGTAAAAAGCTATGGTGACGGATGGTAGGTACACTTGTGAGGATAGAGAACATGGAAGTTGAATCACTATCATTGTGACACATTATGTATCAACCACTCATAAAAAAATTAAAAAAATAAAAAAACATTATCCAAATAAAACACTGTCCAAATAAAAACAAAATATTGTCCAAACGGAATATCACTTCCAACCCTTGAGCTATATCTTTAGTAAATTATTTTTTTAAATTTTTTTAAATTTTTATTATTTTTTAAGACAGAGACAGAGCATGAGTGGGGATGGGGCAGAGAGAGAGGGAGACACAGAATTGGAAGCAGGCTCCAGGTTCTGAGCTGTGAGCTCAGAGCGCGACGCGGGGCTCAGACTCACCAACTGTGAGATCATGACCTGAGCCAAAGTCGGACGCTTAAACGACTGAGCCACCCGGGCGCCCCTGTCTTTAGTAAATTATAATCTAGATTCAGGCATTTGCAAACTTTTCTGTAACGTGCCAGACAGTAAATAATATAGGCATTTTGGGCTGTATAGTGTTTCACAGCTATTCAACTCTGCTGTTGAAGCACAAAGCCAGCTGCAAATTATATGCAAATAAACTGGCATAGCTATGTTATGTAAACCTTTAATTCGAAAATCCACAGCCTGAATGTACCCCACAGGCAGCCATTTGCTGACTGCTGACTGGATAGATGATAGAGTTTGGGATCTTTACTAAGAGTAGAGAAGATTTAGCATAGCTATCATTTGAAATCTGCCACGTGGCATATGGTATAAGAAGTTGCCTCTGAAGTTGTGCAAACTGGGGTTGTCTGACTAAAAATGATAAAAGGATTGAGGCCATTGTGGGGAGGAGCGTTGCATTTGGTTGTCATGAATTTTCAGTAAAAATGCAGAGTTGAGGAATGAGAAGCTTGGGGGAAAGGAATTACTTTTTCATTTAGCAATCCTGTCATCACAGGCCTAGCTGAAGTGAGATAGTTTGGCCTATACAAACGTTGCTCAGGCCAGATATTTGGATTGAATGTCTCTCATTAAGGGAGAAGGAGAAAGGAAGAAAATAGGAACTACATTATAAACAATCTTCTTACAGATGAAAAAATTAGAAGTCATTTAAACTTGGCAGTGATGAGTCTCCAGAGAAGAGGGTTTTTCAGGGTTCATTGACTTCATAAATTCCAATAGTCTCCTTTCTGGGTGCCTGGATGGCTGAGTTATTAAGCATCTGAGTTCAGCTCAGGTCATGATCTCACAGTTGTTGAGTTCAAGCCCTGCTTCAGGTGAACACCAGCCCCAGGTGAGCCCTGCTTCTCTCTCTCTCCCCCTGTCTGTCTCTTTCTCTCTACCCCCTCCCCCTCTTACTTCCATCTTCCGTCTCCCTATATGTCTCTCACTTATACCTTCTCTCTTTCTCTCAAAAAAAAAAAAAAAAAGACTCTTTTCCTCTGCCTCTCTCCCCCACTCAGACTCTCTCTCTCTAAAATTAAAAAACAAACAACAGTCTTTCTTAGAGTGAGTACTCACTTGCTAGTGAGGTTGTAGCAACTTCAAGGTGGATTTGGTATCTATAAATAGGGTATTATTATCACCTGAAGGAGCAGGAGTATTGTAAAAGAAGGGTATACTTGACAAGTATATTATTACTGAAGAAAAGAGGATGAAAGAACAGAGGGGAGAAAAAGAGGGAAGAGAGACTACAATTTGGAGGCCTACATGGGCTAAACAGGAAGCGCAGGAGAAGGAGGTGGGTACCTATAGAGCTAGGGGAGTAAGACCAAAGGGAGAAGACAGGTGGGGCAGGGCCTCTTGCAGAGGCAGAAGCCCCTGCTTAACACCTATGTATTAAGGGCGGTGTTGCTCAGAGTTTTTCTCATTATGAGAGACAGCAGTTGCTGTTGGGATACCACACTGGGCTACACCCAGAGCTGCAGCCAGAAGCGCCTGGCTCAAGAACTCTGACCACCCCAAGCCTTACCCGGTTGTTCTGAGGCCTGAAGGGGATGAATATCTCACCACATCTATACCCCTTCTGCACAGTACACCTATGACACGCTGTTTGGGGGCTCTAGTTCAGGGCACAGGTGTGCAAAGACTTCCAGAGGGACTTTGAAGGGGGTTTCTGAATACTGTGGACTGTTACTTTCTGTCTCCATACACAAGCAAACTTGAAGCGACGATCAAGGCAGCAGAAATGTAAATGTAAGAGTTAACCAGCTGGGGGGGTGCATGGGTGGCTCAGTCGGTTAAGCATCCGACTTCGGCTCAGGTCATGATCTCACGGTCCGTGAGTTCAAGCCCCACATCGGGCTCTGTGCTGACAGCTCGGAGCCTGGAGCCTGCTGCAGATTCTGTGTCTCCCTCTCTCTCTAACCCTCCCCTGTTCATGCTCTGTCTCTCTCTGTCTCAAAAATAAACATTAAAAAAAAAAAAAAAGTTAACCAGTTGGAAGTCTTAGAAAACTGTAAATACACTATAATCTCTGAAAAAGAGGAAAAGTACATTTTAAAATGATAGGTGTTCAGCTATGTAACTTTACTTTTCTTTGCCCAGTGTTAGTAATTCAGTATAGATTACATGACCTAAATTGCTAGTTATTTGTTAGTATTTCCCTAACTTGGTGGTTACAATTAAAGAGCCAAGGAAGGTAGCATAGGAATAAAATATACTAGGCTCAGATTTTCTTTTGGGATGTCAGAGACATTTGAAAAACTACCCCAGGGAAAATGGTTCTATAGTGAATTAGTAGTTAGGAGAAGCCCCCTTGTTTAATTCCATCTTTCTCATTAGATAGAAATTTTATTTTATTTTTTTATTTAAAATTTTATTGAGATATACACCATTATCATACACCATAAAATTTACTCATTTAAATTGTAAAATTCAAAAGCTTTTCATATTTTCACAGTACAGCATCTTAGTATTCACAGTATATATCCTACTATATTCACATTTGTCAACCCTCATCACAATCTAAATTTTAGAGCATTTTATTAACTCCAGAAGAAACCTTCTGACCACTAGCAGTCACTCCCAATTTTTCCCAAAGCCCCCAGCCCTTGATAACTGCTAATCTACTTTTTGGCTCTATAGATTTTCATATTCTGAACATTACATGTAAATGGAACATACAATATGTGGTCTTTTATGACTGACTTCCTTCATTTAACAAAATGATTTAAAGATTTATCATGTTGTAGCATGTATCAGTTATTTCATTCCTTATTGCTGAATAATATTTCATTGCATGGATGCATTGTATTTTATTTATCCATCATCAGGTGATGGGCATTTGGGTTGTTTTCACTTTTTTTTTTAACGTTTATTTTTGAGACAGACACAGAGTATGAACGGAGGAGCATCAGAGAGAGAGGGAGACACAGAATCTGAAACAGGCTCCAGGCTCTGAGCTGTCAGCACAGAGCCCGATGGGGGGCTCGAACTCACGGACCGTGAGATCGTGACCTGAGCCGAAGTCGGATGCTTAACCGACTGAGCCACCCAGGCGTGCCTCCCCCCCACCTTTTTTTAAATTTACATCCAAATTAGTTAGCGTATAGTGCAACAATGATTTCAGGAATAGATTCCTTAATGCCCTTTACCCATTTAGCACATCCTCCCTGCCACATGCCGTCCAGTAACCCTTTGTTTGTTCTCCACATTTATGAGTCTGTTATGCTTTGTCCCCCTCCCTGTTTTTATATTATTTTTGTTTCCCTTCCCTTATGTTCATCTGTTTTGTCTCTTAAAGTCCTCATGTGAGTGAAGTCATATGATTTTTGTCTTTCTCTGACTAATTTCACTTAGCATAATCCCCTCCAGTTCCATCCACGTAGTTGCAAATGGCAAGATTTCATTCTTTTTGATTGCCACGTAATACTCCATTGTATATATATACCACATCTTCTTTATCCAGTCATCCATCGATGGACATTTGGGCTCTTTCCATACTTTGGCTGGTGTTGATATTGCTGCTATAAACATGGGGGTGCATGTGTCCCTTCAAAACAGCACACCTGTATCCCTTGGATAAATGCCTAGTAGTGCAGTTGTTGGGTCATAGGGTAGTTCTATTTTTAGTTTTTTGAGGAACCTCCACATTGTTTTCCAGAGTGACTGCACCAGCTTGCATTCCCAATTAGATAGAAATTTTTAAAAATGGTCTTGGATAATGGAAGCAAGGGACTTTGAGGTTCATTTCTTATTTCCTGGAAATGAGTGCTTTCGTATTTTTTATTTTACTTTTAACACCAGTCCTGTGAGGTAGATGTCACAGATACTTCTCTGACAGAAGACAGATTCTGAGATTGGTGTACTCAAATAGCACTGGGTTAATGGTATCAAGACTTGAATTGCGACTGATAAATCTGTTGCCATGTCCACTCTGCATTTGCATTTTTTTTTTGGTATAGGTTTTTTGGTGACCTAAAAGTAGTAGAAGAAAAAACAGTATGCTTTGTTTTTTTATTCATTCAAAAAGTGTTTTTTCCACCACCTCTTATGCCCCATATTCTTCTAGGCAGTGAGATACAATGGTGAACTAAACAAAGTTCTGGTCCACATGGATTTTACATTCTAATTAAGGTGATAGTGAGCAGATATGTACTATAATACTGGGTAGTGTGTTCTAATATTCTCTCTGAGAACAAGTAGGAAATTTGGCTTAAATTTTAATTGATATTTAGGTTATCAAGCCTTTACTGATTTTTGTTAGCTATATTTTTTCTATTGAAGATAGGTTTTTCATAAGAAGTACACACGATCTGTCTTTTCACAGGGTATATAAGGAAGATGAAAGTCTGTCAGAAGAAGAGAAAGACTACAGAAGTTTCGATGCCTCACTGACTTATAAAGGCCTTCTAATGGTATGGGGACTACATGAGTAATGAGTACTTTTTTATGAAGTAAAATAATCTGGAAAGTTAACTATTTTTCTATGAAATGTGTTGAAGTCATTACAGAATCAACTCAAGGAATCAAAATCCAAGATTGATGCGCTTCTAAGTGAAAAGCTGAATCTCCAAAAAGATTTGGAAACCAGGTGAGAGAAACTTAAATCATTTTTACTTAACTTTTGGAAAGTAAATATATCCTGGAATTTGGGGTGTTAAATGTATCTTTGTAGCTCCTTTACTTTAAAACTAATCCTGGAAACCATGTTTTCACTCATTTTAGTTATATCTCATATGGCAGAAGGAACGAGAACACATAGGTAGGCAAAGGAAGTGAGAATATAGGAGCCCACACTGAAGAAGATAAAAGTGGGTAGGAACACAGAGTAGATTCAGATTGATATAAACGAGTTCCCCATTCCCAAATTACTTTGGAATGTCTTATGATCTCATTTCATCCCTGTGTTGTAAAAGAAGAGAACTAAAAAATGTAAATGGCGTACAAGACCTATTTCTACGTAGCTTGTTACCACAAGAGGATGATGCTCTGTGTGTTGACTGTGAATAATAAGAAATGAACATTGTCAGTATTTTTTTTCATTTAACAAGAGTTTGTTGAATACTTCTTGTAAGTTAGACACTGTCCTAAGCTCTGGTGTCATGACCAAAATAAATAACTTGTTCTCATAAAGATTATACTTAAATGGAGAGGGAACTGATACCTACAGTTGAAACCATTTAGGTAAAGTTTAAAAAATCTACCACATAATAATATATAAATTTGTGCAGTAAAAATTTTAAACCATGCATGGAAATAATGAACAGTGGATTTGGGGTAGTGGTTACCTCACAAAGGCCACACATGGAACCTTAAATATATGTATAATGTTTTAGTTAAAAGAGGATTTGAATCAAATCTGTTAATATTTAACTTTGGTAAAGCCAAATAGTGGGCATGCCATTATTTGTTTTACTATTCTCTCTTTTTGTCTGTACATTTGAAATATTTCACTATAAGAACAAATAATTAACAGCAATAAAAAAAGGGGTAAAAAGTTTTGAACAGAGAATACACAGAAGAAATTCGGTGCAATATTTTAAGAATTTTAATAAGCATATTTGTGACAAGTAACATGGTGTATCTTATTAAATACCTTTGTAGTTTTACTTATTAAATTAAATGCATTCAATGTGACTTACTTTCTACAGGCCCACACAGCATGAATTAAGACTTTATAAACAACAGGTGAAGAAACTGGAGAAAGCCCTTAAGAAAAACATCAGGTAATTATATTTTACCAAAGTTACAGATTCATTATGGTTTTGTATTTTATTATTTTTGTTACCTATAAGTTTACATCATGGTTACCTCATGGTGGCCTAAGCTTGAAATT
This sequence comes from Neofelis nebulosa, assembly GCF_028018385.1. Taxonomy (NCBI): domain Eukaryota; kingdom Metazoa; phylum Chordata; class Mammalia; order Carnivora; family Felidae; genus Neofelis; species Neofelis nebulosa. The sequence goes on along the minus strand of NC_080786.1, from coordinate 34,242,547 downwards.
ACCAGACTGATGGGGGAAAATGGCAGAGAAGGATATTTTTGAGTGGTGGCTGGCTGACTCAGTTGTTAGAGCATGTTTCTTGTTCCCAGGGTTGTGAGTTGAAGCCCCATGTTGGGCATGGAACCTACTTTAAAAAAAAAAAAAGTTATTTTCTTACTAAGGTGTGTTTTCTCAAAAGGATATTTCTGGTTCCACAGTTTAAAAACAGTTGCTACTGTGTTGTATTTGACTGTATACTTATGCTAAATAAGAACAAAAAAAGGCATTTTCCTGATATAACAAGGGCAAAGATTTTAACCAGAAAATTGTCTTTGAAAGTCATAGAGGAATTGCAAGGGAATCACTGAAATTAGAGATGACAAGCCTCCGATTTTTGTTGGTGCCAGTCATGGCCTGAATAATACATAGACTCATCATACTTTAAAAGTAGTAGGAAGAATGCAGTGAGCCATTCACATCCATCACTTAATGGTACTTTTCTTAACTTTGAAAAGCAGAGCAGAGCTTCAAACTGCCTCAGAGCAGTTTGAAAAAGTTGGCCCTCAAATAGTAGTAGTGTTTTCTGAAGATTATCTAGGTGTATTCTTTCATTCAAAGGAATGGAACTTGAGGAGGTAGTGTGGGGAGCATTGGGGGGAAATATTTTGAAAACTATGTCAGTTAATATATGCATTAGATGTATTAAATCAATTGTATTAACATAAGTTGATTCCGTTTTCAGTGACAGCTGTGTTTCTTCCTTCCTATGGCAACACATGCCACAGAGAAAGGCAAATATTTTGGACATCTAGGAATTGACATACTAGTTACATTAAGATAGTACAGAAGGGGGGCGCCTGGGTGGCTCAGTCGGTTAAGCGTCTGACTTCAGCTCAGGTCACGATCTCGCGGTCCGTGAGTTCGAGCCCCGCGTCAGGCTCTGGGCTGATGGCTCAGAGCCTGGAGCCTGCTTCTGATTCTGTGTCTCCCTCTCTCTCTGCCCCTCCCCCGTTCATGCTGTGTCTCTCTCTGTCTCAAAAATAAATAAACGTTAAAAAAAAAAAAAAACTCAATAAAAAAAAAAAAGTACAGAAGGAAAACAAAAAAAGAAAAGCGAAGTGGAAGGTTTGGAAAGGCTTCAGCCAATAGTTCAATTAATGTTTTTCCCTTCCTACTATTGCTTAATATTTTGGGTACCTTTAGTACTTCCTACTATGTACTTGGTATTCTGGTTACTGGAATTGCAGTGGTAAGTCAAATAGAAAGGGTCTTTGCCCTCATGGAGATTACCTGGAAGGAGAAGGATGATGAAAAAAAATAAAACCAATTTGATACAGTGTAAGTACTGAATGTGAAATAGTATGAGTTGCTGTTGTGTGTGTTTGGACAAGAGGTGGTAGTGACAAGGTCACAGGGAGCAGTAGTGGCGGAAATGAGAAGTGTTTGGAATATTGGAGGTAGAACAAGACTTGGTGATGGATTGGATATAGGCAGCTGAGGGGGAAAAAAAAATCAAGACTCCTCAGTTACAGGCTTGAATAGTTTTGGGCCAACAACTAGTTGTTAGTGTCTCAGTGAGATAGGGAAACTGGTTGAGAAGCAACTTGGAAAAGGAGGATGTAGGGAGGTAAAAAGAGGAGAAGGTGTCAATAGATGTTATAGTGAATATATCAAAGTCTTCATAAGGAAATGAAGGCCTGAAGAAACAGTTTAAGCTGAGCATTTTTTTTTTAAACTAATGTTTGATAAAGTGGAAAATTGTGGAAAACCTGATAGGACAAAAGAGCATGAACCAAGTACACTGGGGAAAACTTGGATTCTTTCTTGGAATCCCTCTGTCTTCAGAGATGAAGATGGTCCTTTCCTCTAGGTATAGGGAGGGCACCTAGTACATAAGGCTCTTATGATCTGCTTCAGGAGAGAAGTAGGAGGTCAGAGAGTCCTTCCGGCACCTGCCGTGTCTCAAATTCTTTTGGCTTAAAACATGTCCTCTGTCAAAGTGGCATATTTTGGAGTGGCATATCCTGATCCCCTTCGAAGGAATTTTACTCACTTAAAGGCAAGTATATTAGTGAAGATATAAACACACTGTCATGTACTTACGTATACATAGAGATAGGTAGTCAGTTCTCACTATTCAGATTCCATATTTGTGAATTTGCCTAACCTGCTAAAATTTATCTTTAATCCCCACATGAATAGTTGTGGCACTTTCATGATCATGTATGGACATGCCCAACACACATTTGCAGCTGTTGAACAGGTGATGGTTTTTTCTCTTGTTTCAGCTCTCATAGCTGTACAGAAGCATTCTTTGTGTTGTTCTAGTGCCACTTTTTTTTTTTTTTTTTTTGATTTTTGTGCTTTTTGTTGGTGATTTCCCCAAGATGGGCCACCAAGCATAGTGTTGAAGTGCTGTCTAGTGTCCGTTCTGAGTGGGAAGAAGGCTGTCATGTGGCTTACAGAGAAAATAAACGTGCCAAGTAAATTTCACTTAGGTGTGAGTTATACCACTGTTAGCCATGAGTTCAGTGTTAATGAATCAACAATAGTAAATAAGGTATCTTTAAACGTTAACACACATAAAATAAGCTTATATATTAATCAGTTGAGGAAAATGTTTCCAGATGCATGCAGGAATCTGACTCTGTATTAAGCCTAGGAGCAATGGTTCAATCTTTGTGGTGTTTGTGGTGACATTATAGAATATAACTATCATGAATAATGAGAATTGAGTGTATATATTTTTGTTGTTCATTTGAGCTCTCGTCTTTAAACTCACCTTTCGCTATTTAAAAAAAATTTTTTTAATGTTTATTTATTTTGAGAGAGAGAGCATGAGCATGCAAGTGGGGCAGAGAGAGAGAATCTCAAGCAGACTCCATGCTGTCAGAGTCCAACATGGGGCTCAGTCTCATGAACTGTGAGATCATGACCTGAGCCGAAATCAAGAGTCAGACGCTTGACTGAACCACCCAGGAGTCTCTGACTTTTCACTATTAGCCTTTAAAATTATGATTTAGAACCAATCCCTGCTATATTCTGTTGGATTTTGTAGAAATTATTTATGCTTTAGAAATTCAAATTTGTAATTTAAAAGTTAATATATATTTTTTTAATTTGGAACTTCTGTAGAATCTAGATGTGAAAACAGGGAATTAGGAATGTTAGATAACTTGCCTATCACATGGGTGGTATATGGAAGAACTTGAAAAGAAATTAGATTTGTACCCAATCATTCTGACTCTTAGCCATCATCCTAATTGGAACCAACAAAACACCTGATGAAAACGTTTTTTTAAGGTAAAGCTTTTCCAATTTTCATTTTCTGCAGTGGCAGAGGTAGAATATTTTTTCAAAGAACTACAAATGTTGGGCAAATAATTAAAAATAAAATATCCTGTCAGCCTGGTGAATTCTCTCCACATATGTAGAAAAAGGAACAATTTTATTACTGAATAAACATCTAACTAGACTGTGATGTACATCATAGGCAGTCTGCCAAAAAAATTACAAAGAAATCTCACTCTATTATATAGCCATGCATATACAGTCCATTACATACATGTGAATTGTCTTTATCCTAAGGAAAAATAAAGCTTTCCATGTTTTTAATAAGCAGAAAGTTAACAACCTAGAGCCAGGAGCCTAGGCAGACACAGGGAGACAAGGCACCTTCCTCCCTGATGTCTAAGATTTGGTTCTAAGGCTCCCAAGAATGAAAGACATTCCTAGGATGTAAACTTGGCAAGAGGCTTATTTAAATGTTAAGAAGATTTACGTACTTCTTAAAGAGAGAAGGGATTTACAACTACAAGTTTTCCAAAGAAAATGCTAAAAGAAAAGAAGGGGAAAGTCTCTCTCCCCTTTTAGAACCTGAGAGAATTCAAATTTTTTTTTCTTTAGATTTGTAGTTGCCTTTCAGCTAATCAGTCTTTAATAGCAAATGAATCTATTTAACATGGGAACACATGGACTTTTCTTATTTGAGTTAATATTACAAAGAGGTTGATTATAAAATTCGGTTGTTAGGAAGTGATCAAAGAGGTCTGCCAGTACAAGATAAGTAAAGGTATTACACTAATTCCATTTAATTTCAGTGGTATTTATATTTTGCTAGGAGAAAACAAAATCAGAATCCTGTCACCCTGGTATTGAGCTGATGGATGTCAAGGTCATCCGAGGACAGTGAACCAAACTGAAATGCACAACCAAGTCTTTATTCACTTACTGCAATAGTATAAGCAGCCAAAAAATGTTCTATTTTTAGTGTTCCGTTCTTCTCATTGGAAAGGTACCAGGCAAGGGTCAGTGAATGACATGCTGTGCAGATGGAAGGAAACATATCACTGCCTAGGAGCCCTGCACAAAAGACTCCTGCTGTTTCATGGGCCTGGGGAAGGCCTTGGAGTGGAAAATACTGAGTCAGAGTGGAGAAAAGTATATTAGTCAGGACTCCTCCCCACAAGGAGAAGTGAAAAGTACCTCAGTCAGGGCCACCCCACTAAAGAGCTTCTGGATGGAGGCACTAATGCAGAAATGCTGGTGAGCACAGCTGGCCAAGGGGTCACAAGGGAAGGGTGGAGTCCCGGGGTCTGAGTTCTTGACAGCAACTCCCTCCAGAGATTGCAGTGCCCAGGCTGTGCGCCAAGTCTGATGTGGGAGGGCAACTTCCTCTCACAGAGCTTTCCAGGCAAAGCCTTTGTAATTGTCAGTGGTTTGGGCCTGAAAGGTAATTCATAGGATTTTGGCCTGGAGCTAGACTTCTCCCCTAGACAAACAGCTACCTTCAGAGTTGTAGTGTTGGAGTTGATAGATTGAAGGAAACCTACCCTCTTTTCATCTTAATCATATAAAAAAATCCTAGGAATGTAGAGAAAAGGACTTAGGGAACATACAGCTCTGAGAGGTTTGTATTGGTCTCTACATGGATTTTGTATCTTTGTGACTAAGTAAGCAGGAGTTATAAAAACAAAATTGGCATTCCACTTTTCAACTGGTCCCTCATCTCCAGAATGGGAGCCATCATGAGATCATAGAAAGGCTTCAGATATGGTTAAAAGCTATAAAGTATCTGTACATAGAAGCCTATTGTACGGAGATGGCTCTAGAAAGCAGGAGACAGCACAGCATATTTTAAGCTGGAGGGGCAGTTTTCTGGGTTTCCCAAACTCCACAAAGAAACACAGCTCTTGCTTCTAGCAACATGGAATGAGTGTCCACTAAGTATGTAAAGAATCTTTTAGCTGCTCTTAGGGGTTTTGTGGCCCTTAGGCCCTGCTCAGTGCTTTGGAGACAATAAAACAATCCTAGCATATTTCTGAGTACAGCCTACTCTCCTACAGCATAGGTTTCTAAAACATCAATGAATTCATATGCAGTTGGGAAATAAGAGAATGATTAATAGTGTAACACGGGCATCACATTATTTACGTGAGTTTTCTTAGTTACAAGGAGCTAGAATAGCTGTAGTGTTATAGCTTTCAGGAAGGGGAAAGCGTTGCTAGTACATAGGCAACTGCCCTGTCAGCCCTGTTTTAAGAAAATTTGTTTTTTTTAAATTTTTTTTAACTTTATTTATTTTTTGAGAGACAGAGACATAGCATGAGCTGGAGAGGGGCAGAGAAACAGGAAGTCACAGATTCCAAAGCAGGCTCCAGGCTCTGAGCTTTCAGCACAGAGCATGATGTGGGGCTTGAACTCACGGACCGTGAGATCATGACCTGAGCCGAAGTCGGACGCTTAACTGACCAAGCCACCCAGGCGCCCCTTAATGTTTATTTTTGAAGAAGGGAGAGACAGTGTGTGAGTGGGGAAGGAGCAGAGAGAGAGGGAGACACAGAATCGCAAGCAGGCTCCAGGCTCTGAGCTGTCAGCACAGAGCCCATCACACGGCTCGAACTCACTGCAAGATCGTGACCTGAGCCGAAGTCGGATGCTCAACCGACTGAGCCACCCAGGCGCCCCTTAAGAAAATTTAAAATGAGAGACTGCACCCAGGGCTCCCTCCTTGACCCCCAGCATCAGACAGACTCTAGGATGGAGGCAAGTTGCACTTTCCCCCTTGCCCTCCTTGCCTGTTTTAACCTCCACTTCTTCGGCCTGGTCTCCATTTCCATCTTCGTAGTCTAGGCTCATAAAATTAAATTAAAAAAATTTATACGTGCATATACACGCATTCACACACACATGTGTATGTAAAATGATATAAAGCTGTTGGAGGGGAGCTGAATCATTGGCTCAGTTTGTTTTCTTAATCCGGTGTCTAGGAAAGCATTTTGTGTTATCTTGATTTATTTTCTCCCCTTTAGATTAAAGGATCTTCTCAGTCAAAAAAAGGTGGAGGACCCAGAGAAACAAGATGAACCTATCAAAGACAACCAGCAGCAGGCCCTAATTGACCAGAGATACTTTCAGGTACTGAACAGCTGGCAAAGAGACTGGTGTTGGTAGAGAACCTTGGTTTCTTTTTTCTTTTATTCTTTAATTTTTTTTTTAGTTTTTATTTACATTCCAGTTAGTTAACATACAGTATAATATTAGTTTCAATTATGTAATAGAGTGATTCAACACGTCCATACAACACTCAGTGCTCATCACAAGGGCACTCCTTAATCCCCATCACTAATTTCACCCATCCTCCCACCCACCTTCCTTCTGTTATCCATCAGTTTGTTCTCTATAGTTTTTTTCCTTAGCTCATTTGTTTTCTTTTTCTTTAATCAAAAAAAAAATTTTTTTTTTTAATTTTTAAGTAATCTCTTTACCCAACATGGGGTTTGAACTTTCAAGCCCAAGATCAAAAGTCACATGCTCCATCCACCACCTGAGCCAGCCAGGCGCCCTTATTTTGTTTCTTAAGTTCGACATATGACTGGAACCATATGGTATTTGTCTCTCTCTCAGAGACAAAATATTAGCATAATACTTTCTAGCTCCATCTATGTCGTTGCAAATGGTAAGATTTCATCATTTTTTTATGGCTGTTCAATATTCCATTGTGCATATACACATCTTCTTTACCCATTGATCAATGGACACTTGGCCTGTTTCTATAATTTGGCTATTATAGATAATGCTATAAACATCAAGATGCATTTATCTCTTTCTGTTAGTATTTTTGTATTCTTTGGGTAAATAACTAGTAGTACAATCACTGGACCATAGGGTAGTTCTGTTTTTAACTTTTTGAGGAAACTCCATACATGCTGTTTTCCAGAGTGGCTGCACAGTTTGACCCCCCCAACAGTGCAAGAGGGTTCCTTCTTCTCCACATCCTTGCCTACACCTGTTTCTTGTGTTGTTTGGATGCTTTTTATTTCTTTTTGTTATCTGATTGCTGTGGCTAGGACTTCCAGTACCATGTTGAATAAAAGTGGTAAGAGTGGATATTCTTGTCTTATTCCTGTTCATAGAGGAAAAGCTCTCAGTTTTTCCCCATTTAGGATGATGTTAGCTGTGTTTTTGTTCACATATGGCTTTTACATGTTGAGTTATGTTCCCTCTAAACCTATTTTGCTGAGGGTTTTTATCATGAATGAACATTGTACTCTGTCATATGCTTTTTCTGCATCTATTGAAATGATCATATGGTTCTTATCCTTTCTTTCAATTAATGTGATGTATCATGTTGGTTGATTTGCAAATATTGAACAACGCTTGCAACCCAGGAATAAATCCCACTGAATTGTGGTGAGTGCTTTTTTTTTAAATGTATTGTTGGATTAGGATGCTAATATTTTATGGAGAATTTTTGCATCTGTTCATCAGCAATATTGGCCTGTAGTTCTCTCTTTCTCTCTTTTTTGAAGTTTGTTTATTTAGAAAGAGAGGTTTTTTTTTATTACCAACTCATTTCATTTGCTGGTTATTGGTCTGTTCAAGTTTTCTATTTCTTGCTGTTTCAGTTTTGGTAATTTATATGTTTCTAAGAATTTATTCATTTCTTCTAGGCTGTTCATAATATTCTCTTACAATTGTTTGTGTTTCTGTGGTGTTGGTTGTTACTTCTCTCTGATTTGTGACTTTATTTGGGTTCTTTCTCTTTTCTTTTTGATAAGTGTGTCTAGAAGCTTATCAATTTTCTTGATCTTTTCAAAGAACCAGCTCCTGGTTTCATTGATCTGTGCTATTGTTTTTTAGTTTCTATATCATTTATTTCTGCTCTAATATTTACTATTTCCTTCCTTCTGCTGGCTTTAGGCTTCATTTGTTCTTTTTCTAGCGCCTTTAGGTATAAGGTTAGGTTGTTTGAGATTTTTCTTCTTAAGGTAGGCCTGTTTTGCCATTTAACTCCCTCTTAGGGATTCCCTCTTAGGATTGCTTTTGCTGCATCCCAAAGGTTTTGGACCATTGTGTTTCATTTTCATTTGTTTCCATGTATTTTTAAAAATTTCTTCTTTGATTTTTTGGTCGACCCATTCATTGTTTAGTGCATGTTGTTTAATCTCCATGTATTTGTGGTCTTTCCAGATTTTTTCTTGTGGTTAATTTCTAGTTTTATACTGTTGTGGTCAGAAAAGGTACATGGTATTATTTGAGTCTTTTTGTATTTGTTGAGGCCTGTTTTGTGACCTAATATGTGATCTCTTCTGGGGAATATTCATGTACACTTGAAAAGAGCGTATATTCTCCTGTTGAAGGATGGCATATTCTGAATATGTCTGTTAAGTCTATCTGGTCCAGTGTGTCATTCAAAGCTTTTGTTTTCTTGTTTATTTTCTGTTCACATGATTTGTCCATTGATGTAAGTGGGGTGTTAAAGTTCCCCATTCTTACTGTATTTGAACTTTAATTTTCATCTCAGTTTAATAAGTTATCAGGTGGTAAAGAATATTTGTATTTGTGTGTGCTTATCCTGTTTTATCATGGCATGTCTTCTTGGCTGAAAACACTGTAGGTAGCTAGACTTAGAATTTGTCTTACTCCTTGAAAGACTTTGGCCTAATTAAAAGTAGGGTAGTAAAAAGCTAATAAGATTTTTAAGATTGGCCTGTAGTTCTCACTCTCTCTCTTTTTTAAAGTTTGTTTATTTATTTATTTACTTAGAGAGAGGGGGAGATTTTTGTTTACTAACCCATTTCATTTGCTGGTTGTTGGTCTGTCCTATTCTCCTCTCTTATGCCATTTCCCTTTTTATTGTTTGTGTTGTTGCTTTTGTTGGTATTATTATTATGACTGTTATTATATATAAATTTATTTTCTTAAGGTCCTTACATGGTTCTGTTTTTATTTAGACATTTAGTCCCTCTGAATTGTAATTTTCTATGTGGTGTGATGTAGAGATCTTACCTTAGTGATTTTTTTTTAATGTTTATTTGTTTTTGAGAGAGACATAGTATGAGTGGGGGAGGGGCAGAGAGAGGGAGACACAGAATCTGAAGTAGGCTCCAGGTTCTGAGCTGTCAGTACAGAGCCTCATGCGGGGCTCGAGTTCACAAACCGTGAGATCATGATCTGAGCCAAAGTCGGACACTCGACTGACTGAGCCATCCAGGCACCCCTAACCTTAGTGATTTTTATAGACCATTTATTGAATAGATAGTGATCAAGCCAGCCTGTTTACTGACTGAACTGGGCCTGTGCTCTTATTTTATTGGACTCAAACAGGGTTTTTTAAACTTTGAATTAATTACCAATATTTTAAAAATTAAGATATTTTATTTGTTCTTTTTTCTACCTTCTCTTAAAAAGCTACAGAATCTGGCAACAAATTCCTGCATAGTCCTTATCAGAGCAGAATTATGCCTTTCTCTTGTCACATATGGGCATGTGCTCTTTAGTTAGCCATAGCCCCTGGCCATGCTTGCTTCACTCACTCATGGTCTTAACTTGCTTCTAGATGCATTTGAGTTTGCAGTTTCTCATAGACATTCTTTCTCTACTCCACTGAAATGAAACCTCTGTCATATCCACTCATATGCATAGGTTTATTTATTTCTAGACTCCTTAGTCTATTCCATTTTTATACTATTTCCCATATTCTTTTACTTTCTGTAATTTTATAGTAGGTTTTGATACCTTTTAGGAAAAGAATCTTAGGCATCGTTCTTTTAAAATTTTTCCTTTATTATATTTTTAGCACATTTACTCTCCTGGATGAACAGTTTGTCAGATTCAAAAATAGATCCTATTGAGAGCAACTGAAATTGAATTAACTTTTTAGATTAATATTTGGAAAGATGACACATTTACATTTTTTAATCGTCTCAGAAATATGTCTCTAATTTTCTTTAGGCCTTCCTTTATAGCCTTGAATAAAGCTTTATGTATATATTTTTTCAATTTTTTTAAAGAGCTATTTTTTTTTTTTTTTATGTTTATTGACTTTTGAGAGAGAGAGAGAGAGTGAGAATACACATGAGTGTAGAGACAAGGAGACAGAATCTGAAGCAGGCTCCATGCTCTGAGCTGTCGGCACAGAGCCCAACTCAGGGCTCAAACTCATGGACCGGTAGGTCATGATCTGAGCTGAAGTTGGACGCTTAACCGACTGAGCCACCCAGGTACCCCTATATATTTTTAAATTTAGCTCTTGGACGTTTCTTGTTAGTTTATTTCCTAGGTATTTTATAACTTGTATTGCTATCAAGAATGGCATCCTTTCCTCTATTACATTTTTTAATTGGTTGTTGCTGGTTCTTCATATATCTGTGTTGATTTTCATTTCCAGGCAATTTTCTGAAAACATTTTTTTTTTTTGATAACTCTCTTGTACCCAGCATGTAACTGAGTTTCTTTTATTTCATTTTGTTTCTTAGATTCAATTTGAGAGGCTTTGTCTTTTAATAGGCAATTAAACCATCATAGATATTGAGACCTTACTCCTATATCTGCTTTTATTCCTGACATCTTTGTTTTCTATTTATATGTTTTCTAGTTCCATTCTTTTTTTTTTTTTCCTGAAATTTGCTAGGTTGAGATTTGTCTTCTTTTTCTTTTCTAGTACTTATGACATCTGTTATCTTAATTCTTTTCTACTTGTCTAATGTTTACTTTCAAGATACAGTTTTTATCCATATCAAGAGTTTATCAGTATCTGCAAACTGTTTCTGAATAAGATAAGACCTATTTGTGAGTTGGGTTGTTTTTGTTTTAATTCTCATCTCTCTGGTAATTGTTTAAGTCATTTTACTATTTTCTCATTGTTAATACACATTTTTCTGCCAGTCATCTGACTGTGGTCAAGTCATAAGAAATGCTCTGCCGTCAGTAATAAATCTGTGAAGGGGATATAGTTTCTCCATTAAAATATGTGTAAATACAAGAGAGGGTGCCTGGGTGGCTCACTTGGCTAGTGTCCGACTTTTGGTTTCAGCTCAGGTCATGATCTCACAGTTTGTGATTTTGAGCCCCATTTCAGTCTCTGCACTTGATGGTGTGGAGTCTGCTCAGGATTCTCCCCCACCTCTCTGCCCCTCCTGCTCTCTCTCTGTCTCTCTCAAAATAAATAAATAAGCTATGTGAATAAATACATACATACATACAAGAGAAAAAAATGTTGAAATATTCTCTCTTAAACTAAAAAAGAAAACTTGTAAGTAAACATCTGAAGTTTTTTTTTTTTTTAATTTTTTTTTAACCTTTATTTATTATTGAGAGACAGAGAGAGACAGAGCATGAGCAGGGTAGGGGTCAAGAGATGGGGAGACACAGAATCCGAAACAGGCTCAGCACAGAGTTCGACACGGGGCTCGAACTCACAAACCGCGAGATCATGACCTGAGCCGAAGTTGGACGCTTAGCCGATGGAGCCATCCAGGCGCCCCAAACATCTGAAGTTTTATTACCAGGAGACCTATGAATATAGCTTGAAGTATGAGTAGGGACAAAGATCCGAGATCAAAATAGTATCTTGTCTTTATGCTTATGTAATTATTTATTAAATGATATGGACTTGATGGAGGTAAATATGGAAATTACTTTCCTCCCCCTTTTTTAAAAAATTTATTTGAGAGAAAGAGAGAGAGAGTGAGCAAACCAGGTAGGGAGAGATGGGAGAGAGAGAATCCCAAGCAGGCTCCGCACTGTCAGCACAGAGTCCAATGTGGGGCTTGAATTCATGAACTGCGAGATCATGACCTGAGCCAAAACCAAGAGTCAGATGCTTAATCGACTGAGCCACCCAGGCACACCTACTCTTTTCCCTTTAAACTTGCCATTTTGGGTCTCCTCCTTTCCTTGGATGATATATAAGGTAGAACTCATAACTTTCAACAGGGGGCGTATAGTCACATATTATACATGTTAAGATATTTAAAATTCACTCCAGGCATTGATAATATTAGGGAATTACTGTTAAATTTCTTATATATAATAATGGTGTTATGATTTTGTAGGAGAATATGCCTATTTTAAGAGATGCATACTTAAGTATTTGAGGATAAAATTTTATCATGTCTATATTTTCTTCAGATGATTCAGCTAAAAATAGAGTGAGCAAATATGGGAAAATGTTAACAGTTGTTGAATCCAGGTAATGATTATGTGGGTATTTATGATAGTTCATTTTATGTATCAACTTGACTGGGCCATGGGGTGCCCAGATATTTGGTTAAAGATTATTCTGAATATGTCACATATGAATATGTGAGGGTGTTTATGGATAAGGTTAACATTTGATTTGGTAGACTGGATAAAACAGATTGCCTTCCCTAATGTGAATGGGTCTCATCCAGTCATTTGAAGACATGACTAAAACAAAAAGGGTTAATAAGAGGGAGCCTTTGAGCTGGGACATGAGTTTTTTCCTACCTTCAAACTTGAATTAAAGTATTGTCTCTTCCTGTGTCTTAAGCCTGTGGGCATTCAAAGTAGAAGTATTTCCTTGACTCTCCTGGGTCTCCAGCTTGCCTACTGCAGAAATTGGGACTTCTCAGTTTCCATAATTTTGTGAGCCAATTCCTTAAAATTAATCTCTTTAGATGTATTTATATACATATACATTGTTTCTCTTTCTCTTTAGAGCCTTCATTAATACAGATTTTGGTACTGAGAGTGGTTGTAGAGGAACAACATATTACGGATGAGTTCTCTGAATTGGGTCTGGGGTTTCCAGAATTGGCATGATGTTTCCAGGATTTTTGTATAGAATGTGTGGGACTTTATTATTCACTGTCCTTACACTTTGGCCTTTAATTGAAGCTATGAAACAAACAACAGGAAATGACCCTTTTAACATCTGATTTAGCTTAAATATGAGGAGATAGAATTAGAGAAATGTGAGACTCTAGCTAAGGATATATTGATGATTATTTTTCCCTGTGTGGATTGTAAGAGGTCATTCATAACTACTTTCAAGTCTAAATCATTTGAAATGCATTTCGCTTTTCTATGAAGTCTGTAGTTCTCATTAGAATTACATGTTTAATTCTGTTGATGCAACTACTGTACTTCCAAAACATTACAGGTGTCAGTTGAAGAGCTTCTTAATGTCCAAAATTAATTCTGAAAATGATGATACATTAACATAGAAAGCACTCCTGTAACCTAGACCACTTGGATAGGACTATGATAGACCTTTCAACTAAAACATTATCTTTTTTTAAAGGTGCTGAGTAGCATCAATTCAGTTGTTCACAATCCAAGAGCTCCAGTAATAATTCATAAACAGAGCAAAGGAGGAGCCCAACATTTTCATAAAGATTTTGTTCAAGACTGTGGATTTGAGCATCTTATTCCTATAATAGAAATGTGGGCAGATCAGCTGACTTCCCTAAAGGTAAAGGGTTGAATATTCTTTATTATATAGACCCTACTGTACTTTCATCTTCCTCTTTTTGGTGTCTCCATGCTGCAGCTTTTCCTGGCCCTTATTTCTCCTCAGATGTGATATTTTGTTCTTCATTCATTTTAATTGGGGATTTTTTCCTTCTTCATATTTGAAATAATTTTCCTTCTTTCAAAACTGTCCACATTTGTTTATTCTGTAGAGCAGTTAATAGTCCAGAAGCAGCCAATACTACTTTTACTTATTCTTTCTATCCATGGAAGATAAAAATTTCTTCACTTTCTTTTTTTTTTAATTTATTTAATTAATGTATTTTTATTTTAATGTTTTATTTTTATTTTTGAGAGAGAGATAGAGGCAGAGTGCAAGCAGGGGAGGCGCAGACAGAGAGAGAGGGAGACACAGAATCCGAAGCAGGCTCTAGGCTCTGAGCTGTCAGCACAGAGCCCGACGTGGGGCTCAAACTCATGGACTGTGAGATCATGACCTGAGCTGAAGGCTGATGCTTAACTGACCAAGCCACCCAGGCACCCCCCCTTTTTTTGTTTGTTTATTTTAGAGAGAGAGAATACAAAGAGGGGAGAGAGGACAGCAGTGCTCTAAAGGGCCAAGCACTGTGCCATGCACATAGTAGATGCTCAGTAAATGTTTATTTACCAGTCTTACTTACCAATTGACCAGTCTTAGAGTTTTAAACTTACAGTAGCTTTGTCCTTTGTGCACAGTTTAAAATAGATTAGGACAGGGGCGCCTGGGTGGCGCAGTCGGTTAAGCGTCCGACTTCAGCCAGGTCACGATCTTGCGGTCCGTGAGTTCGAGCCCCGCGTCAGGCTCTGGGCTGATGGCTCGGAGCCTGGAGCCTGTTTCCGATTCTGTGTCTCCCTCTCTCTCTGCCCCCCACCCCCCCCGTTCATGCTCTGTCTCTCTCTGTCCCAAAAATAAAAAAAAAAAAAAAAAATAGATTAGGACAGGAGTGCCCGGGTGGCTCAGTCAGTTAAGCATCTGACTTCAGGTCAGGTCATGATCTCGTGGTTCATTAGTTCGAGACGCTCATCGGGCACTGTGCTGACAGCTCAGAGCCTGGAGTCTGTCTCGGATTCTGTTTCTCTCTCTCTCTCCGTCCCTCCCCCACTCGCGTGTGCTCTCTATCAAAAATAAATAAACATTAAAAAAATTAAAAATAAAATAGAGTGGGACAATTTGTCTAGGCCAAGAAGATTAAGTAGGCTGTCATGAAGACTAGAATTAATTTAATTTAGAATCTTTTAAGTTAATTTTTTTCAAGATAAAAACCTGCCTGGAGATAAATGCTATAATAGATGAATCCTGAACACATTATCCTAAGTGAAGGAAAGCCTGTCACAAAAGGACACTTACTGTATAATTCCACTTTATGTGAAATGCCCAGAATAGGCAAATCCATAGAAACAGAAGGTAGATTAGTAGTGACCCAGGGATTGGGGACAGGGAAGAATGGGGAGTGGCTGTGAAGGGGAATGACATTGCTTTTGGGGGTGATGAAAATGTTCTGAAATTAGATAATGGTGATAGTTGCACATCTCTGTAAATTGATTAGGATTACTGAATTGTACACTTAACAGAGGGTGAATTTTATGTTAGGTGAATTACATTTCAATAAATCTGTTATAAAATATTCAGGTTTATTTTTTATCCATCAATAGTTAAAAAAATAAGTACTTAAATAACATATAGTACTAATAAATAACATAATTACTTTAAACATCTAGAGTTGACATAATCAAGGGGTATCTTGGTGGCTCAGTCGGTTAAGTGCTGACTCTTGATTTTGGCTGGGGTCGTGATCTTCGAGCCCCACATTGGGCTCTGCCCTAACAGTACTACTTGTACTGCAAGACATCACTAGCTTATCAACTTAAATTTTATTAGAAATGTTTGCAGAGCCTGCTTGGGATTCTTCCTCACTCTCTCTCTGCCCCTCCCCTACCTGCGTGTGCTCTCCCTGTTTCACAAAATAAATAAATTAAAAACAATAGATTGGAGATCATCAATATATCATGTTTTGTGTAAGCCCTATATTTACCTGGAGAAAGCAATATAACAGACTTTTTCTAAAATGGTAATGATATTTTAAAAAGATACTGATTGGGGCGCCTGGGTGGCTCAGTCAGTTAAGCATCTGACTTCGGCTCAGGTCATGATCTCATGGTCCGTGAGTTTGAGCCTGGCATCAGGCTCTGTGCTGACAGCTGAGAGCCTGGAGCCTGCTTTCGATTCTCTGTCTCCCTCTCTCTCTATACCTCCCCCACTTGTGCTGTTTCTCTTTCTCTCTCAAAAATAAACATTAAAAATAAAAAAGGTACCGATGATGGTTTGATTTTATATATATATATATATACATATATATATATATATGTGTGTATATATATGTATATGTATGTATATATATGTATATATATATATATATATATAAAACATAAATACACACAATTCTTGTTTATATATATGTGTGTATATATATATATATAACTTTTTTTTTTTTTAAACATTTATTTATTTTTGAGACAGAGAGAGACACAGCATGAACGGGGGAGGGGCAGAGAGAGAGGGAAACACAGAATCGGAAGCAGGCTCCAGGCTCTGAGCCATGAGCCCGGAGCCCGACGCGGGGCTCGAACTCGCGGACCGCAAGATCGTGACCTGAGCCGAAGTCGGACGCTTAACCGACTGAGCCACCCAGGTGCCCCTATATATAACTTTTTTAATGTTTATTTTTGAAAGAGCAAGTGTGAGTGTGATTTGGGGAGGGGAAGAGAGAGAGAGGGGGAGAGAGAATCCCAAGCAGGTTCTACGCTGTCAGCCCAGAGCCCGACACTCAGGACTCAATCCTATGAATCATGAGATCATGACCTCAGCCGAAATCAAGAGTTGGATGGTTAACCGATTGAGCCACTCAGGAGCCCAAATGTTTTATATATATATATATATATATATATATATATATATATATATATACACATACACATACATACACACATACACACACACATACCTGCCTGGATAATTTTACAGTAAAACTTTGGTTTGTGAGCATAATTCATCCCAGAAACATGCTTGTAATCCAAAGTACTTGTATATCAAAGCAAATTTCCCCATAAGGAATCATGGAAACTCAGAACATTCATTCCACAATCCAGAAATATTCATGTAAAAATGATTACAATACTGTAATCTAATACAAAGTAATAAAGAAAAATAAATTAACCTGCACTTACCTTTGAAAACCTTTGTGGCTGGTGTGAGAGAGACAAAAGAGAGGAGGGTTATACCACTATCACTAACGGAATCACTGTTGTCTGTTGGCTCAAATGGAATCTTTCTCGTTTTGGTCAACTTTAACAAGGAACCTATTCAGTGACCTAGCATTGAAGCAATGCATTCCTAAGCTTACTCTTGTATGGAAAAGCAAAGGACTGTCCATAGGTGCTTTGAAGTGACGAAACATACACTAGTGTTGGTTGAGGGCACCTTCCAAAGTTCTGAAAAATCACTGATTTTTGCCAAACACCATGGCCTGAGACCAAGCATCCGAGCATGGGAGACTGATCACCCACAATCCCTCAGTGAGAGGGAGAGAGAGAGAGAGAGAGAGACCATTGGTTCAGTTGTGATGATGTGACGTTTGGCGTCACGTACTACTTGTACTGCAAGACATCACTAGCTTATCAACTTAAAATTTATTAGAAATGTTTGCTCGTCTTGCAGGACACTTGCAGAACAAGTTACTTGGAATCCAAGTTTTTACTGTATTTTATTATCATCATGGAAACTTTTTAAAAAATCAATAATACCATGTTGTTTCTTTTGTTATAAAGGATTTGTATAAGTCCTTGAAAATACTGTCTGCAGAACTGGTGCCTTGGCATAATTTAAAAAAGCAGGATGAAAATGAAGGTATCAGAGTTGAAGATCTGTTATTTATAGTAGATACCATGTTAGAAGAAGTTGAAAATAAGGAAAAGGTAATGCTTAATACTTCTGTAAATTTTCACATTTTAATGTAATCTTATCTTAAAAACGGATACTGATACAGATATTGATATTCTACTAGAATTCTATGTCTCTTTTTAAAGTTTTTATTAAAGCCTTGGGATTATTTTAAGACGTGGACCATCTTTCTCTTTCTCTTTTGGACAGGACAGCAATATACCAAACTTAAAAACTTTGCAAGCTATTGTTTCTCACTTCCAAAAATTATTTGATGTGCCTTCTTTAAATGGAGTCTATCCTCGAATGAATGAAGTTTATACTAGGCTTGGAGAAATGAACAATGCTGTGAGAAACCTCCAAGAACTCTTAGAATTAGGTGATGACTCTTTGCCCTGTCTGGCCCCCATTTACGAATTATTCCTGATAAATCAAGTAAAAGTAGGTTAAAATTTTTTAAGTAAAAAATTGAGGATAATGGAAGCATAAAGTATTTGATTTAATGATTTTGAAAATTCAGTTTTAAAATACCCTTTTATTTTTTTCTTACAGATAGTTCAACTTCATTGTGTGTGTTGGTGAGCACAGTTGGAAAATTGTGTAGGCTGATTAATGAGAATATGAATGAGCAGGTTATGCAGGTATTAGGACCTGAAGATCTCCAAAGGTATTTATTTTAAAAAGTTTGCAAAATATTATCCAAAATGCTTGGAGTGATGAAATTGAAGACTTTCAAAACTTTATAAGTTATTTACCTTTCCTGTTTGGGATAGCATCTTTTAAATAATTTGACAGTCTAAAATATCTCACACCTTATAGATAGATGGAGAGAATGCCAACCATTTTCAAGGTAAAAATAGATTGTAGGGACTCTAAGTTTATATAGGGTGGGTCAGGACTCCAGCATTACTGCTCTAAGCCTGTTCCCAGGGGAAATTATGTATGGAGAAATTCAGACCTTATTAGCAACATCATGTAAGTGTTCAGAATATATAAACCAGTCCTATTTTTAATATACCACCATAGACCACTTAATAATCACTAACAGTGTATTATTTGATTAAAAGATAAATGTTAAGGATTTTTTTTAAAGCTAGTCATCTCTAAAATAAGATCTGATTTTTTTTTTAAATATTGAAACATTCTAGCTATACTTCAAGCAACTCTTCCCACCCCCTCCCCCCAATTTGGTACTGTAACATATGGGAAGAGGAACACATACATAAACCACCTATTCCATATATTATGTAAGTTTTCCAAGAAAAATCCTTACCTAATCTGACACTTGAGTTTTCTGATACTTGATGCTTTTTTTTTTTTAATTTTTTTTTAACTTTTATTTATTTTTAAGAGCGAGAGAGGGGCACCTGCGTGGCTCAGTCGGTTAAGCACCTGACTTTGGCTCAGGTCATGGTCTTAAGACTTGTGGGTTTGAGCACTGCATCAGGCTCTGTGCTGACAGCTCAGAGCCTGGAGCCTGCTTCCCATTCTGTCTCTTTCTCTGCCCCTCCCTGGCTCTCACTCTGTCTCTCTCCCTCTCTGTCTTTCTCTCTCTCTCTCTCAAAAATAAACAGTAAAAAAAATGTTTTTGAGAGAGAGGGAGAGAGAGATGGGAGGAGAGCATGAGTGGGGTAGGGGCAGAAAGAGGGAGACAGAGGATCAGAAGCAGGTTCCATGCTGTGAGCGCAAAGCCCAATGCTGGGATTAAACTCAGGAATGTGAGATCAAGACCTGAGCTGAAATCGAGTTGGCCGCTGCTCAACCGACTGAACCACCCAGGTACCTCAAAACAAGTGGGTTTATTTGTTTGTTTTTATTTTTTGAGAGAGAGGGCACAAGTGAGTGAGGGGGTGTGGAGAGAGAAGCAGGGCTCCAGCTCACCTGATATGGGACTCAAACTCAGGAACCATGAAATCATGACTTGAGCTGAAGTCAGATGCTTAACAACTGAGCCACTCAGGCGTCCCTGATACTTGCTGCTTTTAAAAGGAGCATAGCTCTCATTATTGGTCTTTTTTCCCTTCCCATATTTATACTGTCTACTGATACTTATTCTTAATGTTTAGTAGAATACTGGATATAAAAACCAATTTTTAGAAAACGTTAAAAAGCAAGGTCTCTTAAAAATCCTTGAGCTAAATGGAAAGTTTTCCACATCAGGAGTGTTACATAAATTTAACTTTGGAACACGTGTTTACACTGATAGTAGATACTTCTCTACAAAAGTAGTAAAAGATCAACACAGAGCTCAAAAATCAAGGATTGCAGTAAATTATTATTACATTTATATTTAAATTAGCAGGAAATTTCCTAACATTGTGAAAATGTTTTATTTTCAATCAAATGCAAACCTTAAGTTGGAAATTCAGTGTAAACTGTGCATTTTTTTTTAAAAGCATTATCAACAAATTGGAAGAACATGAGGAATTTTTCCCAGCATTTCAGGCATTTACTAATGATCTACTTGAAATCTTAGGTAAGATCTTTGTTGTTGGTGGTTAAATTTTGAGTCTTAAGATATCATTGGGTTGGAGGGAAGAGTGTTCCTTAGTCACTGTATTAGTGCTTGTACCTAGAAGTGTTTTGTTAGAAAGTGTCTAAAAAGCACTAACAGTTCTGGAAACACACTCCTAACTTGCAGTTAGAGTTGGTTAGGGTTGGTCTACAGAACAGAGACGGTACATATCCTTTAAGGAGCTGGGGATTGCCTTTGTTTTGAAATCTTAAAAGGAGAAATGGCATTACTCTGGCTGGGCCCAGTTTAACCCTAACTCTGTCATGGCTTAATGAGAAGAAATCGTGGTAGAATTTATGATCTTGGAAGATGTTTTGTGTTGTTTTTTTTCTTCCTTCTTTTTTTTTTTTAAGATAGAACTTACTATGTTTTTTAAATACACAAATTAAATTTCCTTCTCAGGTGATAAGTAATGTAAAGTAAACATCTGTATAAAGAAAGACACATTTATAAACCTATATATAGTAGGGAAGATATATATTTGCATTTTTGTTCATATTGAGAGTTTTGTTAGTTTTATCTCTTGAAGGGAAAAAATGTAACTTATTTAGGAATTTTAGGCAAAACAGAGACCCAAGTCTCTTATCTTATAAAATTTCTTTTTCATGTTTATTCATTTTTGAGAGAGAGAGAGTGCAAGTAAGGGTAGGGCAGAGAGAGAAGGAGACACAGGATCTGAAGCAGACTTCAGGCTCTGAGCTGTCAGCACAGAGCCTGACAAAGGGCTTGAACTCATGAACTGAGAGATCATGACCTGAACCAAAGTCAGATGCTTAACTGACTGAGCCACCCAGGTGCCTCTAAGTCTCTTAAGTGTGATTATATATGGTTATAAAAGTAATTTATCGTACTATTAAGAACACTTTTAAAGTTTAAAGTGATTTATTCAGTGATTAATTTTTTTTTATATGCTCATTTGAAAGATTTTTTTTTTTTTTTTTTTTTTTTTTTTAAAGAATGCCTCTTTGACCATAAGAAATTGAATTAGAAGAGGAGGGGGCACCTGGCTGGCTCAGGTGGTAGAGGCTGTGACTCTTGATCTTATGGTTGTGAGTTCAAGCCCCACATTGGGCATAGAGCCGACATTTAATAAATTTCTTAAATTAGAAGAGAAAATGAGGTTTAGTAGAAGATAAGGGAATGAGTAAATTAAAATTTGGTAAGAAGATGAATAAATGAAAGAAACATCTGACTGGAATATCTAGCCTAGTAAACATAAAAGTTTTGTGGCCTATTTTATGTAGACTGTGGAAGCAAGGGAGACAGTGACTGAATGTGTTTTAGGCACAGAAATGTGTTGCCTCGTATTCCAAACAGCTTTGTTTCATAGAATAATATTTTTCTTGCTTTGTGGTAGCAGTTAAACAGTGAGGTTCTCATCATTAATAAACATTTCAGTTGGTGTACAGGTAACACTTATTTCAGAATCCTTCTATAGAAACTTCCTCTTAGATACGGTACTCAGCATGGTTCATGTGGCATCATTTACTTCAATAAGCCATATCTCTCTGCAGATGAACTCTGTATTTTTGTCACAGTTGAAACTCTGGAGTTACATATGACACTTAACATTGGGAAAGTTAAAATTGTTTGGCAAACATAACTATTTTTATCATTACTAGATGTCATTTTAAGCATTTAGAACTATGGAATGTTGTACTGAATACCAGATATGGAGAAAGACTTTGTTTTCTTACATAAGTGGTATGATTAGCTGAGAATATTCTCATACCAGCCAAGATCCTTCTCTGTGGGATTTATTTATAAGGCAGATTTCTCATGTAGTGAAAAAACAAGTGTGATTTCAGAATGGGGTTCAGGAAATAACTTGATCTTGTATCTTATCGTGATATGAAGTATGAATCAAATAATCTGTTGTAGATCTGCATATATATTTTTTCTTATATCCTGATGCTTTGTAAGTGTATCTAGACAAGTATTCTGAGTGAAGTCAGGAGCTTAAGTAGCATAGGCTATAAATTTAGGCTAAAGGAAAAACAACCAAAATTCAGCTAAACATGGAAGAAGAGAGGTGGAATCTAAGGAAGCATTTTTACATAAAAGAAAATGAATTTATAAACAGTGGCCTAGCAGAATAATGTAGAAAAAAGTGGTCAGAATCTAGAGAACCTCCCACTGGGGCTTTTGGGGCTGGAGTCTAGATAATGAGAGAAAAGGACCTTGCTTCTCCAGTGACCAAGAGCTTTCAGACTGAATTCTAACAGGCTGGTTGGAAGCAGACAGTCTTAGAAAGAGAAACCAAATTCACAAAGAATCTGGCAGAGAAGAACCTGAGCTAGTTTATCTGGTAAGGTGGACCAGGCTAAGCTCTGCAGTACATTGCATCTGAGATTTGTACTTTGAGAAGCCTCACACTTTTTATTAGGTAGATATGTTGTTTCATCTAAAAGGTAGACCTCAGAATGATCTTACTAATGAGAAATTTGTCCAGTAGAATTAAGGAGAGGACTATGTTCCATGAGAAGAAATCATTAAGTCCTCAGATGGGTACCCAGAAGAGAGACAGCTTCTACGCAGGATTTGACCATGTAGGCTCACCCATGTAATTATATAGATTTAAAGAGGCAATGACATATCGCAAATGTGGCCAGTATGATCTCTTAATAAGAGGACACTGCTAATGAGATTAATATCAGAGTCAGAGGATACTTGTTGGTATATGGTAGCTTTTACAAACAGATGCCCTGTAAAGCATCTTTGTTTCAATCAGTGATACTCTTATCACCACTATTGGGTAAAAATTTCATGTGCATCAAAGTGCTAGTGTTGCCTTTGCATTTGAGGTTTTCCTTTCCAGAGAGATTGTCATTTCATCTGAGCCTATCACTAGATAAAGTATTCTTATTCTTGTTTTTCTGTTACAGAAATTGATGACTTGGATGCCATTGTACCTGCAGTAAAGAAATTAAAAATACTTTCATACTGAAAACAAATCAAATTATTTTTACTGTGTAAATTGCATTCTTAACATTCTGAGTATTTTGTAGGATCGTGCTTTAAGACAAGGGTTAAAAATGTATTTACTCTCAGAATTCATCCCCTTCTTAATATTGGGTCTTCCCATCTATATTTTTATTAACTTTGAGATTCTTATAGAGAAAATAGTTGCTAAGCTAAAGTGGTAAGTTAACTTTAAATCCTTTAATCTTAAGCAATTCTTGAGTGCTTTATAAGATTGTTTTAAAATGTAGTGTGTAAGTAAAAGAAAAACTCAGGGAGACAGGTTGCAAACAATAGAAAGATTGCATTTAAATTGAGGGTTTAGTGACCTTTTTTATTCTGGGAATAAGGATTGCCAATGGCTGTCTTGAATTCAGCCAATAGGAACCTACTGCTTTCCTGGCAAGGAAATTGCACATTCTACTGAGATATCCTTCATGGCACTTGACCTTTCAAAGCTGGAGGAAGAAAAGGAAGAAGGAAAAAATGTTTTATCTTTGGGTTAGGTTAGGAAATGAATTATGAGGTAATAGGAGTAGATAATAGTCTCTCACTGAAAAAAGTGTCTTTTTTGCAATCTTGATGTAATGTACTTTTTATAAGGACATGAAATCTTAAATAAAGTTCTTGTGAAGAATTTCCAAATGTAAGTGTCCTCAGTGACTTATTTGCATTATTCACATAGAATGAGTCATATTCTCTTACACGGCTGATCCTTGCTGCATTTTATTTTACATAAGAATGCTTTTATTGCTGCTTCTACTTATTCTCTGTTCTCAATATTAAGTCTGAGTTTCTTAAGGGACCAGTATTACTCCCCCCCCCGCCCCCAATCCCTTGCCACTCTGTTATAAGTAGCAGGCCTAGGTTCTTTCTAGATTTAAAATTCTTTGTTTTGTTAGGCTGCAGTTACATTTCTAAAATTTTTTTTTAATGTTTATTTATTTTTGAAGGAGAGAGAGGGACAGAGTGTGAGTTGGGGAGGGGCAGAAAGAGAGCCGCACACACAGAATCTGAAGCAGGCTCCAGGCTCTGAGCTGTCAGCACAGAGCCCGATGCAGGGCTCAAACTCACAGTGAGATCGTGACCTGAGCTGAAGTCAGATGCTCAACCAACTGAGCCACCCAGGCACCCCTGCAGTTACATTTCCAAACACGAGCCCACAGTCTGTGAAAGGACCTGTGTCTTTTGAGAGTTGGGTAGAAAAAGTAATTGGATATTTAATTATGTAAATACTCTGAGCTGATTAGATTACTCTAAGAAATTGCTGTGAGGCAGCTAGAAAATCTAACGTTATCTGAAATGAAAAAATATAATTTAAAAAGTATGTGAATTTAAATTTTGTTAGCTAGTTTAAGAATCTCTGGTTAACTCTTAGTTTAAAACAGGTTTCAAACGTTTCCTCAGAGGCCTCAAGAGTTTTTTGGAGGATCACTGAATGGGACAGTGCCACCAGTAAGAACTTTAGGTCCCCTCTGTTGGATCTACTTTTATCCAGTTTTAATTATTTAAAATATAAGTAAAGTACTGAAATTAGTGTTTGGCCCCTTTTTAACTTTTTAATTATGGAATAATTGATTAGTAGGTTGAACATATTTAAAGTATACAATTTGATAAGTTTTGATACACCTATACCTGTGAAACCATCACCACAATCAAAATAATAAACATACCAATCTCTCTCCAAAGCTTCTCTCTTTGCTCTTGGTAATTTACCCAGCCCCTTGCCACCCCTAAGCAACAACTGATCTGTTCTCTGTCATTATAGACTCGTTTGCATTTTATGGGATTTCATGTAAATGGAATCATAAAATTGATTTTAAAAAGTTGTTCTCTTTTTTTGTCTGGCCTCTTTCACCATAATTATTTTAAGATTTTTGCATGGTGCATTTATTAACAGTTCATTCCTTTCTATTGCTGTGTAGTATTCCATTGTATGAATATACCACAATTTGTTTATCCATTCACCTAGTGATGGAGATTTTAGTTATTTTCCAGTTTTTGACTACTACAAATAAAACTGCTATAAACATTCATGTTCAGACTGTTATGTGGACATACCTGGTATCCAGTGTCTTGAAAATTGTTGTTTCATGTATTTTGTCTGTTCTTTGTTTTGTTTTGGTTCTGGTTGGTACAGGTGGAAGGGTAAATTTGGTTTCTGTTACTCCATCCTGGTTAAAAGTGGAAGTTTAGAAGTATTAAGTCTGAAAATGTGTAGGGTTCTTAGGTTGTCTTTTTATTATTTTTTTTAAATTATTTTTTTCTAATTTTACTGCATTGTAGTCAGAACATGTTTTGTTTTTTGGTATCAGGTCTTTGGAAATTGTTGTTTCTTTGTCACTTTTTATGTGATGAAATTTATACATATTCCACAAGTTGTTTTAAAAAAAAGCCTGATCTCTATTTGATATATATGGCTATTATACTTTTTTTAATATATATAATTTATTGTCATGTTGGCTAACATAGGGTGTATACAGTGTGCTCTTGGTTTTGGGGGTAGATTCCCATGATTCATAGCTTACATACAACATCCAGTGCTCATCCCAACAGGTGCCCTCCTCAATGCCCATCACCCATTTTCCCCTCTCCCCTGCCCCCATCAACCCTCTGTTTGTTCTCTGTATTTAATTTTATTAATTAAGTTCAATAATTAATATAATTTAATGTCAAATTGGCTAACATACAGTATGTACAGGATGCTCTTGGTTTTGGGGGTAGATTCCCGTGATTCATCGCTTACATACAACACCTAGTGCTCATCCCAACAAGTGCCCTCCTCAATGGCCGTCACCCATTTCCCCTCTCCCCTGGCCCCCCATCAACCCTCAGTTTGTTCTCTGTATTTAGGAGTCTCTTATGGTTTGCCTCCCTCCCTCTCTGTAACTATATATTTTTTCCCTTCCCTTCCCCCATGGTCTTCTATTTAGTTTCTCAAGATCCACATATGAGTGAAAACATGATACCTGTCTTTCTCTGACTTATGTCACTTAACATGATACCCTCCAGTTCCATCCACATTGCTGCGAATGGCAGGATTTCATTCTTTGTCGTTGCCAAGTAGTATTCCATTGTATATATAAACCACATCTTCTTTATCCATTCATTAGTTGATGGACATTTTGGCTCTTTCCATAATTTGGCTATTGTTGAAAGTGCTGCTATAAACATTGGGGTACATCTGTCCCTATGAATCATCATTCCTGTGTCCTTTGGATAAATCCCTAGGCGTGCTATTGCAAGGTTGTAGGGTAGTTTAATTTTTAATTTTTTGAGGAAACTCCACATTGTTTTCCAGAGCAACTGTACCAGTTTGCATTCCCCACACAGTGCAAGAGGGTTCCCGTTTCTCCACATCCTCACCAGCATCTATTGTTTCCTGAGTTGTTAATTTTAGCTACTCTGACCAGTGTGAGGTGGTATCTCAGTGTGGTTTTGATTTGTATTGCCCTAATGATGAATGACATTGAGCATCATTTCATGTGTCTGTTGGCCATCTGGATGTCTTTGGAAAGTGTCTATTCATGTCTTCTGCCCATTTCTTCACTGGATTATTTGTTTTTCAAGTGTTGAGTTCAGTAAGTTGTTTATAGATTTTTAATACTAACCCTTTGTACGATATGTCATTTGCAAATATCTTTTCCCATTGCGTGGGTTGCCTTTTAGTTTTGTTGATTGTTTCCTTTGCAGTGCAGAAGCTTTTTATCTTCATGAGGTCCCAATATTGATTCATTTTTGCTTTTAATTCCCTTGCTTTTGGAGACATGTTGAGCAAGAAATTGCTGTGGCTGAGGTCAAAGAGGTTATTACCTGTTTTCTCCTCTAGGGTTTTGATGGTTTCCTGTCTCACATTCAGGTCTTTCATCCATTTTGAGTTTATTTTTGTGTATGGTGTAAGAAAGTGGTCTAGGTTCATTCTTGTGCATGTTGCTGTCCAGTTCTCCCAGCACCATTTGCTAAAGAGACTGTCTTTTTTCCATTGGATACTCTTTCTTGCTTTGTCAAAGATTAGTTGGCCATACATTTGTGAGTCCAATTCTGGGTTTTCTGTTCAATTCCATTGATCTATGTGTCTGTTTTTGTGCCAGTACCATACTGTCTTGATGATTACAGCTTTGTAGTAGAAGCTAAAGTCCTGAGTTGTGATGCCTCCTGCTTTGGTTTTCTTTTTCAACATTACTTTGGCTATTCAGGGTATTTTGTGGTTCCACAAATTTTAGGATTGCTTGTTCTAGCTTCAAGAAGAATGCTGGTGCAATTTTGATTGGGATTGCATTGAATGTGTAGATTGCTTTGGATAGTATTGACATTTTAACAATGCTTATTCTTCCAACCCATGAGCACAGAATGTTTTTCCATTTCTTTGTGTCTTCTTCAGTTTCCTTCATAAATTTTCTATACTTTTCAGCGTACAGATCTTTGACATCTTTGGTTAGGTTTATTCCTAGGTATTTTATGGTTCTTTGTGCAATTGTAAATGGGATCGATTTCTTGATTTCTTTTTCTTTTGCTTCATTGTTGGTGTATAAGAAAGGCAACTGATTTCTGTACATGATTTTATATCAATGTACATTGATTTTATGTATTTGAATTTGATTTTTCTGTACATTGATTTTATGTATTTGACTTTGATTTTATGTATGTGACTGCTGAATTCATGTATCAGTTCAAGCAAGTTTTTGGTGGAGTCATTCAGGTTTTCCATGTTGAGTATCATGTCATCTGTGAAAGTGAAAGTTTGACTTCATCTTTGACAATTTGGATACCTTTTATTTCATTTTTCTGTCTGATTGCTGATGCTAGAACTTCCAACACTATGTTAAAAAGCGGTGAGAGTGGGGCGCCTGGGTGGCGCAGTCGGTTAAGCGTCCGACTTCAGCTAGGTCACGATCTCGCGGTCCGTGAGTTCGAGCCCCGCATCAGGCTCTGGGCCGATGGCTCGGAGCCTGGAGCCTGTTTCCAATTCTGTGTCTCCCTCTCTCTCTGCCCCTCCCCCGTTCATGCTCTGTCTCTCTCTGTCCCAAAAATAAATAAAAAAACGTTGGAAAAAAAAAATTTAAAAAAAAAAAATAAAAAGCGGTGAGAGTGGACATCCCTGTTGTATTCCTCATCACAGGGGGAAAGCTCTTAGTTTTTCCTCATTGAGGATGATATTAGCTGTGGGCTTTTAATATATGGCTTTTATGATTTTAAGGTATGTTCCCTCTATCCAGATTTTCTTGAGGGTTTTTATTAAAAAAGGATGCTGTATTTTGTCAAATGCTTTTTCTGCATCTATTGACAGGATCATGTGGTTTGTATCCTTTCTTTTATTGTGATGTATCACATGGATTGATTTGCAGATATGGAACCAGCCCTGCAGCCCAGAATGAATCCCACTTGATCATGGTGAATAATTCTTTTAATATACTGTTGAATTTGATTTGCTAGTATCTTGTTGAGAATTTTTACATCCATGTGCACCAGGGATATTCGCCTGTAATTCTTTTTTGTGGGGTCTCTGTCTGGTTTGAGAGCCAAGGTAATGCTAGCTTCATAGAATGAGTCCAGAAGCTTTCCTTCCATTTCTATTTTTTACAACAGTTTGAGAAGGATAGGTATTAACTCTGCTTTAAATGTCTGGTAGAATACCCCTGGGAAGCCATCTGGCCCAGGACTCTTACTTGTTGGGAGATTTTTTTTTTTTAATGTTTATTTATTTTTGAGAGAGACAGAGCATGAGCAGGGGAGGGGCAGAGAGAGGAGGAGACACAGAGTCCGAAGCAGGCTCCAGGCTCTGAGCTGTCAGCACAGAGCCCAACATGGGGCTGGAACTCAATATGAGATCTGTGACCTGAGCTGAAGTGAGAAGCTTAACTGAGTGAGTCAAGTCCCAAGGTGCCCCTCTTGGGAGAATTTTGATAATTGATTCAATTTCTTCTCTAGTTATGAGTCTGTTCAATTTTTTTTTATTTCTTCCTGTTTGAGTTTTGGTAGTGTGTGGTTGTCTATGAATTTGTCCATTTCTTCCAGGTTGTCCTGTTTGTTGGCATATAATTTTTTATAGTATTCTCTGATAATTGTTTGTATTTCTGAGGGATTGGTTGGGATGTGCCCAGTTTCATTCATGATTTTATGTATTTGGGTCCTCCTTTTTTCTTTTTGAAAAGTCTGCCTAGGGGGTTATCAATTTGTTTATTTTTCCAAAAAACCAGGTCTTACTTTCATTGATCTGTTCTACTGGGTTTTTTGTTTTGTTTTGTTTTTTTGGATTCTGTATTGTTTATTTCTGCTCTAATCTTTATTATTTCTCTTCTTCTGCTGGCCTTGGGGTTTATTTACTGTTTTGCTTCTAGGTCCTTTAGGTGTGCTGTTAGATTTTCTATTTGGGATTTTTCCTGTTTGAGATAGGCCTGGATTGCAATGTATTTTCCTCTTAGGACTGACTTTGCTGTGTGCCAAAGGGTTTGGACTGTCATGTTTTCATTTTTATTTACTTCCACATATTTTTTAAATTTCTTCTTTAATTGCCTGGTTTACCCATTCATTCTGTAGTCGGATATTCTTTAACCTCCATGCATTTGGAGGTTTTCCAGACTTTTTCAAGTTTCATAGCATTGTTATCTGAAAGTGTGCATGATATGATCTTAATCCTTTTATATTTATTGAGGGCTGTTTTGTGACCCAGTGTGTGATCTGTCTTGGAGAATATTCCATGTGCACTCAAGAAGAATGTGTATTCTGCTGCTTTGGATGAGAAGTTCTGAATATATCTGTCAAGTCCATCTGGTCCAGTATATCATTCACAGCCATTGTTTCTTTACTGATTTTCTGCCTAGATGATCTGTCCATTGTTGTAAGTGGAGTATTAAAGTCCCCTGCAATTACCAATTCTTATCAATAAGATTGCTTATGTTTGTGATTAATTGATTTATATATTTGTGTGCTTCCAAATTAGGTACATAAACATTTATAATTGTTAGCTCTTCTTGATGCATAGATTTTAGTTTAAAATCTAGTTTGTCTGATATAAGTATGGCTACTCCAGCTTTCTTTTGACTTCAGTAGCATGATAGATGTTTCTCCATCCCCTCACTTTCAATCTGAAGGTGTCCTCAGGTCTTAAATGGGTCTTTTGTAGCCAGCAAATAGATGTCTTGTTTTTTTAATCCATTCTGATACCCTATGTCTTTTGATTGGAGCATTTAGTCCATTTACATTCAGTGTTATTATTGAAAGATATGGATTTAGGGTCCTTGTGTTGTCTGTAGGTTTCATGCTTGTAGTGATATCCCTGGTCCTTTGTGGTCTTTGCTACATTCCACTCACAGAGTCCCCCTTAGGATCTCTTGTAGGGCCCATTTAGTGGTCATGAACTCCTTCAGTTTTTGTTGTCTGAGAAAACCTTTATCTCTCCTTCTATTCTGAATGACAGCCTTATTGCATAAAGGATTCTTGGCTGCATATTTTTCCTATTCAGCACATTGAATATTTCCTGCCACCCTATTCTGGCCTGCCAAATTTCAGTGGACAGATCTGCTACTACCCTTATGTGTCTACCCTTGTAGGCTAAGGCCCATTTGTCCCTAGCTGCTTTCAGAATTCTCTATTTAACTTTGTATTTTGCCAGTTTCACAATGATATGTCATGGAGAAGACCTATTCCTGTTATGTCTGAAGGGAGTTCTCTGTGCCTCCTAGATTTGAATGTCTGCTTTCTTCCCCGGATTGGGGAAGTTCACTGTTACAATTTGTTCAAGTAAACCTTCTGCCCCTTTCCTCTCTTCTTCTTCTTCTGGAACTCTTGTGATACGGATATTATTATGTTTCATTGAATCACTTAGCTCTCTAATTCTCACTTATGGTCTAGAATTAAAAAAAAATTTTTTTTTAATGTTTATTTTCGAGAGAGTGAGAGAGAGCAAGGTAGGGACAGAGAGAGATGGAGACACAGAATCCAAAGCAGGCTCCATGCTCTGAGCTGTCAGCACAGAGTCCAATGTGGGCCTCAAACTCACACCATGAGATCATGACCTGAGCTGAAGTTGGGACACCCAACCAACTGAGCCACACAGGCACCCCTAGAATTTTTTTTAT
Source organism: Neofelis nebulosa (assembly GCF_028018385.1). Classification (NCBI taxonomy): domain Eukaryota; kingdom Metazoa; phylum Chordata; class Mammalia; order Carnivora; family Felidae; genus Neofelis; species Neofelis nebulosa. The sequence continues at coordinate 34,211,319 of NC_080786.1, read as the reverse complement.
CTCTTTTTCTCAGCTTCATGTGTTTCCATAATTTTACCTTCTATTTCACTTATTCTCCCCTCTGCCTCTTGAATTTTCACTGTCACCACATCTAGTTTATTTTGTACCTCATTTATAGCATTTTTTAATTCATCATGACTAGTTTTTAGTTCCTTGATCTCTGCAGCAATAGATTCTCTGCTGTATTGTAAGCTTTTTTTCAAGCCCAGTGATGAATCTTATAGCTATTATTCTAAATTCTTGATCAGATATATTCTTTGTATCTGTTTTGAGCAATTCTTTAGCTGTCATTTCTTCCTGGAATTTCTTCTGTGGAGAATTGCTCCATTTCATCATTTTGGATAGTTTTCTGTCCCTTATGTGTTTTAAAAGCTTATTAGGTGTCCTGCACCTGCAAGCACTACTATATTAAAGGGGGGTCATACACTGTCCAGGGCCTGGCCCTTCAGGAGGTGTTTTTTGGAGTGTGTTACATGTGCTCTGTTGTTGTGACTCTGGTTGCTTTATCTCCCTAGTTATAGGCATGGTTTGGACCTTCCACCAGGTGTGCTTTGATATGTTCATTGAAGTAACCCTGGAAAAAAAATGTTTTTAAAAGGGGGGCATGGTAGTGGAAGAGGCCTGATCCCATACAAAGAGAGAAATGATGGGGCGAGGAAAAAGACAAGAAAATTGGCCAGGCAGAGAAACTATATGGCTTAATCCAGAGAGAAAGAGGAAAGTAAAGAAGATCTAGAACAGGTGTAAAGAGAATAGATTAAATTTTGCCTGCTTAAACAAACCAACGACCAGAATGACCAGACTAGAGGAGGGAAGAAACAAGGAGAAAAGGAAGAAAAAAAATACATATATATATATATATTTTTTTTTTTTATGTGTGTGTGTGTGTATATATACATATATGCATATATGTATATATAATAAGAATTGTCCAAGGGTTAATTCAGAAAATGCCAAACTGCCAGTGCCTTGGAACCTGTGGCGGCCCTGGTCTGGAGGAGGGGCTGTCTGGGGTGGTCAGCCTCAATCTTGCTCCAGTAGATACACAGTTACCAGGTGCGAGGGGCGTGGTTTGGTATAGGTGGGTCCCGCCTACATTGTGGCCCCTTGTCCGTTCCCTGAAAGCCCCACCTTATTGGTGATGGGGAGAAAAATGGTGACACCCCAGTCTTTGTTCCCCCGACCAGGTGTCCCAAACCACTTCGTTCAAGTCATCCGCACAGTGCTGCTTGGGCTTGAGAGGGCTGCTCAGCCACGCCCCCACCCCCCTGCACCTCCCCACCGCACCTCCCTGGTGCTTGTCTGGGATTCAGACCCCCGTGTGTTAAAAGGAACCCAATCCGTGCTCTCCCGTACTGGGGAAATGCTGCTTCACCCTGTCGATAAAGGGTCTCTGGCTGGCAGTGCAGGCAGGGATCTTTGTCCTTGGAACAACTATATACCTTCTTCCCACAGCACTCAGGGGAGAGGATCGCTTTCTCCCACTGTGGACTGCGCCTCTGAACTAGTTATCGAGGCTGGGGCTGGCTCCCCTCCTCCACAGGTGTGCAAACAGGGCAGCCAGCCCCAGTCTGGAGAAAGTCCCGCAGTTAGAAATTGGATCTTGCTCCATTTTTTTCCGATCCCCAGTCTGTGCTTTTTCTCTCCCCCAAATACAATCCTACACTTCCAAAGCCTCTCTTCCTCTTCCTTTTGTCTCTCTGCAGAAGGGGATCCCTCCCTTCCATGCCTATGCCACCCATTTTATCTCTCCCAGTTCGCAGTCCCACACCTGTGGCCTACCAGGTTGTCCCCCAGAGCCCTTGGAGAGGTCTCTGTCACTTTGCAGCCCAGAGTCTTGGAATTCCAAGTCCTATGGCCTCAACACTGCTGTGTTTGAGGGACGAGGGAACTTTGGGTCCCCCTACTTAATCCTTAAGAGTAAACTCGAGTGTGCTAGCCCCTGAGGTCCAACCTGGGTACAAGGTCAGCTGACTTCAGCTCTCCTGCTCCTGTATCCATGCCAGTGAAGCAGGAAAACTGAGTAACCCCCCAGCTATTATACTGTTTACATCTACTTTATTTCTATCAATTTTTTTTCACCTGCTTGATTTGTTAGTTTATGGGAGATAGTGAAATTTCTCTGTGGATTTGTCAAAAAAAATTTTATATATATATATATATATATATAAATATATATATATTTATTTATTTATATATATATTTATATATATATTTATATATATATATATAAATATATATATATATAAATATATATATAATATATATATAATATAATATATATAAAATATAATGTTTTATTTATATAAATATAAAATATAATGTTTTATTTTAGAGAGAGAGTGCACAAGCAGGGAGAGGGGCAGAGGGCCTGGGAGACAGAATCTGAAGCAGCCTTCAGGCTCTGAGCTGTCAGCACAGAGCCCAATACAAGGCTCAAACCCATTGAAATGTGAGATCATGACCTGAGCTGGAGTTGGACACTTACTAACTGATGCCACCCAGGCATCCCTGTTTTGTATATTTCAAGTCTATGTACATGTACTTATAAATTCATGGTTGGTAATATCTTCTCAATATCTCTATTGCTACTCATTCATTTCACTTTGAATACAGTTTTGTCCTTTTTTTAAAAACTTTTTTTAATGTTCATTTATTTTTGAGAGACAGAGCACAAACAGGGAAGAGTGGGAGAGAGAGGGAGACACAGAATCCAAAGCAAGCTCCAGGCTCCGAGCTGTTAGCACAGAGCCTGACAAGGGGCTTGAACTCAAGAACTTCGAGATCATGACCTGAGTGGAAGTCGGATGCTCAACCAACTGAGCCACTCAGGCGCCCCCAGTTTTGTCCTTTTAATTAACAGTTGTTGGGTATTTCTTTTCCTTTTTTTTCATTTATTTACTGATCTTTTTTGTAAAGTAGAACACAATGCTAAAAGTGGTATAAACCATAGTGTCAAGTATAATGAATGATAAAAAATAGAGTATCACCAGCACTCCAAAATGCTCCCCCGCCCCCACGGTATGTCCCTTCTCCCAATGGGTAATCATTAGTCTGACTTATGTTAGCCACTTCCTTGTTTTTTTATAGTTTTGCCATTTTTGTGTGTATGCCTAAACCAGATAGTTGAGTTTTACCTATTTTTAAATTGTATAAAATTGCTGAATCATGTCATATATATTATTTTTAATATTTGTTATTTGCTTCAATATTATTTTTGTACTATTGGTCCATGTTGTTGTCTGTTGGTCCAGTTTATTTATTTTCATTGCTATTTGATATTCCTCTATGAAAATTACACAGTCCATTTTTTGTTCTACTGGAAATTGATATTTGGGTTGTTTATTGTTCTTGTCTGTTGTAAATTGGTGCTATGAACATTCTTTTACAGGCATCCTTGTACACTTGTGTACAATATCTAAGAAGTAAAATGGCTGGGCCCTAGGGAAAAACACTTCTGTACACAGCCACAAAGGCTGTGTTCTGTACAATTAGAGGTGATATCATTCCTGTAGGTAATGATGTCAGTGGAGCCTTGAGGGTTGTACATTGTAGCAACTTTGACAGGGAATGCTTACCTTCAACTCTAGAAGAAAATGACAAAATGCCAAAGTATTTTCCACAGCGGTTGTACCAGAGTATACTCCAACCATCAGTGTATGAGAGTTCTCAAATTTCCACATCTTGACCAGTTGTTGGTAAGTCAGATTTTTAATTTTTTGCCATTGTATAGAGTTATTATTGTGGTTGTAATGTTTATTTCTGTGATTACTAATTAAGTTAGGTATTTTTTCCTTTGTTTATTGACCATTTGTATTTCTTTTACAAGTGCTTATATATGTACTTTGTTCATTTTTTTCTGTTGGACTACCTGTGTTTTCATATTGATTTGTAAGAGTTACATATTTTGGATATGAGCCACTTGATAGTTAAATGTGTAGTAAAATGGCTTCTACCATTCTGTATTCTCTTTCCATTTTCCTATACAATTGACCCTTGAACAGCACGGGGGACTGGGGGTGTTACCCTGCCCCTCATGCAGTCAAAAATCCGTGTCTAACTTTTGATTCCTCAAGAATTTAACTACTAATAGCCTACTATTGACCAGAAGGAAGGTTTACTAATAATGTAAGCAATTAACACATATTTAATGTTATGTATATAGTATACGGTATTCTTATAAGAAATTAAGTTAGACAAAAGAAAATGTTATTAAGAAAACCATAAGGAAGAGAATATACATTTATAGTACTGTGCTGTATTTATAAAAAAAGTAATCTGCATATTAGTAGATTGCAGATGCCATTCAAACCCATGTTCTTCAAGGGTCAAGTGTAGTTTCGTTTGATGAACTGAAGAACCCTATTTTAGTAGGGAGATGTATGGTCTTCACCTTTATAGTTCAGTGCTGTGTCTTATGGAATCTTTCCCTGGTCACAGTTGTAAGTTATTCTATGTTATCTTATAGCTGTATATTTGTCTTTCACAGTGATTCTAATATACCTGGAGGGTGTTGTTGTTGTTGTTGTTTGTGGTTTTTTTTTTGTTTGTTTTTTGTTTTTTATGGAAGTATAGTTGACACACAGTGTGAGATTAATTTCAGGGGTACAATATGGGGATACAACTATATATGTTACGCTCACCACAAGGGTAGCTGCCTTCTGTCACTATACAATGTTTTTCCAATACCATTGATTATATTTCCTATTCTGTACCTTTTATCCCTGTGACTTATACATTCCCTAACTAGAAACCTTAACCTCCTATTCCCTTGCACCCATTTTGCCCATCCCCCCCACACTCCTGCACTCTGGCAACTACCAGTTTATTCTCTATTTATGGGTCTGTTGCTGTTTTTTTTTTTTTTTGTCTGTTCCTTTGTTTTTTTAGATTCCACATCTAAGTGAAATCATATGGTATTTGTCTTCCTCTGCCTGATTTATTTCACTTAGCATAATATCCTTTAGACACAACACATCTCAAATGGCACAATCTAACCTGTTTTTATGGCTGAGTAATACTCTTTTGTGTATATATACTACATATTCTGTATCCATTTATCTATTGATAGACATTTGGATTGCTGTTGTTTTCCTTTTAATAATTATAAATAATGCAATAAACATAGGGGTGCATATATCTTTACAAATTAGTATTTTCATCTTCTTTGCATAAATGCCCAGTAGTGGATTTACTGGATCATATGGCATTTCTGTCTTTAATTTTTTGAGAAACCCCAGTGGTTGTACCACTTACATTCCCATTAACAGTGGACAAGTGTTCCCTTTTGTCCACATCCTTACCAACACTTGTTATTTCTTTTCTCTCTGATAATCGCCATTCTGATAGCTATAAGGTAATGTCTCCTTATGGTTTTAATTTGGATTTTCCTTATGATTAATAGTGTTGAACATCTTTATTTTTTAAATAATCGCTACCCAATGTGGGGCTTAAACTCATGACCCCTAAGTCAAGAGTCTCATGCTCTAATGACTGAGCCAGCCAAGCACCCCTGATATTGAGCATCCTCTGCCCATTTTTTATTTGGATATTGTTTGGGTTGAGTTTATAGATAATTTTTATATTTTGGATATTAACCCTTTATCAGATATATCATTTGCAAATATGTTCTCCCATTCAGTGGGTTGCCTTTTTGTTTTGTCCGTGGTTTCCTTTGCTGTGCAAGAACTTTTTATTTTGGGGTGCTTGGGTGGCTCAGTCAGGTGTCTGATTCTTGATCTCAGCTCGCATCTTGATCTCAGGGTCATGAAAAAAAGCTTTTGATTTTGACATATTCTCAGTAATTTAATTTTGCATTTGTTTCCCATGCCTGAGGAAACATATCTAGAATAATGTTAAATCCAAAGACAAAAAGATTACTTCCTGTATTTTCTTCTAGGACTTTTATGATTTCAGGTCTCACATTTTGGTCTTTAACCCATTTTGAGGTTTTTTTGTGTGTGTATGGTATAAGGCAGTGGTCCGGTTTCATTCTTTTGCATGTAGCTGTCCGGTTTTCCCAGCATCATTCTATATTGTAGGCTTTCATGGTGGGATTATTATGATTATAAATATATTTAGAGGTCTTTTGACCATCTTCTTTTGTTTGTTATAGTTTGTAATTTATCTGTGCTTTTTTTTCTTATTTTTGGGGGGTTGATTTTTTTTTCTCTTTTACTTTTTCTTGACTACTGATGTGGAAGTTTTATAGTTCAGCTCTATTGATAGTCTACTGTTGCTCTATTTTACTTATTATCTTAACATTAAAAAAAAATTTTTTTTTCTTAATGTTTTTATTTATTTTTGAGACAGAGACAGAGCATGAGCAGGGAAGGGGCAGAGAGAGAGGGAGACACAGAATCGGAAGCAGGCTCCAGGCTCTGAGCCATCAGCACAGAGCTCAATATGGGGCTCGAACCCACAGACTGTGAGATCATGACCTGAGCCGAAGTCGGACGCTCAACCGACTGAGCCACCTAGGCGCCCCTATCTTAACATTTTTAATATATACTTTGTCATTCAGGGTCCAATCAGGAAACAAACCACATTGCGTAAGTAGCTAACAGGAAAAATTTAAAACAAGAATTGCTAGTTAGTAAAAGGTAGTTAACTACTAAAAGGGGATAAAAGAGGACTCTAAGGGGTAGAAAGTAGCAACTTCAGAAAGCAGGTACTACTACCCCCCAGGGATAAAGGAGAGTGAACAAGAAAGGAATTTAGAAATTTAGAAGAATGCCTTCCAACTAGGCTGAGATTGAAAACTTTGAGGAGAGGTTTGGCGGCCACAGGAAGAAGCCCACTTATAGGGAAAAAAAAAGAAAAAGAAAAAGACAAAACCAACTTGCTGGCTGGTTCTAAACTGTGAAGGCCTTGGTTATGGGGGCAGACCCCAAGGATATGTGCCAAGGGTAAAGTGTGAGGGGTGCTTAGGTGACCCAGAACAGCCTCCACACCACAACCAGCAAGCTGCCATGGAAAACAGCACTTCAGTAACAAAAAGAAAAGCCCCTTCCTTTTGCTCCTGCCTTTCAGCGTCTCTCCAGCGCCCTCTATTGGCAAAGCCTAACAGCAACAGCCCCCCTCCCAGCCAGGCAAAAAAGCAAGTCAGTGGTGTCTCTGTGTCATCAAAGCATGGCAAAGACGGATTGATTTGGAGCTGAGAGGTGATAAGCTAGTAACTGACACAAATTTATAAATTTTTTAAAATATGAAACTATCTTTAGTTTCCTAAATAACGACTTGAACACTTTTAACTTTCCTTTGAATCAGCCTCATATTCCTTTTTTTTTAAGCTGTGATGACTTTTTTTTTAAATATAAAATTTATTGTCAAATTGGTTTCCATACAACACCCAGTGCTCATCCCAACAGGTGCCCTCCAATGTCCATCACCCACCTTCCCCTCCCTCCAACCCACCATCAACCCTCAGTTTATTCTCAGTTTTTAAGAGTCTCTTATGGTTTGGCTCCCTCCCTCTCTAACTTTTTTTTTCCCCCTTCCCCTCCCCCATGGTCTTCTGTTAAGTTTCTCAGGATCCACATAAAAGTGAAAACATACAGTATCTGTCTTTCTCTGTATGACTTATGTCACTTAGCATAACACTCTCCAGTTCCATCCACATTGCTACAAAAGGCCATATTTCATTCTTTCTCATTGCCAAGTAGTATTCCATTGTATATATAAACCACAACTTCTTTATCCATTCATCAATTGATGGACATTTAGGCGATACATGAATTCAGCGAAGTCGCAGGATACAAAATTAATGTACAAAAATCAGTTGCATTCTTATACACTAATAATGAAGCAACAGAAAGGCAAATAAAGAAACTGATCCCATTCACAATTGCACCAAGAATCATAAAATACCTAGGAATAAACCTAACCAAAGATGTCAAAGATTTGTATGCTGAAAACTATAGAAAGTTTATGAAGGAAATTGAAGAAGATACAAAGAAATGGAAAAATATTCTGTGCTCATGGATTGGAAGAATAAGCATTGTTAAAATGTCAATACTACCCAAAGCAATCTACACACTGAATGCAATTCCAATCAAAATTGCACCAGCATTCTTCTCGAAGTTAGAACAAGCAATCCTAAAATTTGTATGGAACCACAAACGACCCCGAATAGGCAAAGTAATATTGAAGAAGAAGACCAAAGCAGGAGGCATCACAATCCCAGACTTTAGCCTCTACTACAAAGCTGTAATCAACAAGACAGCATGGTATTGGCACAAAAACAGACACATAGACCGATGGAATAGAGAATCCAGAATTGGACCCACAAATGTATGGCCAACCAATCTTTGACAAAGCAGGAAGGAATATCCAATGGAAAAAACACAGTCTCTTTAACAAATAGTGCTCGGAGAACTGGACGGCAACATGCTGAAGAATGGAACTAGACCACTTTCTTACACCATTTACAAAAATAAACTCAAAATGGATAAAGGACCTGAATGTGAGACAGGAAACCATCAAAACCCTAGACAAGAAAGCAGGAAAAAAACCTCTCTGACCTCAGCCACAGCAATTTCTTACCTGACACATCTCCAAAACCAAAAGAATTAAAAGCAAAAATGAACTATTGGGACCTCATGAAGATAAAAAGCTTCTGCACTGCAAAGGAAACAATCAACAAAACTAAAAGGCAACCGATGGGATGGGAAAAGATATTTGCAAATGACATATTGGACGAATGGCTAGTATCCAAAATCTACAAAGAGCTCACCAAACTCCACACCCGAAAAACAAATAATCCAGTGAAGAAATGGGCAGAAAACATGAATAGACACTTCTCTAAAGAAGACATCCGGATGGCCAACAGGCACATGAAAAGATGCTCAATGTCGCTCCGCATCAGGGAAATACAAATCAAAACCACACTCAGATATCACCTCATGCCAGTCAGAGTGGCCAAAATGAACAAATCAGGAGACTATAGATGCTGGAGAGGATGTGGGGAAACAGGAACCCTCTTGCACTGTTGGTGGGAATGCAAACTGGTGCAGCTCTGGAAAACAGTGTGTGGAGGTTCCCCCCAAATTAAAAATAGACCTACCCTATGACCCAGCAGTAGCACTGCCAAGAATTTACCCAAGGGATACAGGAGTGCTGATGCATAGGGGCACTTGTACCCCAATGTTTATAGCAGCACTTTCAACAATAGCCAAATCATATTCCTCTTAAAGGTTAATACCAGCATTTTAGCACCACTGTGTTTCCGAACCCAGTTTTTGCAAAAATTTTTGCTTGCTTGCTTATATTTTTTAAACAGTCAAGACTTAGTTAACCACCAATTTATGGATTTCTTTGCTCCCCATTGTTTCCCACATGCCACTTCTGAATGTTACATTTTCTTTCTTCCTGAAGTGCATCTAGTAGCCATTTTTCAGGTTGATGTTCCCTTGTGTTTCATATTTTTAAAATTCCAATTTTATCTTGTAACTTTTGCCTGGAAGCTTCTTTTAGTGGGAATTACCTGCTGTAGTGATCCCAGAGCTTCCCCAGGGGTGCGAGTGGCAACCTCAGGGCCAGTTTGTGGTTGCCTGGGTCAGGGCTTCATGTGATTGCAGGTTCGAAACCAGTTTTTACATTTTCAAGGTTTGGGGGTTCCTGTACAAGTCAATTATGTGTAACCACAGATTCCATACTCCTGTAACTGATTCGGTGATTGTTTCCACCCATTGCTGACAACAAGTTCCCTATCCTCATCAGCAGCCAAGGTGTTTTCTGTTTCAAAACTTTTCAGGCTTCTTGCCCCTTACACAGTAACGTTGCCTTCTGTCTAGTGTGTATGCTAGAATTCTGGTTCCTGTCAATACTTAAACTCACCTTCAACTCCTGTACCCTGCTTTAGATATCCTCTTAGACCATCATCAGGAACTTTACCTGCATTATGTCTTAATCAGCCATGTGTAAAAGTTGTTGCTGGTTTAAGTAGGGCTTTCTGTGTGTTTGGAGGAGGAAGGATAGGTTTTCACTTGTCTGCTATCTTTAAGAGGATTTTTTTAAATAATGTTTATTGTGGAGAGAGAGACAGGGCATGAGCCAGGGAAGGGCAGAGAGAAAGGGAGACACAGAATCCAAAGCAGGCTCCAGGCTCTGAGCTGTCAGCACAGAGCCAGACGTGGGGCTTCAACTCATGAACCACGAGATCATGACTGGAGCTGAAGTCAGATGCTTAACCGACTGAGCTACCCAGGCACCCTGCACTTGTCTGCCATCTTGACCAGAAGTTAAGGTTGCTAATATGCAGGATATGACACATGATACATTCCCTTATACTTCTCTAGTGCTTTACCATTTTCAAGGCCTGTGTATTTAATGAACATTTGAATGCCATTGTGAGGTAGACAGCACAGGCAGGTATCATTTGCTCCGTTTTGTTATGAGAATTTGTCATTCAAAATAGAAATCTTAGCAGAAACAAATGTTATTATTCATCTGCCATGTGTTTAGCATAGTCTTGGATGAGGGGGGTTGAAAAACCAGAGTAACTTAGTTCAATTGGGTGGACAATAAACAAACATTAAATACCAAACACAATATAAGTAGTTGCTTAGTATGTGACCTTCATAGGTTTCTAATAAACTTTTTTTTAAAATGTTTATTCATTTTTGAGAGACAAAGAGAGCATGAGTGGGGGAGGGGCAGAAAGGGAGACACAGAATCCAAAGCAGGCTCCAGGCTCTGAGCTGTCAGCACAGAGCCTGACGCAAGGCTTGAACTCACTAACTGTGAGATCATGACCTAAGCCAAAGTCATCCGCTTAACTGAGCTACCCAGGTGCCCCTCTAATAAACATTTTTTAAAATTAAATGTTATAGGCAGGGAATTGTTAAAATGAAAAATAGTATTGACAGTAAATGATGTAGGAGGTGGGGAGAGGCCATTTCACTGTGGACTGGCATAACAGAGGAGGGAGGTTCTGAGACAGGCTTTTAAGAAAATGGGATTTGAGTAGGCAGGATAGGATATGTAGACTATTCTGGAAAAGAGCATATGCATATGAATAGAGAGTAGCAAAAGACTGGGGACCAGATTGTTAGGTCTAAAGGGCAAATTAAGCAGTGGGTTTTACTCTTGTAGAAAACAGGAAATCACAGATAATTTATAAGACAGTAACATGACAAAAACTTTAGGATGTTACCATTCTTCAGAAAAAGCGTAGTGCAGGCAGTGGGGGAGGGAGACCAGGAAACCGATGTCAGGGGTGTTGCCTGAGTAAGAGAAAAGATAATGTGGGCTCCACAGGAACTCGAGGATAACATCAGAGAGGACAAGAATATTTGGTTTTATTAAGTTTGAAATGCAAAAGGGGCACTTGTTTAAATGTGCAGTTTACATACTTTTTGCTTCCAAAGTTATTTAAGTGAACCAGCCATGTCTTAGAAAGGTGGAACAGAATTGCCAAACCATGTGAGAGAGATACAGAGACTCCTTTTCCCCTCTGGCACCAACACTCGGCAGCAGTCTCTAGTGCTCTGCCCTCGGAGAGCAGATGTAGAGGCAAGTTTGGGATTTGGTTTGCTTTTTCCTATGGAAGTGATGCCTCCTGCTGGAGTTTGGTCCTGGGCCATCCCACGCTGGAGTATTGAACTGAGGGTATTTAGGTATACCACTATAACATTGTGGTCATCGGAAAAGTACATTTCAGTTCTAAAGTAGATACAGGGACAAATTTCCAGGCAGCACAGTACCAGAGGTGGCAGTCAGAAGGGCACAGGTAGTGTTGGCTTTTGGCACTTTTGGTGTGGGTCCCTTTTTATTCCTATAAAAGAAGCCTCTTCAGTCAGTCGCTTCCCAGGAATATTGGTAGCTGCTCCAGGAACAGACCTCCTTTTCCCCCTATGCCTGAGACAGGACCCTTTTGACAAGTCCCAAGTTGTATGTAATTACCCACACACACAAAAAATCACCACTGAGATTCCTAATAATTTATTAGGCACGAATACCTCATTTATTTTTGGATTTGAACAATTAAATCCAACTGAGAGAGTAGTTCTTGCTTTTGCATATGTTGACCTCTTCCTAGTATTATCCAGTCATGCACTTAAATTTCACACGAAAATGTATGTATATATTTTCAAATGGCTGTTCTGATTTAAATTACAAAATATACATATGTACACATTTTAATATAAAGCTGGTAAGGGTGCTCATCAACTTCGGGGCTGTCCATCTGGAGTCAGCTCATACCTGTAAGACAGTCAGGTTGGACTTGCATTAGTATGAGAGCGTGCTGTGGTGGCAGTGGCAGAAAGGCAGCCTTGTCTAGCCTGCCTGGGCCCCTGTGGGACAGCAGAACCCGTCTCTCTGTAAGGAGACCAGGCAGGGTTAAGGCGAGAACTTAAAGAGGTCTGTTGGGCAAGTGAGATCTGCAAGCGGGGAAAGCCTGAAGTACAAGTCTAATCTGTCTCTCTCCTTGATAAGCAAAGAAGCTGACATGTCCTGAAAAGGGAAGAACTTTGGAGAGAATATGCACAACTGAGACAGTGTCTTGAGTACCAGATTAATGTGATAAAATGAAAGGGCTCACTTACCAATGTGAGAAGCCCATAATCAGATCCTCTTTTGATAAGTCGATCAGTACCTAAACAAACACAAGTAATCAGTTTCCTTCCAAAAATTGCATTGAGTGGAAACCTATTGGCACAAACGGAATTGATCATAAAAAGGGCTTCCTTGGGCAAGGGCTCTTTTTCCTTTGGCTCTCAACATTGTACTGTCCTTGTGGAGAGGTTATGACAATGACCTCAGTGTCCTGAGAAGAGGTCAACTGCTCTTTGGAGTTAAACCTCAGAATCTACATGGGGCACCTGGGTGGCTCAGTCAGTTAAGCATCCGACTCTAGATTTGGGGTCAGGTCATGATCTTGCAGTTTGTGAGTTCAGGCCCTGCATTGGGCTCCATGCTGGCAGTGTGGAGCCTACCTGGGATTCTCTCTCTCTTAAGTAAATAAATAAAACTTTGAAAAAAGAATTTATCAATGTTACTGAACGGGAGAACAACTTGCCTTTACTCATGAACTGATTATAATTTTAAGCAAGACACCATAGTTGCCTCAACTCTAAAAGTGAGGATATTACCTCCATCATAGAAGCGGGCTTTTCAAAACATGATTATAAGAAGATGTTTATTGAAATACAACTGCAAAGTATTAACAAACATCCTTTTTTGTGTCTCCTTGGCATCTTCCTGAAGATTATATTTACCGTACTTTTACTTTAAGTAAAATCTCATCTCCGCAAAAATCTTGATGTAATGAGACCCAAGCCTTCACAGGATGCTGTATTTATCAAAACAATACTTAATACATGTTCAGATACTTGTGCAATGATGAATTTAGATAGATTCTCCAGCTTGTTAAAAGTGTTGATCATATTAATTGGCACATCTAATACTTTCAGAAACATTACACACACATAAACACACACAAAATAAAAATAACCTCCTGATGAGGCTCTCCCCTCCTTGAACCCAGGTCTGATAATAACCAGATGATCCAATCAGAATTTCTGCAAGGGTGTTCCACCAATGAACAGTTAGAGTGCCGGGGGGGCAGGGGGGGGGCGCTGTGGGAACAGAGTGTCAGGAGTCCCTCTTGTACTTACTTTTCCTAGTTCCTTCCTTCTGTGTGAGCCAAGTGGCCTACTGTTTTTCACTGCGACATCTAGTGACCTCTTCTTTACTTCTTCCATGGGAACAAAAAATTCAAATCTTAAAGAAGCAAAAAGTCAAAGTGAGATTTACATATTTTAATCATTTTTGTTTGATCTATTTTCCTACTTTTAAAACCGAAGACTATTCAGGGGAGCATCCAGAACAGTGTTGGTTCGTAACAGATATTCAGTGCATCATTATGACAGATAATCGCTGTCGTGTGCTAATCAAAAGCCCTGGAAGCATCAAGAGGCTGTTTGCCTCTCTGGGAAGTGCCTCGGACTACTGTGCTTTGGGATTTGCTTCGGACTTTCTCTGAGCTTGCCCTCTCTTTACCTGCCCCTTCTCTCTCAGCAGTGCCTGTTCATAGGCCCACCTCAACTCTGTTTTTTCTGACCAGCTAAGGACTAGGATGTTAAATACTTAGGTCTCTTGGAGTTTCATGAAAAATAGTGGCCTGCCTTTCTTCTGTCTGTGGAGCAAGGCAGAGGAATCTTTTTGTATAAGCTTTGTCACATACTCACAAAAGGTTACTGGCCTCCTTACTTGTAGATATTTTATTTTTTTTGAGGTAAAGTAACATTAGTTTCATGTGTATAACATGATTTTATATGTGTATATATTGCAAAATGATCACAAGTCAACATCCATCACTACACAGTTACAAAATCTGTTTTCTCATGGTGAGAACTTTAAAGATCCATTCTCCTAGCTACTTTCTAAAATGTAATATAGTATTATTAAATATGGTCACCATGCTGTACATAATATCCCCATGACTTAATTTTATAAGTGGAAATTTGTTCCTTTTGACCCCCTTCACCCATCTCTACCCTACCACCCCCTGGCACCTACCACCAATCTCTATATCAACGAGCTTGGCAGTTTTGGGGTTTTTGGTATCTTTTATGGATGTTTTTTTGTTTTGTTTTAGATTCCACATGTAAGTGAGATCATTCAATAAGAATCTTTGTCTGACTTATTTCACTTAGCATAACACCCTCAGGGTCCATCCATGTTTTCACAAATGGCAAGATTTCATTTTTTTTTTTTTACGGCAGAATATTTCATTGTGTGTATGTGTATGTACACACACACATACACATCTTCTTTATCCATTCATCCACCATTGGACACTTACGTTGCTTCCATGTCTTGGCTATTGTAAACAGTGTTGTAGTGAACGTGAGGGTACATATGTATTTTTGAATTAGTATTTTCATTTTCTTTGGCTAAAGACCTAGAAGTAGAATTGCTGGGTTGTAGGGTAGTTCTATTTTTAATTTTTTGAGGAACCTCCATATTGTTTTCCACAGTGGCTGCACCAGTTTGCATTCCCACCAACAGTGCACAAGGGTTCCCCTTTCTTCACATCTTTGCCAACTCTTGGTAATAGTCATTCTAACAGGTATAAGGTGATATCTCATTATTGTTTTGATTCCCATTTCTCTGAGGATTAATGATATGGAGCACCTTTTTATGTATCTTTTGGTCATCTGTGTATCTTCTTTGGAAAAATGTTGAGGTTCTCTGCCTATTTTTAAATCAGACTTTTTGGGTTTTTTGCTATTGTAGGAGTTCTTTGTATATTTTGAATATTAACACCTCATCAGATAAATGGTTTGTAAATATTTTCTCCCATTCAGTAAATTGCCTCTTCGTTTTGTTGACCATTTCCTTTGCTGTGCAAAAACTTTTCAGTTTGATGTAGTTGCACTTAATTTTGTTTTTGTTGCCTTTGCTTTTGGTGTCAAATGCAAAAAATGATAACCAAGACCAGTGTCAGGGAGTTTATTGCCTATATTTTCTTCTAGGAGTTTCATGGTTTCAGGTCCTACATTACATTAAGTCTTTAATCCATATTAAGTTTACTTTTGTGTATGATGTGAGATTGTGGCCCAGTTTCATTCATTTACATGTGGCTGTCCAGTTTTCCCAACACCGTTTACTGCAGAAACAGTCCTTTCCTCATTGTATAAGTTGTATTAATTGACATTGTCATAAGTTAGTCAACTATCTAGATGTGGATTTGTTTCTGAGCTGTTTTGTTCCATTAATCTTTGTGTCTGTTTTTTACGCCAATACCATACTGTTTTATTACCATAGCGTTGTAATAGAGTTTGAAATCAAAGTAGTATAATGCCTCCAGCTTTGTTCTTTCTTAAGATTGCTTTGGTTTCTTGTGGCTCCATACCAATTTTAGGATTATGTTTTATTTCTGTGAAAAAAGCCATTGGAATTTTGAAAGGATTGCATTAAATCTATAGATTGCTTTGGGTAGTATGGACATTTTAACATTAATTGTTCCATTCCTTGAGCAGGAACTATCTTTGTGTTGTATTCAGTGTTTTTCATTAATGTCTTAGATTTTTCAATGCACTGATCTTTTACCTCTTTGGTTACATTTATTCCTAGGTGTTTTATTCTTTCTGATGCAACTGTAAATGGGACTGTTAATTTCTCTGATAATTCATTATTAGTGTACAGAAACGTGCTGAATTTGTTGAATAGTTCTAATGGTTTTTTAATGGAGTCTTTAGGGTTTTCTATAATGTTATGTCATCTGTAAATAGTGACACTTTTACTTCTTCCTTTTCCATTTGGATACCTTTTGTTTTTTCTTGCCTAATTGCTCTGACTAGGACTTCCAATACTAAAAAAGTGGCAAGAGTGGCTATCCTCGTCTTGTTCCTGACCTTAGAGAAAAAGCTGTCAGCTTCTCACTGCTGAGTATGATGTTAGTTGTGCATTTGTCATCTATGGCCTTTATTATGTTGAGCTACATTCCCTCTATACCCACTGTGTTGACAGTTTTTATTTTTAGTGGATGTTGAGTTTTGTCACTTTTTTTTCCTTAATGTTTTTTATTTTGAGAGCGAGCGAGGGAGGGAGGGGCAGAGAGAATCCCAAGCAGGCTACATGCTGTCAGCGCAGAGCCCAATCTCACAAACCATGAGATCATGACCCAAGCTGAAATCAAGAGTTAAACACTTAACCAGCTAAGCAACCAAGGCACCCTGAATTTTGTCACATGTTTTATCTGCATCTGTTGAGATGAACGTATGATTTTTGTTAATGTGATGATTCACATTGATTGATTTGCAGATGGATGTTGAATCATCCTTGAATTCTGGGATTCCCACTTGATCATGGTGTGCCATCTTTTTAATATATTGTTGAATTCAGCGTTGTTTTTTAAGAGAGAATGTTATCTTTCTTATTAAACATTTAAGAGAATGTTACCTTTTTTATTAAAAAAATTTTTTTTAATGTTAGAGAGAGAGAGTGAGTGGGAGAGGGGGAGAGAGAGAGGGGCATTCAGAGTTGTTTTTTTATGTTTGTTTTTGAGACAGAGACAGAGAGAGAGAGAAAGAGTGGGAGAGGGGCAGAGAGAGAGGGAGAGACAGTATCCAAGGCAGGGTCCAGGCTCTGAGCTGTCAGCACAGAGCCCAACATGGGGCTCAAACTCATGAACCATGAGATCATGACCTAAGCCTGAGCGTCAGACACTCAACCGACTGAGCCACTCAGGCTCCCTGAATTCAGCTTTCTAATATCTTGTTGAAGATTTTTGCATCAGTGTTCATCAGGGATATTGGTCTATAATTTTTTCTTACGATGTCCTTGTTCAGCTTTGGTGTCAGGGTAAATACTGGCCTTATAATATGAGTTTGGAAGAGTTACCTCCTCTTCTATTTTTTTTGGAAGACTTTGAGAAGGATTTGTATTCTTGAGTGTTTGGTAGAATTCACTAGTGAATCCATCTGGTCTTGGGAGGATTTTTGTTTCTAATTCAGTCTCTGTATTAATAATCAGTCTGTTCAGATTTTCCATTCATTATTCAGTCTAGGTTGTATGTTTCTAGAAATTTACCCCTTTCTTTTAGGTTGTCAAATTTGTTAGCATATAATTTTAGTCTCATCCATTGTACTTCTGTGGTATCAGCTATAATGTCTCATCTTTAATTTCTGATTTTGTATTTCCTTTTTTTGATGAATCTAGCCAACGGTTTGTCAAATTATCTTTTCAAAGAACCAGCTCTTGGTTTCATTGATCTTTTCTATTGTCTTAGTCTCTATCATTTCACTTATTTCTGCTCTGATCTTTCCTTTCTTCTGCTAACTTTGGGCTTTCTTCATTCTTTTCACAGTTCCTTGAGGTGTAAACTTAGGTTGTTTTTTGGAGATGATTATTATTTACTGATATAGGCATTTATCACTGTGAACTTTCCTCTTAGAATTGCTTTTGTTGCACTCCACAAATTTGCTAAGTTGTATTTTCATTTGTCTGAAGATATTTTTGATTTCTCTTTTGATTTCTTCTTTGACCTACTGATTGTTCAGTAGCATGGTATTTAATCTTTACATACTTGTGAATTTTCCGGTTTACTTCTTGTACTTGATTTCTTGTACTACTGTGGTCAAAGAAGATGTTTGATATAATTTCACTTTTCTAAAATTTATTAAGACTTATTTTGTGACCTACATATTATCTATTTTGGAGACAGTCCCATGGGCACTTGAAAAGAATGTATATTCTGCTTTTGGATGAAATGTTCTGTATATGTCTGTTAAATCCATGTGGTCTAACATGTCATTTAAGGCTGATATTTCCTTATTGATTTTCTGTCTGGATGATCTACCATTGAGGTAAGTGGGGTATTAAAGTCCTCTACTATTACTATATTGCTGTTTCTTCCTTTAGGTCTGTTAATATTTGCTCTATATATTTTGTTACTCCTAGGTTAGGTACATAAGTATTTACACATTTTAGATCCTTTTGTTGAAGTGACCTCTTTATCATTATGTAATGCCCACTTTTGTCTCTTATTACAGTCTTTATTTTCAAGTCCATTTTGTCTGATAGAAGTATAGCCACCCCATTTTTCTTTTGGTTTCCATTTGCGTAGAATATCTTTTTCCATCCCTTCACTGTCAGTTTGTGTGTGAAGGGAGTCTTACACTTAGCCTGCATCTGAAGTGAGTCTCTTATAGGCAGCATATAGGTGGGTCTTGTTTTTTATCCTTTCAGCCACTCTGTGTCTTTTGATTGGAGAGATTAGTCAACTCATAAAGTAACCATTGATAGTTCGTATTAATAGTACTTAATGTCATTTTGTTAATTCTTTTCTGGCTGTTCTATGACTTTCTTTAGTGGTATACTTAGGTTATTTTTATGTTGTGTATATGTACTATAGGTTATTGCTTTGTGGTTACCCTGAGGCTTACATATAACAGTCTACTTTAAGTTGATAATATCTTAAGTTTGAAAGCACTCTAAAACTCTACATTTTGACCACTCCCCCCACTCCACATTTTACATCTTTTTATATCTCTTAACTAGTTACTGTGGTGATAGTTGTTTTTTGTACTTTTAACCTTCATACTAGCTTTATAAGTGATTAATCCACTACCTTTACTATATATTTACCTTTACCAGTGAGATTTGTACTGTTCTATGTGTCCTTGTTACTAATTAGCGCCGTTTCTTTTCAGTTTACAGGGTCTCTTTAACATTTCTCTTAAGGCCAGTTCAGTGGTAATAACTTCTATCTTTCCAATTATTTCTTTGTTTATTTACTCTTGTGAGATAGAGAAACACACAGAATCTGAAGCAGGCTTCAGGTGCAGAGCCTGACTTGGGGCTCCAACTTAAGAACCGTGAGCTTATGACCTGAGCTGAAGTCAGACACTTGACCAATTGAGCCACCCAGGCGCCCCCATCTCTCCAATTCTTAATGACAACTTTGCCAGGTAGAGTATTCTTGGTTAGTTTTTCTTTCAGCACTTTGTATCGTGTTAGTCCCTTCTGGCCTGCAGAGTTGCTGCTGAAAAATCCCCTGTCTAAAGGTGGTTCCCTTATATATAACAAGTTACTTTCGTCTTGCTGCTTTCAAGATTCTCCCCTTAACTTTTGACATGTTAATTACAACGTGTCTTAGTATAGGTCATGTACTCACAAGAGGCCTCTGGGCTCCTTACTTCTAGGTGTATTGTTAGGGTGGAGGCTGCTAAGTCTGCCCTCCAGATAATCCAGCCATATCTTGCTGGATCATATTTTCAGAGAGAATTACGAACAGATCAGGTTTGTCACAAAAGTCAGATGTCAAACCTCTCCCTCCTCTGTTCCTACATGGCAATTTTGAAATCCTTTTACAGTTGTGTCAGAGCTGTCTTTGAGTACAAAGTCTCTGATTTGTGTGGCTCTAGAATATAGATGGTGCCTGGCATAACGTGTTTCTCTCTCCCCCACATCCTTTCTTGGTACCACTGAACTCCCAAGTGAAGCTCTTAAAGGAACATACTAGTTCTTAGACATGGCCCAAAGAGCACTTAGTTCAACTCTTTTAAAATGAGTAATTATTAACCAAAATGAGAGGAAATCAGAATTATCAGGTATATTACCTTCCTAGGCTGGTTAGAAATGTCTTTTGTTAGGATCCTGATGCAGAAGGAAGCAATGAGGAGATTTTGACTTGTGTACCTTGAGATCAACTTGAAGTCAAGAATATTTCACATAAGACTTGCCACACCAGGACCATCAAAAGCAAGAAATGTGATGAGAATCTGTCTACCAGTCTTGTATCCAAGGACATGGGTGGACAAGTCAGGGTAACAGATCTATTTCACTTGACAGCTATGCTTTGTTGCAGAAGGGAAGACAGGCCAAAGAGCTTGGAGCTTTGGAGGAAATTTTAGGTCCTTAGGTTCAAGGTATGTTTATTTTTAACTGCTACTTTAAGAGAGATTCCAAGAAATCCTCTTTGACCATATTTATATCCTTTTACTTCTAAAGAGGCTTCATTTAAAGAAAAAAAATATGGCACAGTTCATAATCAGGAACACTTTAGCCCCTATGGGCAAGAACAGATGGTAGCTGTTTTGCTTCAGTGCCCTGGCAGTCCTCTTCTCCCAGTCATGTCTAGAAAGTTCGTGAAGGCACACATGTGGCTGGCTTGCCAGGCCCACCACAGGCCCTCAACAAATACTTGAAGACATAAGACAACACTCTAGGCAGGGCAGCTTGGTCCACTTACGTCTCATCGAACAGAGGTTCCAGGGTCTTCCTTTTCACTGAGGTTTTCTTACGACTTGCCCACCTCCTTTCTGGTAGCAAGTACACACGGACATAGGGATCAGCTCCACTGCTGGTGCAGGGTGTCAGGTTTCTGATTTGGTTTCAAAGACATTAAAGAAAGTTTTAAAATACTGCAAAGACGGGGCGCCTGGGTGGCGCAGTCGGTTAAGCGTCCGACTTCAGCCAGGTCACGATCTCGCGGTCCGTGAGTTCGAGCCCCGCGTCGGGCTCTGGGCTGATGGCTCGGAGCCTGGAGCCTGTTTCCGATTCTGTGTCTCCCTCTCTCTGCACCTCCCCCGTTCATGCTCTGTCTGTCTCTCTCTGTCCCAAAAATAAATAAAAAACGTTGGAAAAAAAAAAAAAATTAAAAAAAATAAATAAATAAAATACTGCAAAGACTCATTTGGAGAAAGCTATACTAGCCATGGAGCTCTAGATGGCTTTGAGGACAAAAATGCCCTGTCGACTAGATGACCAAACAGCAACAGTCTGCAGATTTGAAGGACAAAACATCAGACACACGATTTCAAAAGCATGTGTGTGTGTGTGTTTGTTTTTTTTTTTAAAGTAGGGAGGAGAGCAAGTACATTGCATCTAAAGGAAGTAGGAGATTCCTACTTGAGAGAAGGTACTGGCTCCAAGTCACCCCAGACAGTTTTGCAGTGGTTATGTCTGAACAAAGCCCTTGGCTCTGGAGCCCATCAGCATCATTGAGGACTTGTCATTCACAGCAGGCAGCCTTCAGCCCTCCCTCCTTCCCTGTGTATTACTTGTCTACCTCAGCCATGCCCCCCCCCCCCACTGCCATTGCTCCAAGCGCCTTCACTCTTTTGTTCACCTGATGCTCCCAGAGGCCTCTTCCTGGCCCCAGCATCTCGTTACCTGCAGCCACTGATGAGCACACTGAGGCAGCGCCGCAGACACACATAGCGCACCGTGAGCCGAATCTCACCCAGCCTCCGCTGCCGGAGATCCCCGCCTCTGTAAAGAAAGGGCTTGTCACGTCCCTTGCCATTACGGGTGTTGGCCTCTCCCCCAACCCCAACGACAGAAGCATGTCCTGCTTTAGGAACATAGGGCCCTGTGGGTTAATAAAATAGCTCTCAGGTTCTTTTTGGTCTGAAGTCCGTTCCATCCATTCACATTAATTATCCTACTTTACAGTAGGAAGGATATGAACCTTGGAGTGGGATCTGTTTCTATACCATGATTTCCTGTGAAACCTTGGGTAAGTTATTCGACTTTTATGATAGTAAATTGTATCTCGTAGGCTAATCGTGAAGATGGAATTAAATAACATGCTAAGCCCATGGTAAACACTTTATATAAATCCCACATCCTAAGCTCTCCATATCATCCTCATACACTTGAGAATTCAGGAAATGTTTCTGTGGTAAGGAACCTTCACTAGAGCCCAGCACCTGTTTTACAGTTGGTATGCATTTGCTCTCTCTCTCCCCCCTTTCCCCTGTGTTTCTAGCATACCATGCTGCCTCTCATGAAGCCACTCTGAAAGACCAGAACTTGTACAGCAAAGTAAGTTTGTGTCTACTATT
This sequence comes from Neofelis nebulosa, assembly GCF_028018385.1. Taxonomy (NCBI): domain Eukaryota; kingdom Metazoa; phylum Chordata; class Mammalia; order Carnivora; family Felidae; genus Neofelis; species Neofelis nebulosa. The sequence goes on along the minus strand of NC_080786.1, from coordinate 34,189,018 downwards.
CTATCCAGGGATGGATTTTTCATGCATGTCATTTTAGAATAGATTAAGCAGAGAGGTGCATACTCAGTGTTGAGGCTGATATCTGTCAGGTCAAAGCAGGAGGAGGCCAGGGAGTTCAGCGAGGACATGCTGGGAGCCAGCCTCTTGGGCGGCCACGCAAATGGGGAGACAGGGCATTTCATGGGTCTGGGTGACTTGATGGGCCCTGGAGAGTGTGGGCCTGGGACAGTCAGGAAGATGGTGGCCGCACTCTTCTTCTTCCCCGTGGGCTCACAAAACCCTTTGGCACTGTCCTTGCCTTTGGGCTCTGGGCCTGTCTCTTGGGGTGTGGGCTCGGTGGCAACAGTAGAGGCACTGGTGGTTGTCATGGTGCTCTTGGAGGCTTCCTTGGTATCAGAAACAGGGTCTGGGGGGCATGGCAAATTTTCAGGGCCCCCTCCCTGGGATGGGGCTTTGGGGTCCTGGTTGATGTCCACCTTCTTAACGAACAGAGGACCTTTCTTTAGGGCTTCAGGTCCTGTGTATGGGCTCCCCATCTCTCGTTCTTCCACACGCAGGAACTGCAAGCAGATGACAGGGTTATGGGCTGGGCCCCCCTATCCACCTTCTCCTCCTCTGCTCTCATCTTAACCTCTGGGAAATGGTTCCTTCCTGACTGCCCAATCCTCTGGATTCTACCTCCCACCCCCACAACCCCACACCATATCTTCCTTAATCTCTCTTTGCCCCTGGGTCCCTGTAACCAAATATTCTCTTTCTCCCTTATTCCTGCCTCAGTCATGAGTCTTCATGAAGACTCAGTCCTGCCCCCACTCAAACTGGCTGTTGGAGACCTAGCTCACTCTTACAACATGCACTGTTCCTCTACACAGAGGACTCCCAGATCTACACCTCCAGTCCTCTACTGCCTTCTGGATGGGGTCCTTTCCAGCTGTCACCCTATTCACCACTGCTTTCCCTAAAACAGTTCCTGTCCACATATACCCCTGTGTTCCTACCACCAAAATTTCAAACCTCAGCCACTATGTTTCTTCCCCGTTAGTCATCAAGACTGTTCCTAGCACTGTGGTGGTCAAAATATTCTGAAAAATCTCATTAGGAATGTCTAATAAAATGAAACAAACATCCTTTTAAATGCATTGCCAAATTCACAAGAAAGGAGGGAAAGCCCCTGGGGTTACTGAAAAACGAAGGCTAAGCTTTCCTAGGGTGGTTTATCAACCTTGAAAATTCAAGGGGTAAGGAGAAGAGGCCTCGGATCAATGTGAGGCTGGGAGTTGAAGTGGGAACCATGAAGGTGCGATCTCTAGGGGAAAAAAGTAGTCTAGGATAAACATTCCACCCCCCAGGAAAGACTGATAAGAAATATGTCCGTCTCAGCCTGTACTCTGGTGGGGGGAACTGAAGACTTTCCTGAGAATATGGCACCTTACAGGACTGTCTTATATGAATTTTAGTTCTTATTTTTACCTGTGGAATCTTGAAACCTAAAATTTAAAAAATAACCTAAGAATGGACCCTAGGTTTGTAATGCTCCCGAAGTGCTTGGTTATAGTAAAACGGAACCTTGCTGGAAGCAAGCAGCTTCAGTCCAGGTCCCAGAACACTGAACATATGTTTGCAACCCAAGTTACCAAGCATAGAAAACAGATACAACAACCATCAAAATCTAACTCAAGATCTTAAGATATAATGTGTACCTGTGAATTCTAACGTAAGTATTTTCAAATGACTGAAGATGGAATAGAAACATCATAATAAAATACTATGAAAAAAGATAAAATCAGAAATAAAAAACAGCCAATTAGTGGTCTAAGATGACAGAGATCTGAGGAAATTTAGAATGTAGCACCAGGAGATAAAGAAACAAAATATGACAGTGAGGTCAGGTCGGGACATGGAGGAGGTGGTGGTTCAGTGTAAGAATTCTAGAAGGAAGGATTGAAAGAATGGGAGAGGCAATATCTGAAGGGATAATGGCTGACCATATTCCAAAGTTGATGAAAAACAGCAATCTATCTCCTAGCTTCTTCTCGGCACAGAGCAGGTACTTAGTGCTGGGATAGACCACCTTGTTCCACGGTCAGAGCTCCACCCCTCACCTACCCTGGGGCACAAGAAGGGATGTTTACCCGAAGCACTAGCCTCATGGAGATGAGGCTGTCCAGGCCTGAGTGGTCCAGCTGAAAGCGCTGCTCCAGGGTGAGGTCTGTATAGGGTAGAATCTGGCACAGGGGGAACTCCAGCACTCCCAGAGCACACTCCTGGTCATCATCAAGCACCTGGGCAGTGGGCCAGTCACAAAACAGGCTAACCCAGCCTCAGACCCACCACTGCCTTTCCCGAGTCTCAGTTCACCTAAGTAAGTACTGTGCTTCTATTGGCCCCTGGCCCTGTTCTGAAAACCTGGGACTGGGACCAGGCCTGGTCCCTGTTTGCAGTCAGGGTAGAGGCAGTTATGATCTGTATGAGGCAGGGGCCAAATGCCCATGGCCACAGGGGCTTTAAGGGCTGATGAGCTGAGCTGCTCCATGACGAGACATCGGACAAGGCTGAGGGCCCCCAAAATTTGCTGGGTCATGAAATCTTGGACGAGTCATTGCTTGAGCCTCTATTTGCTCATGTGTAAAATAAAGAAGGTATCTCTTTTCCACAGATCGTTTTGAAGATTAAGTTATTTTTTTAAAGAAGTATATCATCATTGACGTCCAGGGAGGATTCCAACACAGGCCCTTCTGGGTGCTATGTAAAACCGGAAAGACTTGCAGGGAGAGAGCCAAGGGACATGAGGGTTTGCCCACCCACCAGTCCGTGAGGATGCGGAGCCTCCACATCCTCTCCCACACACACAGGCTGACTTCACCACTGGGAGCACCTGCCTGAGGTGCACTTCAAGCTCCCCACCCCTCCTGCCGTAGACACCTCTTAGCCTTGTTCCAAGACCCGAACTTGACACAAACCTTCAGATGCAGCTCCTCGGCTGCCACGTTGGACACAAAGAAGGAGAACACCTGGCTCCACACGGGGTCCTTGGTGTGGGGACAAGTCTGGGGATGGAAGAGAGAAAGATCACTGAAGGGTCAGGATGGGCAGAGCAGGGTGCAGGCACCCTCTGCTCGCATCTGGCCACTCACCAGCACTGCCTGGGGGTCAGACCCACCCACACGGCTTGTGGGAGACTTTAGGGTGGGGCAGCCAGGTTCAAAGGCAAGGAGAGCTTTCCCAGGAAGGTTGGGGGTTTAATTTACTTACTTAAATTCAAGTTAGTTAACATACAGTCTAGTATTGGTTTCAGGAGTAGTGATTCATCACTCACGTATGACACCAGTGCTCATGCCAACAAGTGCCCTTCTTAATGCCCATCGCCCATTTAGCCCATCCCCCCCCCCCCCACAACCCCTCCAGCAGCCTTCGGTTTGTTCTCTGTATTTAAGAGTGTCTTAGGGTTTGTGTCCCTCTCTGTATTTTATTTTTCCTTCCCTTCCCCTATGTTCATCTGTTTTGTTTCTTAAATTTCACATACGAGTGAAATCATATGATATTTATCTTTCTCTGACCTTTTTCACTTAGCATAGTGCACTCTAGCTCCATCCATGTTGTTGCAAAGGGCAAGAATTCATTCTTTTTGATCTCAAATATTCCAGTGTGTGTGCATATATGTACATGTATATACATAGATAGATCTTCTTTATCCATTCATCAGGCAATGGAGATGTGGGCTCTTTCCCTAAACTGGAAGTTGTGTGGGGCTGAAAGCATAGCACCACTAGAGCTCACTTCCAGGGGAGGGGCCAACAGGACTTCCACGGCTTTCTAGCATGGGCCCTTGAGTCAGTCACTCCATCTCTGACCCTCAGGTTCTTGAACTGTGCAACTATTTTGTGAGGTTGTTTTGAAGACACCGGGCCTAGAACGTGTCCTGACACCTACGAACACTGTTCTGTTCTCTAATCCCCTGCCCTTTTGCTTCTCTCCTGTAAGGGGTGGGGCCCTCACTGTCCCATGGCTACACACTGAACTGTCTCACCTTGCTCGTTTGTGTCTTCTTGCCTACAGAGAGCTTGACATAGGAAGAGGGGTCTCTGCTCACTTTATTCTGTGGGGAACAGATGGACAACAATGAAAGTGGTACCAATGGTCTGAGACACCACCCTGACCAGCCTCACCTCCCAACCCCCAGGAGCATCAGTGGGTCCTGGGGCCAGCCAATTGCTTCCCTCTGACAGAAGGCTACCCTGGTGCCCCCAGGTCCCTGGGCTGCCATCACTGTGAGCTCTAGGATAGGGCTAAGCCCAGGGGAGGCTCCAAGGTAAAGACAGGAGGCCCAGAGCTGGGCCTGGTTGAGCACACGCTCTTGTTCCCTCGAGCTATGGAGGCAGACAAGTTCTGGCTCTTCCTTTACCTTGTGACCTAGGTACTTAACGTTTCGGGTGCTACTTGTAAAATGGCAACAAAACGAGACACACTCATCATGGGACTCGGGCATAACGAACGTGGGGGGGGGGGTTGCAAAGCCCAGCGCCTGGCACATGGCAGACGTGGTGAATGGCACTCTTGTCATCCCTAGGCTGTGTGCACAGACGGTCACCCAGAAGACAGGGCTGTGGTTACTCTGAGGAAAAGGCGCCGTGACTGGCTTTCACTTACCTTGGTAAACCTAGGGAGTTTTTTGGCTCGATATTCGCCATTCAGGTAGTCAAAGGGGTTTCTCTGCAGGACAAGAATAGGATAAATGAATGACACATGGACATGTGCAAGAGACGGGCACAAGGCAAAGGTGTATGTGACACTGGGCATGGCACCACTCACCGGCAGGTTGCAGGCACTCTCCAAGAAAACCACGAGGATGGCAGTTGAAAAGCCACTATGGTCCTACAAGCACACACAGACTCTCACTCACTGGGTGCTGAAGCATTAGGAGACACAGACTGGTTTTGGAGAAGCCTATTCACGGCAGAAGGAAGCTAGCTAGCCAGACCTTGAACTCCAGACAAGCCCTACGATTGCCCACAACCTAGCTTTTTGTTGAGACTGAATCTACAACTGCAGCATGTCAGATTCAAGTCAGACACAGGGGTGGACTTCCTCAGGAACTGGGCTGACCAGCACTGACAGAGCTTTTAAGGATCCCATCTTTCCCGAAGATGGCTGAGCTGCTCCGAGACTGCTGAGAGATCAGGAGCTGCCTGGTGTGGAGCTGAGGCCAAGGGACAGGTTCTGCCGAAGGTGGGGCTGGCTGGATGATTCTGTGAGCAAGATCTGGGGGCTTCATCTCGCCCCCTTCCACAAAGCTCACACAGGGACCGGCCGCCAGCCTCTGCACACCTTTCTGGTAGGGAACGCTGACACCCCACCCTCACCTGGGTCAGAGCTTCCGGGCTGGCGATCAGTGAAAGCCACTCCAGCCGCAGGTGCAGCCGCCCGCTGGTTGTGTCGTTCAGGACAAACCACTGCAGGAGGAGGGTGAGGAGGGAGGAGGGTGAGGAGGGAAGAGGGTGAGGAGGGAGGACGGCTCCAGGAAAGGCCCACTGAGATGCTACCGACCCTCTTCAAGCAGTTCAATTCTGGGACCTGGTGGAGCCCTAATAGGGGCTTTAGGGCAAAGATGGCCCAGCCGGGCAGTGTGGGCTCTGGGCTCGAGGGAATGGGAGAGGTGGTTATAGAAGGCCAGAGCACTACACTTTGAGATGGAAACAAGAATGTCCATGGGGGGAGGGGGGGTTGCAGGCTCGACTCTACCTCATCCACCACTCTGTTCGTCATGACATCCCCAAGGCAGATCTGCAGGCTGGAACACACAGGGAGTTGGCTTAGCTCCAAGCAGGCAGGAAGCAGCATATCCGAGGGCGGCCCTCAAGACAGGGGACCTTAGGGGTGCCTGGGTGGCTCAGTTGGTTGAGTGTCCAACTCTTGATTTTGGCTCAGGTCATAATCTCAGGGTTTGGTTTGTGTGCTCGAGCCCCACGTCAGACACAGCAGACAGCATGGAGCCTGCTTGGGATTTTCTCTCTCCCTCTCTCTGCACCACCCCCCCTTCTCTTGCTCTCTCTCACTCAAAATACATAATGTAAAAAAATGGTTTATAATCTTTGAGGAAAAAAAAGACGGGATCTTATTCATCTCAAGGCACCAGTGGTAAAGCGCTTGCGGCTCAAGCAAATGAAGGCCAGTCAGCAGGTGGCTCCAATCCCCAGAGGAGAACATGAGCAGAGGCTGCTGGGCACACTGGCTCTGGATTCCCCAGTGACAGTACTATGGGCATTTTGAACAGGATGATTCTTCTTTGTGAAAAACTGCCCATGCGTTGCATGGGTTTAGCTTCCCGGTCCTGTGTCCTCTAAACACCCGCAGCACCGCTTCCCACAGTCATCATTAACGACCCCCAGGGCCCATCCATTTCCAACACTGCCCCAGGTGCCCTCCAGGGGATAAGTCGGGTTGGCATGTGTGTGATAGGAGGTGACGGAGACCTAACCTGACTGCAGCCCAAACACAAGACCCTGATAGCCAGAGGGGAAGGGGGGTGGAGATTAAGTCTGGGTGACTGTTAGAAATGTGCTTGAGCTCAGCACACGCTGGAAATCAGTAACATGCAGCATGAACTACAAGCCACACTTCTCATCTGCAACAACACAAAAACTGCAGCTTTTTCCATTAAGAAGAGAAGAAAAAGAACATCTGGTGGGGAGCTGTTTCTTAGGGTGGCAGATGGCACCCTTCCCACTTTGTTTTGTTGCTTTTAAAATTACATGCTCGTGGAAACCAGCTAAACAATACAGGAGCAAGAAAGATTTGGGTGAAACTCTCTTTTCTGCCTCCTCATCCCAGGCTCCCTGAGGCGAGCGGTGTGAACAGTCTGCTGTGTGTCTCCTGTGCCCTTCTCTGTGCTCACACAAACATACTCCGGGGTCCTCCCTGGAGACATGAATCCGCATGGGCCACACCCAGCTCCCGCCCCTTACCCCTTCCCCACCCCCCCAACCAAGTCTTCCAGCTCAACACAGACCCTGCTCATTGTTTTTAAAAGCTGCAGAATATTCTGTAGTTTGGCAATGGCAAATCTATTCAAACACTCGACCAATATCCTCTGAGGCTGGACATTTGTGTTTCCAGCCACCACAGTTCTGCTCATTGCAGAGCACCCCACGTATAATACTCTGACTTTATGGGAGATTCCTGGAACTGGGGCTGCTGGGCCAAAAGACATATAAGTCTGAAGTTTTGATGGCCAGCCCCAGCCCCACCATCTCAGTCCCCCGACAGCCCTGAGTTTGGGTTCTGCCCCAGAGCAAGAGGCCAGGACTCCTTGGCACTGGGAACCTGACCATCCACGCCGGCCCCGCCCCTGCACCTGCTCTGAACAGAGAGTCTAGCTACCGCACCAGGACTGCAGGACGCAGAGCCCATGGGACACAAACCTTGGGGCCCTCTGCATCCCCGTAGCCCAGCTCAGGGCTGGGCACTCAGGAGACACCTAGGAAGGAGGTTAGTAGCAGGAACGTGGAATGACAGAGCAGGATGCCTAACATAGTCACTGTGTCAGGTGACTGTGTGCTGGAGGCGAGGGTGCTGTGGCCCGAGGCCTGGCCCAGTGCCCCTGCGCCCAGCTCAGCCCTCCTCCTCACCTGCCCAGGAAGTCGTCCCTGTCGGGATCCTCGTCATACAGGTCCACCTCCAGGTCCTGCCCAGGGACTTCGTACACTATAAACTGGAACAAAAGACGGGATACTTGATCTGCAGGCTGCAACAGCTGATGAAGCCGACCTCAAGCATGACCTAGGGAGAGCCCAAGTCCAGCCCCACCACCTGCCAGCTCAGAGCCCTGGGCAGTTTCCTGGCTTCAAAGCCTCTGGAGAACCCCACCTGTAAGAAGGGAGTGATGTACTCCCCTGCGGGATGGGGAGGACGGGGGTTGGTGCACAGGGGACAACGGCTGCTGTGTGTTTTGCATGGGGCTCGCAGCTTCTGGAGCACTTCATAGGCTGTGGGTGCTACCTTCAGGTAGTAGGGATTGTGGGTGGATTTAAGAACTTTAAGCTCCTGGTGTGAGGCTCTGGCAGCAGGGGAGGCTGGGAGGATTGGGGCAGAACTGACTCAGGTTCTTTGATTTGAAAAATTCCAACAAATCTGACAGTGATGGGGAAGGGAGGTGGGAATTCATTTACGAGCTGTTCCTCCAGCAGGGCCACGGCAGCCCACCTCTGAAGCCTGATGGATGTGGGAAGGAGGAGTGATGCAGGCCACCCTGCATGTCCCCAAGGCCACTCCTCCGGCCCGGTGTTGCCACATGGGTGTGTGAGGCCCTCCCTTGTTTGTACCCAGCATGACCCAATGTGGAGCCCGGAGGGCATCAAAAGTAGCCGAGGAGACCCTCACCTCAAATACCTCATTCCAGGTGGGGTTCAGGTTCTTGTAGATGGTCCTGCTCCGGAAATGCTGTAGGCCAATGCTCACCTTGGCGTAGGGGTCTGACTTGCCTCGGATCCCCAGGAAGTTGTCCTTCTGAGCCAGCTTCTCTGCTTCCAGCAAGTGGACTCTGATCACTCCCTGGAAAATGCCCCAGCCCAGGGCTCACAGCTGCTTTCTGGGCTGTGCCCGCCCCCAAGGCCCACAACATCAGGGCCAAAGCCATCAGACATCATCCCAGCCCCATCTCAGTGTCTCTGGGGTCTAGATGGGAGACAAGCCAGATATGGCAGTTTCCTTGCCAAAGCCACGCAGCAAGTGATGTCAGGGTCCAGGGCTCTGTCCACTCATCACCATGCCCTGCCCCCATTCCTGGCCTTCAACCTGCCGTGTGAATGGCTTGTTCAGCCGCAGCTATTTCCTCCTGTGCTGACGACCACCATCTGAGGAGGCTGCCTCCTGGATTCCCCCTCTCTAGAGGGGAACGAAGTTCTAGTCATTTCCTCCTGAGGCCCAGGTGTACACACCCCTGTGGGCACTGCGTGCCGCTGGCAGAGTGCTCATAAAGGCCCCACACTCTGGGCTTTGTCCTCAGACAGAATGGAACACAAGAATTAGGAAGTACACTTCATGGGGCCAGGAGGCCTCCTGCCTAGAACTGTGTTTTTAAGTATCGGTAGATACATGTACGCTTAGGATGAGCACTGATGACCGTATAGAACTGCTGGGTCACTATCTTGTACACCTGAAACTAACACAACACTGTATGTTACCTGTATTGGAATTAAAATAAAAAAAAAACAGTGACAGATACACAGGCATTTACCCTTTGACCCAGCAATCCCACATCTAGCCCTAAAAGTATACTGCCAAAACTCAAAAAAGACATGTCCAAGGCTATTCGTGACAGCGCTATTTGTAATAGCGAGAGATCAACACAGCCCATTCAATAACCCCCTGCACACACACACCGTGGAGTACTGGGCCGCCGTAAGCAGGAAAGAGTTAGGGCCCTGTCTACCCTGTCACGGAGCGGTGCCCATGACATACGGAGTGATAAAAGCAAGGTGGAGAAAACTAGGTTGCTGCCATCCGTCAAAGAAGGGGAATATGACCATCATCAGATATGCACACACAACCATATCTGCAATATATCTGCAGCTGCTCATTTTAGAAAACCAGCAATGAACAGTGGAAGGATAAACCATTACTTAAGGGGGATGGTGGAGGTCAGGTGCAGGGAAGAAAGGATCGAAACCAGACCCCTTAAGATAGAATCCGTTTTTTATGTTGGACTTCGGAAGCTTGCAAATATTTTACATGACTGTAAAAGTAAGTTACGGTAAAAATTCAGCCCTAAAAATAGAAAATGGAATGAGACAAATCAATGTAAATGTTCACGGCCAGTTGTCGCAAACACGCAGAAAGAACTATTCCAAGTGAGTTTATATGGTAGCAACTTTCCAGGACCTCTTGAGGGGGATATCCCCTGAGGATAGATTGTTTTCAGTAACAGAGGCGTAGCTGGTTGTTATTCTGAGATGGCCAAACTCAGCCTGGGGAGGCTGAGAGGACATATGTGCTGCCGCCTGCTCGCCCTGGGCCTCACCCCGGTGCAGCCAGAGCAAGCCGATGCCTCTTACCTGGTACTGGTGGAGAAATGGGCACGCACCCCTCTCCCGAGCCCCGACTCGCAGCCCTGAAGGGCACCTTCTGTAGGGAGGCCATGTGGCTGTCCTCAGGGGCCTCCCAAGCAAGGCCCAGGATGTGGGGGGCAGGGGCAGTGGGACTGAGCACACAGGAAGGCCCACGTCCTGGCTCAACTGAATGTTCTTCCCAGTGTACCCCAAGGATTCTTTCCACCACCAAATAATGGAGTCGGGGGAGTCTCGTGTCCCTGAAGGGAGGATGGGAATCTCCTAGAGTTTCCTGGGGGCAGGGGTGACTTCCCATAGCCCCCAAGCCAGGCTGCACAGGTGGGGGGTGGTGAGGGGGGACCAGCATCCAGGAAGGAATGCCACCTGGGTTCTGCCCCTCCCTCCCTAGATGGGTGGCTTTGGGCAAGTCAGTCAGTCTTCCAACGCTCGGTCCTCGCCCGATCAAACAAAGATGCCATGCTCTTACAGGGCAGAGACCAGGCTTACCAACTGAGAATGCGTTCCCTCCTCCAGCCTGAGGGTCCCTCAGCTCTGGGCCCAGTGCTCTGTGGCCAGTGCAGGTACTCACGCAGGGCAGAGGAAAGAGCAGGTTGGTCACATCCAGCCCCTTCTTCACAGGCACAGTCACGCGGTTGGGCAGTACCAGGTGGGCGGCGATGAGGTCCTCCAGCAGGCTGTCTGACATCTCGCTGGGGACAGTGGACATGACCAGCTGTAAAGGCCGCCCACCCCTCCACTGGTCATCCCCAGAGCTCAAACCAGGAGCAGAGCGTGGTGGGGTGGGCCCTGCCCAACAGGGAATAATATCCCTGTCCCCAGCCTGCCTGGCTGGTGGGGGTGGGGGAAGATGCGGGGTTTACATTTTGACAGCCCCTGACCACCACCCTCTCAATCCCGCTCTGTTCTCTGAGGCATCCCAGCGTGGTAGCTAAGGGATGGCCTGGAGTCTGTGTGCAAATCTCAGCTCCACTACCCATGAGCTGTGTGACCTTGGGTAAGTCGATCACCTCTCTGGACCTGTTTCCTCATCTCAGAGAATAGCACCTGGCGCACAGTAAGTGCTAGCTAAGTGTTTGCTCCCGTAGCTCTTCTACTGGCTGACATCCCATCAGAGTTCTCTGCTCACTGCCTGACTCCCTCTCCCCAGCAGAGGAGCAGGGACAGTGCCTGGAACAGGCCTGGCACGCAGAGCGGGTGCTCAGGAAATATCTGTTGAATGAAACAATGCACCACTGGATTCTCTGCATCCAGGGGGCCGGGAGCAGTGGGATCATCCCCAGGGAGCGAGCCAGTGGTCCTCCCCGCAGGTCAGGGAGCTGCCTGAGCCCGGGGAGCCTGCTGGTGCTTGCCCTGGCCAGTCCAAATGTCCCTGATGCCTGGGGACACGTGTCCACGTGGGCCTGGAGCCCTCCCTTTCTCCTCCCAGGGGGCCTGAGGCTCTGAGTGCGGCCCTGCCACGGCCAGTCCCAGGAAGGGACGTAGAAGAACCGGGATCCCCTTTCACTGAGGAAGACCCCAGAGAAGTCACACAGTTGCTGAACAACAGAGCCAGAGAGCCTGTGCTCTCTCATTAGCCCACACAGCCTCCCCCAGGACATCTCCTGTGGCCAGTGTGTGCCCGTGCGTTTGAGCGTGTGTGTGCGTGCGTGTGTGCGCGTGTGTGTGCGTGTGTGCGTGTGTGTGTGTTTTCTAGGTGCAGTGCCTGCCCACAGAGGCCAAGCAACCCTGTTAGCCTCCTGGTCCCACTCCGAACACACCAACACATTTCCCCCCAGGGCAGGGACAGCATGGTGCCACCCCGCTCCTCACACAGGAACCGGGAGGGAGGGCACAGCCAAGGTGCAGCTCCAGTCACCGGATGCCCGTCTCTGGAGGACCTCACTCTTGGGATCTGCCTGGCAGCTCTTGCAGTGCACTCACTTGATTCCTGGAGCGTCCAGCAGGTTGGTCAGGCCTGTCCAGTTGATCTGCAGGTGCTGCAGGGGCAGAGGGAGGCTGTTAGGCTGGAAGAAGCTAGAAGCCCAGGGCTGGGTCCCCCTGCCAAGCGCCTCACACCTGCCAGCCCGGGGAACCCAGCCTGCTGGTGGTGGTGGGACCTCTGCAGGGGCGTCAGGCAGGTGAGGGCACCTCTCAGTCTTGCTTAGGCCTCGGCTTGGGTGGCTGGGGCCGCGAGGCCCGCTGCTCTCCTGCCAGGACCACACGGGAGAGCAGGGCACACGGCCACAGGCCGGCCTGGACTGAGAGGTCTGGGTTACACCGTCTCCACCTTGGTCACCCTGTGTGACCTCGGCAAGCCACTCTCCCGAATGTTTCCTGGTCTCAGGGAGAGCAGAGCCGAGCACCTCAGGCTGCCTTAGATGACATGAGACGAGCAGTTGGAGCAGCCAGTCTCGCCGGCCTTCGGCAGTTCCATTCTGGGACTCAGACTGGCTCCTGGGGCCTAGCAGGCAAGTGCTTTCTCACAGGGAACCGCAGGCCTGTGTCTTTCCCTGGGACTTACTGGCTTCTGAAGGAAGAACACCGTCACGGCTCCCACGAAGGGCTTGTCCACCAGGAGGGGCTCCAGGATGATCCGCAGCGTGCCCTGCAACTGGGTGGGCACAGGGGGCCAGTGTGGGACCTCAGCCCCACTCCCCCCTGCACCTGCTGTGCTCTGCCGAGGCCACCCCCAAACATCAGGGCCACCTGCTGTTCCAATAGGGACCACACTTGGGAAACAGAAATCTGCACACAGCTGTCACGCCTCTGCCAGCTACCAGGGGCCCCGAGCTAGCCACCACTGCCTTCCACAGGTGCGGAGGGCAATTTACTTTACCTCTTGCCCACGTTTCAGGCCAGCCCAGCCAGCGGGGACCCAGCTCCCGTATTACTCCTCTACCACAAGAGATCTCCACCTCCTCCTCCAACCGCCTCATTTCTAAGCACTGGTTCTGCATCACTCCATGAACAGAACCTTTCCCCTCCCTGGGCAGCTGATATCGCCCTGGGAGGACTGTACAGAGGCAGGTGTGGGGCCATGGGGCCAAGCAGCAGGTTAATAAGGCCTAGTCACCTCTTCACGGCCAGGCGACCTCAGGCCTGGAGTCCCTTGGTCATCGTCAGCCTGTGTTTGGTGTCTGCACCTTTTCTGCAGTCTGCTCCAGCATGAGCCCACTTCCCCCTGCCCAGCCTCCCACCCCAGGGGCAGGAATGGGGGGTGGGCAGTCCCACCAGGCTCCACATACCTGGATCCCATTCACGCCAGCCTGTATCTTCTGCAGCTCTGCACTGATCTCACAGTCCCCGATGTAGCTGAAAGTGGGGAGGGACGAAGGGCAGGTACACCACTCAGAGAGATCAGGAAGCTTGCCCAGCACCACACAGCCCAAGTCCAGGCGGCCAGCCACCAAGCCTGAGCCCTGTGTCACCTGGATATGGCCTCCCTAAAAGCCTTAGCCTTTCTCAGCTCTGCAAAAATACCGACGTGAGCCCAGACCCTGGGAGGCAGCTGCACCGGTCCTTTCACCCAGGTGCCTCATGAATATCCCTACCTCCGCCCACAAGGGCGGTCACTGTGGTCACCACTTTGCCCTGTGACACCCCGAAGATGTGAAGTGGGGGCTCTCGATGAACATACTACCCAGTCCTCCGCTACTGCTGTGTGCCTGCCCCGTCCCTGTTCAGGTCTCTTCCCCAAGGACACAGGAACCTGAGTCTAGCTGGCAGCACTTACCAAGTAATGGGCACAGGGAGCCCAGATGGGCGCCTTGGAGGGTAAGGATCATAGGACTCTGTCAAAGGGTCCTCTAAGGGGATAGAGAGCGGGGAGGCTTTAAATATCTGCAGGACAGGCAGAGAAGCTGGGTATCACAGAAATGCTGAGTACCCTCTGAAGAGCAGGGGTTGGTGGGGGGGGGGGGAGGACCTGTCTGAGCTGAGAAGCTAACTGAGTGCCAGATGACCTGATGTGCCTCAACTATTCATGCAAGGATCCTGTGGCAAAGTTTTGGAGCCAAGAGTGACCAACAGCCAATATCATCCCAACACACTTGAGACCAGCCCTCAAATGGGGATGGGTATTCCCAGAGTTGACTCTTGTCTTCCCAATATGCTCTCAGTGCCAGCCTCTGGGCTAAGGACAGGAAATGAGGCACTGGAGAGGAATGGCAACAACCTGGAACTTTAGGAGTTGATCCTTGGTCCTTTAAAGCACAGTTCAGATCTCACCACCTCCAGGAAGACTTCCTGGATTGAATGTCCCTTCTCTCAGACTCAAGCCTGCTACAAACATCATTCCAAAGAGGCTCCTTTGCCCAACCCACTGAACTAGTCACTCATGTGTCTTTGCATCCTTGTTTTCCTGAGGTGCCACGACTCCAGTTCTCCCACAGATTTCTCACAGCCTGTGCTCAGAGCTCCCTGGGCTTTACCACAAGTCCCCATATCTTCTTGCCATACTTGCTCCCTCTTTCTACATGCTCTTTAAGGCAGCTGGTCTGACCCTCCAGGTGACTAGCCCTGACTTCCAAGAAAGTTCTGCTGTCTGGGCCTTGGCACCCAGAGCATGCTTGGTGCCTAGTCTTATGGGAGGAGCTGGGCCTGGGCTGAGGGTCAAACAGCTGTGGCTTCCCTGGGACCATCCATTACTCCTGATAGTCGGCCCTGCTCCAGCCCAAGGTGGTGTGGGTATGTCTTTTGTGAGGCGCTTTCACACCCCAAATTCGAGTGTAAGTATGCTACTCCCTCCTCAAACTGACTGTTCTCACACAGGGTTCCCCTGTGCCCTACATCCGGCCCACAAAGGCAAGAGGGCTCACCATATCTGCAGGTCCAGGACCACCTGCCTTCGGTTGCGCTTGTTAGTGTGTGCCTTGACGCCGTTGACCCTGGGGCACTGGAAGAGAGGCCAGAGGGCTAGGTCAGCAGGGATCTGGCAGCAAGGGATGGCTGCTGGCCCCTCGCCCAGCACCGGGCTTTGTCCCCAACAACCAAGGTGGCCTCTGCATTCCCGGGATGAGGCACAAACAGAAATTCACGCTGCTGCATCTGTCCTGGGCACTGTGATACTTCCCTCCCTAGAACGCACACCCTTTCTTCTCTCTCTTAGTGCAGGTATTTACGGAGTACCTGCTCTGTGCCAGGCACTGGACTGGGGAGAAGGCCAGGAGCAAGATGGGCTGAGCCTGCCCTCATGGGTTGGAAGCCCAGCAGAGGAGACAGTGGTGGGGGAGGGTGTGATGAGATTCAGCCCCTTGCTGTCACATGGGGATCTGGAGATTTCAGGAGCAACCTCCCCTGGTGTGGGCAGAAGTTAGTGAAGGCTTCCTGGAGGAGGAGGCATTTAAACAGCTCTGGCCTATGAGTAGGAGTTGGCCACCCAAGGGCAAGGGAAGAGGGCAGGATCCCTGGCTGTGGGATCTGACCCTAAAAATTAAAGTGCCCTGCCCTTGACCCAGCCCTCCATGACCCAGGGTCATGGTCCCCCAGCCTCTGGGGCTGAGGGCTGAGCTGCTAAGTAATGCCTCCTACCCCAGGTCTCTTTGCCTTCTGTTAGGAGGCTATTGGGCATTGGAATGGGGGTCTGATTATTATTTACGAAGAATAAAAAGTAAGTATCATTTGAATTTGAGTTATAGTCATGCTGAAGTAGTGAGGGTTGAAGTTCACTAATGTTTGCAATCTAGTTTGAAATGCATTTTAAAAAAAGATGATGAGGTGGGGCACTGGGGTGGCTCAGTTGGTTAAGCGTCCGACTTCGGCTCAGGTCATGATCCCGTGCTTTGTGGGTTCGAGCCCCGCGTTGGGTTCTGTGCTGACAGCTCGGAGCCCAGAGCCTGCTTCGGATTCTGTGTCTCCCTCTCCCTCTCTGCCCCTCCCCTGCTCACACTCTGTCTCTCTCTCTCTCAAAAATAAATAAATGTTAAAAAAAAGTTTTTTAAAGATGATGAGGAAAAATAGATGCATGGATATGTGCTAAAGCAAAATACAGCAACAGGTTAGCAGTTGTTTGATTCAGATGTCTCGTGGCATAATACTCTCACATCTTCTGTATGCTGGAGATTTTTCACAATGAAATGTTGGAGAAAAAAATTCGGTCAACCACACTAGAGGATATTCCATTATCTTTCTGTTCTCCCCTTAGAAAGTGCCATTTACAAATGCACTGTCACATGAAAAGCCTATCCAAGAGTATGGAACCAAAAATGCAGGGGAAAAAGTATTAATAGGGACATCTCGAGTGGTTTAATTAAAATTATTATGTAGTCTTGGGGCGCCTGGGTGGCGCAGTCAGTTAAGCGTCTGACTTCAGCCAGGTCACGATCTCGCGGTCCGTGAGTTCGAGCCCCGCGTCAGGCTCTGGGCTGATGGCTCGGAGCCTGGAGCCTGTTTCCAATTCTGTGTCTCCCTCTCTCTCTGCCCCTCCCCCGTTCATGCTCTGTCTCTCTCTGTCCCAAAAATAAAAAAATAAAAAAATTAAAAAAATTAAAAAAAAAAATTATTATGTAGTCTTTCCACAGTTTGTGATATGTGTGGTAGGTCAGCTTTTTTTTTTTTTTTTTTAAATTTTTTTTTTTCAACGTTTTTTATTTATTTTTGGGACAGAGAGAGACAGAGCATGAACGGGGGAGGGGCAGAGAGAGAGGGAGACACAGAATCGGAAACAGGCTCCAGGCTCCGAGCCATCGGCCCAGAGCCCGACGCGGGGCTCGAACTCACGGACCGCGAGATCGTGACCTGGCTGAAGTCGGACGCTTAACCGACTGCGCCACCCAGGCGCCCCTGTCAGCTTTTTTAAATATATAGTTTGCTGTGGTTTATTTTTGCCATTCTTTCTCATATTTATTTAATATTTATTTTTGTCCTGATTTTATATTTTTATATTTTTATATATATATATATATTTTTTTTGAGAGAGAGCGAGAGCATGCATGTGAGCAGCAGAGGGAGAGAGTGAATCTTAAGCAGGCTCCACGCCCATCATGGAGCCGGACACAGGGCTCCATCTCATGACCCTGAGATTGTGACCCGAGCTGAAATCAAAAGTCGGATGCTTAACCAACTGAGCCATCTGGGCGCCCCATGTTCTTTTTCTTTCCTGTCGAAGCTTCAGGCCACGTCCACCCTGGTCTCCAGGGCCTTCGTATTAAAGACCCAGAAAAGCCAGTGGAAGACTGGGGAGCAGGGCAGGGCACTGTAACGGACTTCCCACAGCCTAGAGCCTCTAGGCCTGCTTCTGTTGTGACAAGGGACGACTTCCCAGCAGCATCACATCCCACAGGCATCGGGCTCTGCGGTAAACACAGCAGTCTGCCAGCTCCTTAGCTCTTAGCCTGCTGAATCCTTCAAATGCCAACTCAGACATCACCCACTCCCGGCAGCCTTCCCTGACTACCGCATTCCCCTCCACTCCTGAATTCACGCATTCCTCTACCATTGTGCGTACACGGCCCTGTTGAGGTCCACCAGTTTATACGTCCGCCTCACACAGGACAGTGACCTTTGTGAAGGCAGGCGCATAGCCACGCCCATTTCTGTCTATGGTGTCTCACTCACAGCCATGTTCCATAAAGTCTACATGAACGAACCAGGGAATGGACAAATGAACCAACAGATGCTGGGACAAGCCAGTCCTGGCTGAGTCCGAGTGGCATAAACCAGAATCTCCAGGGCTCAGGCGGCTAGCGGGGCAGAGTTGGGACACGCCCTGAGGCAGGCAGACGGCTCTCAGCAGGCTGGCCTGCACTCTGGCACCTGCCTGCCCCACAGCAGACCACATGCTGGGGCCTCTGATTTCCCCAGTGATGGACATCACAGCAGTTCTCTGCCTGGAGGATGCTTTTCTTTCTTTTTTTTTTTTTTTAAGTCAACTCTACACCCAACATGGACCTCAAACCCATGACCCCAAGATCAAGAGTCATGTGCTCCACTGATGAAGCCAGCCCGCCAGGGGCTCCTGGGATGAATTTTCAAACAGCAAAAATAAGACTCACAGCAGTGGGGCACTTTAGGGCAGCAGGAACGGGGCACGAGGGTGGACTAGGAAGCTGTCAAGAATAAGGACCTGATGTTGGGTATGTCAGATGCAAACCTCACCTATCCTGGGTCACCTATTATCGTCACAGAACTAGGGTTGGGCTTGTGACGGTGCTTGCGAGAACCAATCATTTGGTAGAGAACTATCCACTGTGTTGAGGCACTGCCTCTCTCCGTGAAGGTGTGCTCTCCCAAGCTGATGCCTTAGCAAGCATGACTTGTACATCTTTGTATCTGGCCGACTGCCACTGCCTGGCATGTTTCCAAAATTTGGCTGAAGAAAGGTGGACTTATTTCCCATCTTTCCTTTTTGTTCTCTCTGAGCCAGGCTTCCTTAGACCCTGCAGAGACGGTGGGGTCGGGACTCAGGGGTGAGGGGTCTATACCGAGGCTGAGAGGCTGAGAAGGGCAGGTGGCGGCCAGGCCCCCAGCAAGGTCCCCTGGGATGTTCTCAGTCAGGAGCGAATGACCTGGGGCAGGGTTTGGGACAGAGAAAAGGCTGCAGAGCAGATACAGGCTGCCCCTCCTGAGACATCACCCACCTTTTGTCACCCACCTTTTGTCCAAAGTAGAGCTTGGTGAAGGTGAAGGTCTTCAGGTGGATGCTCTTCTCCCGGATCTTGGGCTCGAGTTTCTCCCGGAACTTATTCTCCATGATCATACTCAGGTAGGGCCAGATCTGAGAGATGATCTGTGACCACAGGAAGAGGCTCTTGGGGGTCAGGTCTGTTTCCCCCACCCAAGACCCAGGGCTACCCAGAACAACCTGGCCCCGGGGGGGGGTGTCCCATGGCCCTTACACTGCAGCGCCCACAGGCCTGTCTGCCCACCCATCCACACAACTGTCCATCCATCTATCCATCAAACATGGCATAACTACAACAGTTGTTCTCACTCTGGCCCAGGCAGTGGGACCCCAAGACTTGGTGCTGTTTTGCAGAACACCACGAAATGGTCACTCAACTTAGTATTATGAAACTTTTGGTTCACTGCTAAAATGTAAGCTATCAGAATCAACATTGTGGTGTAACCAGGAAGGAGCAGGTGCCAGAGGCTTAAGGAAAAAGAATCACAGAAGAGAAAGTTAAATTGCTTCCTGTGGATTTAATTTTTTCTAACAATCAAAAAAAGGCTGCCTTGGGCTGATCTCTGCAGAATGACTCATGGCGTGGGTCTGGAAAGTAAGCATGGGACAGGGGAGAGGGAGGGCAGCAGAGAGCGGTCATAGTTTAAAGATGCAGTTCCTGTTCCCCAGACCCAGCATCGGAGGAGCCCGAGGCTGAGAGGTTTCAGGGCACCACTGCCTCCATCTCTCTCAGGGGCCCCGTTAGGGCTGGTTCCGTCTTCCTGCCTCACTGCTTTGTCGTCTACTGAGTGCATGCTGAGCATGAAGCTCCATGGGACACACTGGGTGCCCCAGTGTGTGGTTTGTCTACACAGTTGTCTCCCCACCCGTGCCCTGAACTGAGGGTGGGAGCCTCATCCTACAGTCATACGTCCCCAACACCTTGTGTGGGACTCTGTGTGTCAGTGTAAGAAAGCAAGATGTAACACACGAGGGCACCCATGAACTAGGGGACACAGGCAGGAGGGACTCCCCTTTGTGGGCACAGAACAAGGTCTGTCCCAGGGGCCCTGGGCCCAGCACTAATCCACAGAAATCTGGTCACTCCTCTGAAAGCAGCAACCTACTTCGTCCAACTTCTACCCATAGGCTGGGAGCAGTGTTCTTTTTTTCTTTTTTTTAAATGTTTATTTATTTATTTATTTGTTTATTTATTTATTTTAATTTTTTTAACGTTTATTTATTTTTGAGACAGAGAGAGACAGAGCATGAACGGGGGAGGGTCAGAGAGAGGGAGACACAGAATCCGAAACAGGCTCCAGGCTCTGAGCTGTCAGCACAGAGCCCGACGCGGGGCTTGAACGCACAGACCGCGAGATCATGACCTGAGCCGAAGTCGGCTGCTTAACCGACTGAGCCACCCAGGCGCCCCAAATGTTTATTTATTTTTGAAAGAGAGAGCGCATGAGCGAGCAGGAGAGGGGCAGAGAGAGAGAGGGAGACACAGACTCTGAGGCAGGCTCCAGGCTCTGAGCTGTCAATACAGAACCCGACGCAGGGCTCGAACCCACAAACCATGAGATCATGACCTGAGCCAAAGTCGGACACTTAACTGACTGAGCCACCCAGGCACCCCTGCTGGAAATGGTTTTTGATCCACACGGCATTGACATCTTTGGTAACACAGAACTATCAACTTTTGCTCAAAACCATCAGGAAGTCTTTTCTTAGACCCAACTTAAGTCATTCCTGCTATGGCTGTTCTAACCAGAACAGAGGCAAGGTTCATATTAGAAAAAGTCCTGAGTCAGAATACTTGAGTGGGTGGGAGGATCCACGAGCTGTCACATTTAGGGGACAGATGTGGGCTGTCCAGATAGGGGCCAGACTCTGTTTCCTCATCTGTAAGAAAGGGCTAGACCCAGAGTTGGAGCCTGGGGGCCCCCCTGAGGCATCTGGGAGCAGAGCCTGCTGGGAGTTCCCTGAATGATCTAATAGTCGTCACACCAGTGATGACAGTGTTCATGACGTCCCAGGCACTGTGGGGCACTCATTACCTCATTAACCCTCACAGCCTCACAAGGCAGGGACCGTAATTATTCCTGTTGCACAGATAGGGGGAACCAGCTCTGAGAGGTGAGGCGGCCTGCCCAGGGTTGCAGAGTCAGTGCTGACAGATCTGGGCTGGAGACCAGGTAAAGTGTGGCCATGGCCTTCCTCCCTAGCAAGCACTGATCTTGGCCTCATGGGCCACTGGGGGTGCTGCATTTTTCTCTATACTTCTCTGTGTTTTCTAATATTTCAGCTGTGGCCATGCATTAGTTTCACACTAAAATAAATTTTGTTTTCTTCTGTTTTGTTTTAAATAGAATCATTGGTAATGAGAAGATCCGGGAGGGTGGGAAGGGGAAGAAACCGGCAGAAGGCAGCCGGCAGTTACTGCCAGGAGGCCCCTGTCCCTGTGCGTGGCATCGCCGTCGCCCCGTCCCCGGGGTCCCTCAGCCTAGGGCCAGGAGGATGAGGCCTAGAAGGAAGCCAGCCCTGCAGGACCCACCCCAGCCTTACCTTATTGGCCCACTCGACCCGCTCCACATCTGGGAAATGGATCTAGGGAACAGAAACCCCAAAGGTAAGTTAGACTGAACACCTGCCCATCCCTGAAAACCCAGAAGCGCAGCAGCCGGGCAAGTTCCCTCTCCCACCCCACACGCACCTCTGCTCTTCCTCCCCGCCCAGCACCCACTTGGCCAGAGACTCAGCCAGCCCTGCCCCGGAGCGCACCGTCTGGTGCGGCAGGCAACCAGACCGTACCAATGCACGGTCAACACTGACACTACTGGGCTCGGAAGCCCTGCACACAGGTGTGCGGTTCTGTAGAGACTGCTCCTCTCTCCTGCCCAGCCCCCCCAACTGCGCCCTGCAGACCACAGGCTGGAAGGGCGGGGCTGGAACCCCGTCGCTTGCTTATGCAAATAAGACCTTCCTTCCCGGTGGATACACAGTCCCCACCCGGCTGGCCCAGGGTACCACCCGACTTCGTTCCTTGCCTTTCCCTCCTTATTCCTTTTAATGCCACAAGTAATCGTGGGCTCTGGAGAAAAACTAGAAAATACAGCTAAGCAAAAGGAAAAATATTTTATCACAGAATGCCAAGGGACAACCACCGTTAACAGGTTCAGCCTATTGCGGAAACAAGGCTATGTAGTTCCCACAGAAATGAAGTCACCATGTGTTTTGGTAGTCTGCTTTTTTCCACCTAGTGTATGTAGGATTGTATTGATTCCTAAGGTAACAACTGCCCATTTGAAAGCCATTTTCATAGGCAACTGGAGAATGGAAGTGCCCCCCTCAGCTCCCAGGAGCCCCTCCCCAGCAGGCCAGATCTGTGGTCACATAGGAGAGCTTCCTTCAGGTCACAGCCCCTAGCCACTGTGCCTGCCCAGTGAGTCCTGCCACTTCCTTGGGTCAGGGAGGGAGCTTGGGGGGGGGGGGCAGGTGAAGCAACAATCCTACTGGCTAACCTTTGCATCACCTGAGGGTGTTTAAGCCCTTCCTTGCAAGAGTCTCAGTCTCTGCCAGTGTCTGAGCTTCTCATAGACCCCCGCCCCAATCCCCAAGGTTTTCAGGGACAAAGGGTAAGACTGTAGTGGTACCTGGCACAAAATAGGGATCAGAAAATGGTAGCAGTGGCTACCATCACTGTCACCAAAGTCCTCTGAGCACAAGGCCAACTCAGGATCAGATTCATGGTGGGCATTGGAACTCCCAAGGTCAGGAAATGAGATGTGTCCATGCAGTTCACACTCCTAGTGCACACCAGGCCCTGGGCTGGCTCTGGGGATGCCCTGAAGGCCTAAATGTAGACCCCGGCCTAGACCACTTGCCCAAGAGGAGAGCCATTCCCAAGGGAGTGATAAGCAATTCAGTCCTCTTAAGGAGTTTTTAACAACCTTAAGAAGTCAAAGAAGCCCGGCGCTTCTGAGACTCCTGGAACATTGAGCCATTCTCCCAGCCCCAGTTCCCCCAGCCCTGGGCAGTGATCCGTATTAACTTGGAGAAGCATCTAACAGTCTCAGGTGCTAAAGGAAAATCAAAGCCTGGTTCCCAGGGGGAGGGCAGGGGGAGGCTGACTCAGTCCACAGGAACAGAAGGGAATGGTGGGAAAGGAATCTTGAGGGAAGTAGGCAGGAATTAGGGTCAGCCCATCCATTTCAGCTGGGGAGAAGCAGCCTACTCACCACCCATTCCCTGCTGCTGCCCTGGGTCAGGTCCTAAGCTGGTAGCAGGCAAATGGAGGGTGAGATGCTTTCATTGCTCCCTATCACACTGCCCACTAAAGCACACTAAAGAAAAAGCTCCTGCACATGGGGCTGAAACAGACATCCCCACTGCTCTTTGGTTGCTCCACTCATTACTATCTTTGACTTTATTTCTTCCAGGCAGCCTTTCCTGATCTCTCAAGTCAGAGACAGGTGTCCCTATCATGTGTCTGCTGGTTCTCCTTTGAGACACTTAACACACCTTAATAGACCTGCTTGTCTGCCTGCCTCCTTACTAGCCTGGAAGCTCTCGTGGGCCGACTCGGCCGTGTTCCCTATTAGTGCCTGTCCCTGACACATGAATATCTTAATAAATATTTGTGGAATGAATGAATGCATAAATGTATGCAAGGCTCTTGCCCTCAAATAGCTCCTAGGCTGGCAAAGGAAGCAGACAATAAACAGATCATTCCAAGTACAGGATCAATACCAAGGTGTGGGGAGTGGGACCCCCACAAAGGAGAAAAGTGGGTTACAGCTGGGCTTTCACTGGCACCTTTGTCCCTCTGTTGCTCAAGCCTGCTGGCTGACCCTTCCCTCTCCTCCGTCCATCCTGCCCCCTGCACTCCCAACCTACCCCGGGGCACATCTTATGTGCACACCCCTTCCACCGACCCCCTGACTCTCCAGGGGAGGACCCAGAGGAGGTTCTGTACCCCTGGGAACTGGGTTCTGATCTCCTGCACCCTGGAAAAGTGATCCAGCTTGGCAGGTCTAACCCTGGCCACACTTGGGAGCCGGCTGAACGAAGATTCCTGACCTGCCTCACACCTACTGACTCACAGTGTTTCAGGGTGGGGCCTGGCAATTTATTTTTAACAAGCTCCTGGCAGGATTCTGGAGTTCCATCAGGGTTGGCATCAATGACCAGCCCGCCCCTTCCTTTAGATGGGCCCACACTCACCCTGACAATGCAGACAATAGCGGGATGTCCAGGGCTCACACTGTTTTCATGGTCTCTTGGCCAGCTGCACTTGTGTTGAGGCTCCCTGCTAAGAGATTCCCCTAGAAAGTGAGTCTGAATGCCCTGACAAGAGCAGCAATTCAGGCCAGGAAAGGAAGAGGCCATCAAGTCTCTACTCTGCCTTAGGCACCCTGCTGGTTCTCCCTCGGCCTAAATCTCGGCACCTATCATGACTCGCCAGTGAGCTGATTCAAGAGCCAGGCCACCTTCTCTGTGATGGCCCTAGAGTAAGTCCTGGACCAGAGGATGACATCAGAGTGATGGACATTTAGGAAGCAATTACTCAGACCCAATGTTCCCTCAGTTTGATGGAGACTAATTAGTCATATTTCCATTGTAGTTGACCTTTTTTTTCCCCTACTCCAAATTCTCAAAGTTATTGCATGCTTTTATCTATTGGCTTTATATTTTAGCTTTTCCACTTAGGTCTTCAATCTGAAATTTTTTATTTTAAATTTTTTTTTTTTTCAACATTTTTTATTTATTTTTGGGACAGAGAGAGACAGAGCATGAACGGGGGAGGGGCAGAGAGAGAGGGAGACACAGAATCGGAAACAGGCTCCAGGCTCCGAGCCATCAGCCCAGAGCCTGACGCGGGGCTCGAACTCACGGACCGCGAGATCGTGACCTGGCTGAAGTCGGACGCTTAACCGACTGCGCCACCCAGGCGCCCCTGAAATTTTTTATAGCAGATGAGATAGGCCTCTACTTTCATTTCTCTCCACACTCTAAGGCAGCAATTTTCTAGTATCACATACCCAAAAAAAAGTTTATCTTTCCTCCTGACTTGTGAAGTGACTTCCCTCATATGTCAGCTTCTGCTGTGTACTCTGGTGTGTTTCCGAACTTGGCATTGAACTCTGTGGTCTGATTGCCTGTTCCTTGTCAGTCTCACACTGTGCTAATCACTCTAGCTTTGCAACATGACCGGGGTTGGGTGATTCCCTCTGTTAGCTTTTCTTTTTCAAACTGATTTAGCTAATAGGAGTTATTTATACTTCCATATGAATTTTGGAATCTTGTCAATCTTCCCTCCAAAAAATCCTCCTGGATTTTGATGGTCATATTCCAGAACTTATAAATTTGTAGGAGAAATGACAGCTTTACAATATTAAGTTTTGTAGCCATGAGCAGAATATTTCCCTTTATGAATCACATTAGGTTGCACTCACATTTGAGATCATAAACCTTTTCCTATAAAAATCCCATATATTTTTGTTAGATTACTTCGTGGGTTTTGCAGTTATTAAAAATGGTATTTCATTTTCTGGGCAACTTTGTTGAAATTTGTTGCTAGTTCTAACTGTTCATGAATTCGCACAGATTATTTATACACATGAATAATCTCCAGTAACAATTTTGATCGTGATCGTGATCGTGAACAGCTCTACCTTGTTCCTGGCCTCAAATGGAAGTTTTTCCATGAAGCTTGATTTTTGCTGTAGAGTTTTAGAGGACAGCCCCTATCAGGTTGAGGAAGCTCTTCTCAATAACTTAATTTGCAAGGACTTTCATTATAAATGGGTATCGAACTATTTTCAACACGATAGATATTGAGACAATCATGTAATTTTTTCCTTTGTCCATTAATGTGGTGAACTTAACTGATGTTTCTTTATAAAACAAAGCCATCTCTAGTACTCAGGAAACGCCCCATTTGAAGTAATACATTTAGGTAGCCTGACATCTCATTTAGGTTTTATACACTTAGGATTCAAAGTGATACCTACAATTTTCGTTCTTGTGCAATTCACACCCAGTTTGGGTACAAAGATCTTACAATAAATTATAAAACTAGTGGGACAGCTTTTCTATATCTTCCTATTTTCTGAAACAACCTGTAAATAATAGGAATTATCTCATTTAAAAGAAAAAAGAAAAAAAAATGGGTGCCTGGGTGGCTCAGTCGGTTAAGCGTCCAATTTAAGCTCAGGTCATGTTCTCCTGGTCTGTGAGTTTGAGCCCCGCGTCAGGCTCTCTGCTGACAGCTCAGCCTGCTTCAGATTCTGTGTCTCCTTCTCTGTCTTCCCCTCCCCCACTCATGCTCTGTCTCTCTCTCTCTCAAAAATAAACATTAAAAACAAAAAAAGGAATTATCTGGTCAATGAAGTTTAATGCATCTTAGCTATAAAGCCATCTTGGCCTGAGGCTTTTTGGGGTAGGAAGTTACCATTCCTCTTTTTAGTGGTTAATGGTGTATTCAAGGTCTACTTATCTCTTATTGTGGCAATTTCAGCATTTATATTTTTCTAGAAATATAGTTTATATAGGCTTTCAAAGGTATTGATATATATTTGCTTATAATATTTTATTATTTTTAAAATGTTTATTTATTTTTGAAAAAGAGGAGTGCGAGTGGAGGAAGTGCGGGGTGGGGGGGGGACAAAGGATTCTAAATGGGCTCTGCGCTGACAGAAGGGAGCCTGATGCAGGGCTCGAACTCAGGAAATGTGAAATCATGATCTGAGCTGAAGACCGAAGCTCAACGGACTAAGCCACCCAGGCTTATAATATTTTATTACTTTTAATCTGCTTTATCTATAGTTATTTCTGCATTTATCCCATATTTTATTTTCATCTTTTTCTATTTTTTAATAGGTCTAGCTTGACAAAGGTTTTGCCCATTGTATTGATCTTCTCAGAGAACTAGCTTTAGTTGTTGTTAATAGTTTTCTTTCCCCTTTACCATTATATTAAAATTTTTGTTCACTTTCATCGTTATGTTTTTTATTTCCTTACCTATTTCTTTGATCTAAACCTGTTGCTCTTTTATGTTCTTGGAGTTGAATTTATTTTCAATTTTTGGTTTGTGATAAATTCAAAGTTTAAATTCCCTATGATTTTTGGCATAGTGTTTTCATTATTTACCTCCCATTTTTTTGTCGTTTCCATGATGACGTTTTAAACAATAATTTTTTAGGGGCGCCTGGGTGGCGCAGTCGGTTAAGCGTCCGACTTCAGCCAGGTCACGATCTCGCGGTCTGTGAGTTCGAGCCCCGCGTCAGGCTCTGGGCTGATGGCTCGGAGCCTGGAGCCTGTTTCCGATTCTGTGTCTCCCTCTCTCTCTGCCCCTCCCCCGTTCATGCTCTGTCTCTCTCTGTCCCAAAAATAAAAAATAAAAAATAATTAAAAAAAAAAAAGTTAAACAATAATTTTTTACAATAAGTACTATTTTTAAATATTTAGGCATGTGAGGTTTCTAACACTGCTTATTGCTTTCTGATTCCATTTCTTTATGGCCTGCACAGTCTGTAGGATGGCAGTCCACTGGAATATATTGATAATTCCTTTGCGGCCTAGTGCATGATTAATTGCTATGGCTGTTCCATGTATGATCAAGTTATTAATCATGTCCTTTGTAAAAAAAAAAAAATATTGTGCCCTTCAAAAATTCTTTATCCTTGTTTCCTCCTTGCCTACTTCTCATTTTCAGAGAGGAATGTATTAGAGTTTCCAAGTCCAACTGTTGCTTTATCTTCTTCCCTGTGCAGTTCTGTCAGTTGTTGGGTTTTTTACTTCAAGTTTATATTATGCAGCATATATATGTCCATGACTGTTATCTTTTAAAATTACTATTCCTTTTATAATGACAGAACATCCTTGTCTTTAGGATATATCTGAGTTACATTCTACTTTATCTGATATGAAAATTGCTACTCTAGCTTACTTTTGTTTCAAAGTTGCCCAGTTTTCCACCTTATTTTCAACCTTTTTGAGTTCATGTGATCTCATGTCATTTAAAACTCACCTTAGTCCCTTTTTAGCTCCATTTTACAGATAAGGAAACTAAGGCTCAAAAAGGTTACTTACAGGCACCAGCTGCGGAGTGCCAGAGCGGAATCACAGATCCAGGTCGGTCTCACCACAAAGTCCCTGCCTGTCCACCCCACCCCTCTCACTCCTCTTAAGAAAACCTTACATAGTATTATCTTTTCCTCTTTTATAGAAAGTCTAATTTAGCAGAGGGTTGCCCTCATGGGACCTTAGTCTTCATTAGCAGGCCATGCTTTATAGCTTACAAAGGACATTCTACACTTTCATTTCATCCTCCTAATACTCCATAAGGTGTACAGCAAAGCTACAATTATCCTCATTTTACAGATGAGGAGAGGCTCAGAGACTAGTTGGTACCTGCCAAGATCACCCAGGTGACCAGAACTCAGATTTCACCCGCATGTAATTTGAGCCCAGCCTTCAAGCCTTTTTTCTCCCTGCCTTCTCCACCTGAAGTGTCAGCATTTGAAGTGCATTTCTTAGGGTCAAAGTAGTCTTTGTGCATTTAAAATTTCACCTCTGTAAACCTTGGTTTTCTCATCCGCAGGATGGGTACCATGCTACCAATTTCACAGAGCTCCTGAGTAAATGAGACAATGCAAGTGCTCGGTACCTTCCCTGGCTCAGAGTAAATGCTCCAGAAGCTGTTACTGTTGTTGGCAGTTGTATAGACCCTGAAGGTGCAGACACTGACGTCTTTGTCCTCAGGTACATGCCAAGAACAATGTCACCTGGGCTATGCGTCCAGTTCTGTCTGACCCAAAGCCCAGCAAATTCTCTACGGGCTCCCCAGGTGCCTGCAGCTCTGCACTTTGGGAAACACTGAGAAGAGAGACAACACAGTGAAAGCGCCTGAGGCTGAAGGAGGCCCACAGTTGAGTGTTGTTTCCCCGGCCTCTGCTGATTGGCTGAGGGATGCGCCCCTAGATAGGCTGGGCCCAATGCCTGTGAGGCGCCTATGTGAAGCTGTCCAATGAGGGCTCCACAATGAGGCGGGGCAAAGGGACCCAATCAGAGCCTCTGTGCATGTCTTTCCCTCAGGAGGTAAAGGAAGGGAAAGCTGAAAAAGATGACTGGTGGCCCACTCTCAGACTGAGTCCTAAAGTCACCGGAACTTTGGTTCCAATACCTCACAAGGCTGGGAGTCTCTGAGACCAGAGAGCAGGGAGACATCCACGCCTCCTGGCAATGCAAAGGGCTAGACTCAGGCGGGTGTGGGCAGCGGTCTTAAACTTTTCCTTACAAAACCACCACCCGGAGACCTCGTTAAGACGTGGATTCTTAGTGAGGTCCCTCAGACATTTCGATTCTGGGAACTGAAAACTTGGGGCAGGGACCCGACAGCTTGTATCTTTAACAAGCTCCCAGGTCATTCTGATCACAGTGCTGGGGCGTGTTGAAGAATGAGTGGACAGTCCTCCCTAGGCTAGGGGACCCGCTCAGACCCTGGGAGAAGGTGACTCCTCCGCCCCCCTGAGGCTCCTGACGAGGGCTCCAAAGTCACAGCTGTCACTTTGTCATCAAATTCTTAAACTCCAAAGTCACAGCTGTCACTTTGTCATCAAATTCTTACCGGCAGCCTATGGACCTCAATTCTTTTACAAAGGGAGTATCTTTTGTGCCACGAGGAGCAAGGGAAGGCAAGGGCTAGCAGATGAAAACACAGTATGATGAGTCTGCCTGGCTTTGGGCGCTGCTCAGGCCCCTAAAAAGGTGAGCCACTTCCACCCGGTAGCTGCTTTCTATAGCCAAGCAGCAGAGGTAGGACGTGCCACCAGGGGCCCTGAGGAACAGGGTCTGGTCCTGACCCCCTTTCTGCAGCCTCAGGTTTCTCCCCATTGAAGGAAGTGAGGCTGTGATGCCTATGCTGCCCAGGTCTACAATCAGGAGACAATGAACGCAAATCTACTCTATATGGAGACAAATTAAGAGCTCTAGCAAGGTGGGGCGTCTGGGTGGCTCAGTAGGTTAAGCGTCGGACTTCGGCTCAGGTCATGATCTCACAGTTAGTGGGTTTGAGCCCCATATTGGGCTCCGTACTGACAGCTTGGAACCTGGAGCCTGCTTGGATTCTGTGTCTCCCTCTCTCTCTGTCCCCTCCCCACTCACGTGCTCTCTCTCTAAAATAAATGAACATTAAAAAAAAAAAAAAAAAAAAAGAGCTGTAGCAAGGTTCATCCCCCTAGAACATGGACACTATCCTGACTGCTATATTACAGGTGTGAGCACTTACCCGAAGAAGGCCTGGAAACTCTTAAAGTTGCCCAAGCCCGTGATCAAGTCACCAAGACCTTAGATGCCTGCTTTTGCCCCTCAGAGAAACTTAAGTAGACAGGGCCTCCGCACCCACCGAGAGCCTCCCTGTGCTAACTTACATCTTGCTGCTGTTAGTGTGCTTGGGCCAAAGCTTCCCAGGCAGTGGGCTCATATTTTAATGACAGCAATTTTTTAGACAGTGGCAGTAATGAGAGCTCAGAGAAGAGATAGACTGTAAAGCAAACTCAAGTCAGAATTCCAGGCTAGCAGAGGCCACCACAAAGGCGCCACACATCAATGCTTCATCTCTAGGTGGTTGTGCTTTACTTCTTAAACCCTTGAGGAAAAAAGATTCCACAGCAGTGAGGAAACGGAGCCAGAGTGATGGCTGTGTCCAGCAGCGTGGAGCCTAGGCAGGCCCCACAGATGGACTAGGAGGCCTGGACACCAGCTTTGGGCCACCAGACCCTCTCAGGAGGCAGGGAGATTGGAGGGCTTCACTTAAAAGGCCTGCGTGTCACCAGGTGAACCCAGCTCACTCCCTGTCACAGGGATGGTAGCTCTTCCCATGGGAGCAGCCGTGTGCAGACACACAGACACAGAGAAAGAGACACACAGACATACAGAGATAGAGTATGTTCCTGTGCCTCTTTGTATCTCAAAGACCTGAGACACACGCTCCTGTCTTTCGAGATAGATTCCTTCTCTGTGGTGCCTATTCAGTGGTTCCTCCTCTACCAGAAACTGGTCCCTCATTTCATTCACTTGTTTTCTGATGAAGAACAGCCTTCATCCCCTTTTCTCTGTTCTTGGGAGGTAAACATTTAACCTTAAAAATTGCTTTTAAATCTGTCCACTCTTCTGCTTAAAATTACCCTGCTAAAAGTGCTTTAAAGGAAAAAACATTTTGCCAACTTGAAGTTCCATTTAGTGCTGCTCTAAAATCCATAGGCTATTTAACAACACACCCAGCCTGCAGACTGGCCCAAGCCAGCTGGACCCAGTAGAGGGGGGCGGGGGGGTAGGGGAGACACTGAGCAGATAAAACTCCAAAGGCAGTCACCGGCCATGAGAATACTGGTGCCAAGAACCTGTCACCATTTGCTGAGGAGTAAGGGCTTGGAGCATGGAGGGACTACCTGGGCTCTAGAGAGTCTTTGTTTCAAGGAGGCCTGAATGTAATGCTAAGTCTCCAGACAGTTCAGTCACACAGTTAGGTTTGGTAGTGCCCAAAGGTTAACAAACATATCCTCTTGCTTATCAAACTAGTATAGGCAATGCCTCAGAGATACTGCAGGTTTAGTTCTAGGCCATTGCAATGAAGTGAATATTACCATAAAATGAGTCAAATGAATTTTTTCGTTTCCTATACGAAAGCTATGTTTACACTATACTGTAGTCTAGTAAGTGTGCAATAGCATGTTTTAAAAAAAGTACATACATTAATTTAAAAATATTTCATGGGGCGCCTGGGTGGCTCAGTCGGTTAAGAGTCCGACTTCGGCTCAGGTCCTGATCTCGCGGTCCGTGAGTTCGAGCCCCGCGTCGGGCTCTGTGCTGACTGCTCAGAGCCTGGAGCCTGTTTCAGATTCTGTGTCTCCCTCTCTCTCTGACCCTCCCCTGTTCATGCTCTGTCTCTGTCTCAAAAAAATAAATAAATAAATAAATGTTAAAAACAAATTAAAAATATTTTATTGCTAAAAAATGCTAACCATCATCTGAGCTTTCAGGAAGTCATAATCACTAATCA
The DNA here is from genome assembly GCF_028018385.1 of Neofelis nebulosa. Lineage (NCBI taxonomy): Eukaryota > Metazoa > Chordata > Mammalia > Carnivora > Felidae > Neofelis > Neofelis nebulosa. Next base: position 34,157,313 of record NC_080786.1, on the reverse strand, counting down.
CACATCACCAAATATAACAATGGTGCCAAAGTGTTGAACACTTGCAAAGTGTGAAACACTGCAAGGATTACCAAACTGTGACACAGAGACACAAAGTCAGCAAGTGCTGTTGGGTAAATGCACTGATAGACTTGCTCGATGCAGGGTTGCCACAAACCTTCAATTTGTAAAAAAAAGAAAAAAATGCAATTATCTGCAATGCATAATAAAATGACGTACACCTTGGGGCGCCTGGGTGGCGCAGTCGGTTAAGCGTCCGACTTCAGCCAGGTCACGATCTTGCGGTCCGTGAGTTCGAGCCCCGCGTCAGGCTCTGGGCTGACGGCTCGGAGCCTGGAGCCTGTTTCTGATTCTGTGTCTCCCTCTCTCTCTCTGCCCCTCCCCCGTTCATGCTCTGTCTCTCTCTGTCCCAAAAATAAATAAAAAACGTTGAAAAAAAAAAAAAATGACGTACACCTTAAAAGACCAAAAAATGGAGGCGTGCCCGGGTGGCTCAAAGGCCCGACTTCAGCTCAGGTCATGATCTCATCGTTTGTGAGTTCTAGCCCTGCAATGGGCTCTGCGCTGACAGTGTGGAGCCTGCTTAGGATTCTCTGCCCCTCCCTTACTTGTACATGCGCATGAACTCTCTCATCATCAATACATAAACTTACAAAAAAAAAAAAAAAGAGAGAGTAAAAAATGTAGTATCGATGCTGTTAAGGCCACAGTGAAGTGGGAATGAGAATCTAAGTTGTTCCCAAGCCTTGACCTATCAGTTTAACATGTAGGAATCTATAGCAAGGAACTTGTGAAACTTGAGACTAAGATTCATGCAACATGTGAGGAACAGATTTTTACCGAGCCCACTATGTACTAGGCACCAACTGAGGAACTGCAGGTACAGATCGGAGCAGGAAACACACCTTGCCTCAGAAGAGCATTCAGTCTGGAAGAAAAGTCAGATGCAAAAATAGGTAGGTGCAAGTCCAGGAAGGAAGTGGGGTGACACAGGTTCCGGGTGCTGCGGGGGCCTGAGGAGCAGTGTCTGAGATTGGGGAGCCTGAGCTTGGACTTGAAGGAAAGGACAAGGGAGCCCCTGGCAGGTCAGAGGGAGAAATTCCAGACAGACACAGGAAACACCCCCACCTCTGCTAGCCACATGAGTAGGACAAACCTGAAATAACTGAGATAATCAATCAATGCTAGAGCAATCTTTTAAGCAGTGTAGGGTATATTCACATTAAGGGTATCATAATCCTTAAGCATGTTTTTGAAGAATGTTATAGAATGTTAAGAACAAAAAAAAAGAAAAGAAAAAAAAGGGTGCAAGTTTTTTAAGAAACCATGTTTGTATACTTTCTATACAAAAGAAGTACACACAAATAGAATAATGTTATCTCTGGGTGGAGGGACTGTTGGTTCTAATTCTTTTAGGCCATTTTCAAATATTCTACGATGGGAATACTTCCACTTGACAACCAGAAAAAAAGATTTTTAATCACTTTTTATAACCAGTTACTTAAGAAAGTAAACATGACATGGGCAAAGGAATGGAGTGGGTGATTCTGGGGTCTTGAAACATCCTGTATTTTCCTGGCTCTTTCCTCGGAGTGTCTGGAGGTCCTGGCACCCTGCGATGGGGTTTCACGGCCAGGAGCGGCCACCCTGAGCTCCTAGAGAGAGAGGGCTTGCAGGAGCTGGACCCTGACTCCCAGTGTGGCCTGAGGGGGTCACCTCTCATACCCTTGGCTTGAAAGGCAGGGTAAAGAGAATGGGGCTTTCCCCTTCCCCTTTAATAGTCCCCACTGGGACAGAAAACACCTTTTAACTCTTCACTATTTGCAGTGAAGAAGGAGGAAGAAGGAAATCACTTTCCTCAGGCACATGTGAACACTTTGGGGCTACAAGCTCTAGGTTTCCTGAGATGAAAAACCCCTGGAACTCTCCCAGGAAATAACTGAAGGGAGGGGTAGGAGGGTCAGGAAGGAGGAAGGGAAGGCAAGGCCGACTCTCCTCTGTGTGGCTGGGTTGTGACCTTCAGGCTGCAGCCCACACCCTCCAGCGGCCCCCCAGTGTCATTGGGAACATTCCCACTCAAGTGCCAGCTCAGCCTGCTGTCAGGCCAGGGCCAGGAGACCCATGGAAGCTGGTGAGCAGCTCTTCACACTTCCTGCTCGCTGGACAGGGGGCCACAACAGAGGAGCAGGGCAATGGTTGTCCCCTTCTTGGCCCTGATCCTTGTCTACCACGTGACCTTCCCATTACTAAGGTCCTCAGGTACTTAGCTGGGAGACAAGACTGCTGTGGACACTTCTGTCGCAGAAAAATTCAGCCCCTTCTACATAAAGCAACGGGAAGCCTCGTGTGAGTTAGGGTATCACAAGTTGCTGTCCCAGAATCTTCTCACCCCAGAATGAGATTATGAGCTCAAGTGACCATACCTACCCACATTCCCCATCCCTTTCCCCAGCCAGCATCACCCAAGTGTTGCTTTGTGGGCCACTTCCAGCCTGGGTTAGATCCCCTCCCCCAGGCTTTCTCAGAGCCTTGCGCGGCCACCTCATAGGACTGATCACACTGTATCAGGAAAGCCTGTTCTAGCGGGTCTGAATCACCATCTAGACCAGGGGTTCCTTGAGGTCGGGGACCAGGTGTCACTCATATCATTAGTCAGCCTGCAGCACCATGCCTGACACATTGCAAGCCCTCGAGAGATGATTCCTGACTGAGTATAGGAATGAACACACGGGTGCCTAAGATCCCTGTGCTGGGCCTGGAGGGCAGACGCCCACGTTCTGTCTCTTTAATTGCCCAGCCATGGCCCGAGACATGCTAAGTTCATAAAGCATCACTAAGATGTGGGGCAGAGACTCAGGGAGATGACTAAATCATGCTGTGCCTCTTCCTTCCTGAGAACAAGCCTGACTCCAAGCCATATGCATGACCTCATGGGACTGCAGGGACCCCACAAGTAAGTCCCCTAACTCCAAGCAGATCCCACAGCACTGGCTCCAAGAATTGAGCTCAATTGAGTAGCCAGCCCAGCTCAGAGCTGTCATTGCATTTACGTCCTCTAATTAACAAAAGTATCAGAATGGGACAGACCAAGAGCGCCTGGGTTCTGGAAGACTGCTGTTCCACCCGCAGAAGGAATGTCAAACTCAGCCCCAGGAAAGCAAAGCACTCAACCCTGGTCTTCAACCTGAATGATGCACAGGAAGGCCTGGAGGGCAGTATCCTGGGGACACTGCCGGGAGCCCTGGAATGCTCACAGCTTTGTGTGAACAGTTTTCCCTGGTGCTTGCCTCACCTGATGTCCCCAGGGCGCACCCAGTTAGATGATGGGTAGGCAAGAAAGACTGCAGAACCCGGTCCTGTGGGTGGGTGGCACTACAGAAAAGCCAACTTGGGACTGATTCATGATGACAGACTCCTACAGCTGAAAAGACTCCAGAGGGCATCTCCTGGAGTCTCATCATTTTCAGAGGGGAACCAGGGACCCAGGGAAGACAGGGGACCTTCTCGAGTTCCCCTGGTGAATGAGCATCAGACTCCAGGTCCCTACCAGCCACCACATCACCTCAGCCCCCACCCCCATCCCAGCAGATACTGAGGGTTAATTATCTCTAACAAAGCTGCCAACTGATTGCTATCAGCTGGCCAGAGAGCAAGTCCGGCTAGACGGGAGACCCAGACAGACAAAATGCCAGGCTTTCTGATAGTTCTTCCCCCACTCTACTCAGTCTCAGGCCTTCATCCCCCAAACCTGGGGCCACGCAAGGCTCTCACTGAGGTTCCCTCAGCACACCACACAGAGAACAGTTGTGATAGGGCAAAACACACCTCTGATAAACCAGTCAGGTTTATCAGGTTACTGAGCACAGGTCAAAGGCTTGATGAATATCCTGAAAGGGCACGGGGCCTTAAAGGAGAAATCTGGTGCACAAGGTCAGGAGGGCAGCCAGCCAAGCTTCAACCAGGGGCCCAGGCCTCGAGGAGCAGAGCATCGAAGGGACCCTGCAAAGGATCTTGAGGAGCCCAGAGCATGAAGATCAGAAGGGAAATGACTTCTGGAGCGCGGTCACTGGAACTTAAGGACCTATAGGAGCAGGTCCCAGAAAGAGCCAGGGGCCCGGGATGGAGTCTCACTGCCATGTGCTACCCGTTCCCCTTGCTTGCTTTGCCCTCTGCAGCCACTGGGGGTTTCACCAGCTCTGCAGTGGCAAGGACTCCACTTTTGTCACTACCCGGTCCACAGTCCCCAGCCCTGGCAAGATGGGCTAATGGAAGATGCTCCTCATTCCTTGAAAAATATATCTAAAAACTGTGTGCAAGATATATAAAAAAACATACGCACATGAACAGTGAGGGGTAGCCATTCCTCTGTTCAGAGGATGAGAAGTGGGGACAGCTCGGCCTGCTCTTTCCGAGTGGCCAGGCCACGTTCACAAGCCAAGAGGACCCACGGCTTCTTCACTGGTGACCCCTCGCAAAGCAGAAGAATCCTTTATTCCAGCTCTCTCTTCCCTGGAAGGGACCCAGAGGGAGGGCAGGGCTGTGTGAATGAAGCTTGACCAGAAACAACCTCCTTTTATAGGTGGGGACGCTGAGGCTCAGGCTGGGAAAGGAATCTCTAAGATCCTTTCTTATGATGCCCTGGGGGCAGCAGCTTGGAGCAGTGTGTTGAGGAGTCTCACAGGCAGGGAACATTGCTCCATTGAGAACTAAAAATGCCCACTGTGGTCCGGCAGGGGAGACTGGCTCCAGCTCAGCCTGGCCTGGGCCTCCTCTATCCGCTCACAGGGGCTTGGTGCAAATTATAACAAGGTGCTCTTTCTCAAGCAGCCTGTGGGCTGGATTCCCCACACTCTCCCTTCAAGACCCTCAAACTTTTCTTCAACTCTCCCCAACTATTGGTTTGCCATGTGTTAATTTGTAAAAATATTTCTTGATACCAAAGGAGGTCATAAGCCATTGACCCCACTTCTGTGCAAGAAGTCAATTCTCAAAACAGGGAGGACGGCACACTGAAAGGTCCATATATAAGGATAAAGACACTGGTGCTGTGAAATCGTGGGCAAGGGTCATGCTGCCCCACCATACCCAGAGCCATGTCTCTGTCTTCATTAACAGCATGCATTCCTCACAATAGGGAGAGAGTATGCAGCCAAGTAGCTTCCAGGTTTTCCACATCATCTCCCCATTTGGCAACCTTCCCGAGGAGGCAGGGCGAAAAGCCCACACCTGAATCTAGTTGCGTGCTCTACACAGGTGTTCACGCAGACGACCAACCTCCCCAGACCTGCTTCTCATTCTAGATGCCCAGCTCCCCAGATTAGAAAACGCCTTGGAAGATTCCTGGATCCCTCCCTCACACTAATCTAGAGGCCACCAAGCACCCAGAGTCCCACTCTTACACATCTATTGTACTCCTCCTCAGTCCTCAGTACCACCATCTTGGCTTAAATCAATTTCTCATCTTGTCTCTCTTCTCCAGCTTCACTCCCCACCCCCCATGCTGCTTTTTACAGCATCTTTCCAAAGCCTTCCAGAGGCTCCTTGTGGCCTTCAGAATCAGGCCCAACTTCCACCAAGCCCGCCTCAGTTTGGCCCCTGTCCATCAACCCTTACCACACACTCCAGCTGAACCAATCCAAACCATATGGTGCTCCTTCATATATTGGCCATTCTGTGCCTCCATGCTGTGCTCAAGAGCCTCCCCCAGCCTGGAATCCCCTTTGCAGCACCACTGCCTCAGTCCAAAATGTAATCCACATCCTGGCTCACCAAACTAGCCAGCCAAGCCAGCCAGGAGAGTCTGAAGACTGCAAGCTGAGGCCAGACTCCTCCCAGGACTCTGCCAAGGCAACAACAGGCTGTGGTCTGGGGACATTTTGATATGGAAACAAAGCCAGATGTCCTTTGCTCCATGCTTTCAACCCTTGACTGGACCCTGTTCAGACTATCTCTGGCTTCCCTGAGACCTCTATGGCAATTACCTACATGCATCCACTTCCTGCCCCAGACTGTCCTCTTGGAAGGAGAGACACCATCACCTTCCTCTGTGTGTCCCTAGACCCAGCCGGGTCAGTCCTGGGGTATGGTTTATGAGATGAGGTAGCTTCCTGTGTTGTCTCACCCATCAGGCTGAGCTCCCCGTTGGCTAGTTTCATGTTGCTCCTGGTGTTTGTGTGCAGGGGGGCAGGTGATGGTGGTTGGGGCATGTCAATGCCCCCACAGGATCTGATTCTTGCCTCAATTTTGGAAACATTACCTTTTGCAAACAACTAAGTGTCTACAGGCCTCCCTAATACAAGAAGGGGCAGAAAGAAAGGGCCGTCTCTTGGTGAGGACTCACAAGCTCCCCCTCATGGATTGATGCCACCATGGGGTCACAATAAAAGTCTAGCAGGCATCCAGTACTCCCTCGACAATAAACAAGGAGCATGGATAGGCCCAGGCCTGCTTTCTGGGTCCACATCTTTCAGGATCACAAGCCCCCAAAGAACAATCAGGATAATCAAGTTTGGGAGACAGGCTGCAAATACTGTTCCCATGGCTGCTATCATAGAAAAGTTGTCATTGTGATTATTGTGCACCCTTAGCGGAAGGTTTGGGCCCCCTCACCCTCAATATATGTAAACCAATTTACAAAACTGTATGGTCAATCCATATATTAAATATCAGTGTTATGAACTGAACCATATTCCCCAAACTCATGGTGAAGTCCTAACCAGGACCCCGGAATGTGACTGTTTTTGGAAAGAGGGCCCTTAAATAGGTGATTAAGTTAAAATTAGGTCCCATTAGGGTGGACCCTAACCCAATGTGATTGGTGACCTTAAAGTAAGAGGAAATTTGGGGACACCTGTGTGGCTCAGTCGGGTAAGTGTCTGAATCTTGAAATTCTGGATTTCGGCTCAGGTCATGATCTCACGGTTTGTGAATTAGAGCCCCCATCAGGCTCGTGTTGACAGCTTGGAACGCACTTAAGATTCTTTCTCTCCCTCTCTCTCTGCCCCTCCCCTGCTAGCTTGCACATGCACGCTGTCTCTCTCAAAATAAACTTAAAATGAAGAGAAAATTTGTACACAAATATATACAGAGGGAAGACCATACGAAGACATGATGGAGACAGCTATCTACAAGCCAAAGAGAAGCCTCAGAAAAGGCAAACCCTGCTGACAATTTGGTCTTGACCAGTTTCCATTGTTTGTGTGACTGGGTTTGTGTTTTTGTGTTTGTGGTATTTTGTTATAGCAACCCTAGCAAACGAATATAGTCAGGCTTAATTTCTCTCGTTTTAAAGATAAACATAAAACAGATCTTTCTAATTGGTTCTTCTCACAAGCACTTTGGAGGCTACTGTCATGGCCTGAATTTTAGAATACGGGCCTCAGGCCAGAGGAAAAGAGGGGCCTGGGGGCCTCTGGACATCTCCCACTGTGGGCCTGAGTGTGTCTGGAAGAATCAGAGAAGCACCCAGAGGGGTAGGTTTGCCGCAGACCAAGCCTTGGACCAAACACCCTTCTTCCAGTATTTCCCAGACTCACCGGATCCCAAGATTCACCCAGGTGCCTCAACCCCACCTGGGAGTTGCCAGGTGGGGCTCTGAACTTGTTTTTGTTAAGTGGGCCAGGTGATTCTCAGGACCAGAAGCGTTTGAGAAACCCTAATACAGGCCCTTCCACACCAGGAGGGGGGTGTGTAGTTGTGGAGTATGAATATGTGTGTGTGTCCGGGCAGGTCTGAGCATCCCACCAGGCAGAGGCAGGGAGAGAGAAGCTCGTGATCCAACCTCCCAGCCCACCCTTCAATCCCATCTCTAGCCCGCCCCCTCCCTCTGTCCGGACCTCTGCGGAGGCAACTAGGCTGAAGTTTCGGTCATTGCTGCATTGGCGGATCCGTTTTGCGTCTTGCATTCTTTCTTTGAATCAACAGGTGAGTGGAAGAAATAAATGCCTTTTGCTTCCCTCCCGAGGAACTTTGCAAAGTACCAAACGCCCTTTTTTTTTTTTTTTTTTTTTCCTGGGTGTGGCCCGCCCGTAACTTTTCTCCCAGGCTCTGGGCCCTTAAATGAAACCTAAGTTCCCCGCTCCCCGAGCTGCCAGACCAAGAGGCGGGTATGAGGCTGAGGGACGTCACGGCGAGGGGTCTGTGCGCCCTGCTTGGTGGGGCACCAGGTATTCGGATCGTGGAGCGCCGCCCCCAGCTCCCCCGGTGACAGTAGATTCCTTCCGAACCTCCAAAGGCATCCATCCCACCTCCGCCCCCCTCGACCCTGCTCACCCAGGCCGGCAGGTGCTGGCCCCGCAGTTCGCGGCTAATGAACTGGCGTTCGTTGTCTAGGAATTCGAATGCGGCCGCAAGACGCCCGAGCTTCCCGCGACGGTTCCTGCGCCACCACATCCACAGCAGAGCGCCGAGCAGCAGCCAGGTTATGCTGAGCCCCAGGTAGCCGGCAAGGTAGACCGGCGCCAGGTAGAACAGCACTCGCGCCACAAAGGTGTACAGCTCAGGCAGCAGCTGGCTGGACAAGCGCGGCTCGGGGCTGGGTGCGCTCTGGCTTCCCTGGGCACCGGGGGCGCTGGGGGCGCCGGGCTCCTCCGCTTGCATCTCGTCGCCACCGTGTTACCCTTTCCCAGAGCTTCACCCAAGCTCAGGTCCACGCGTCCTGACACCAGGGCACATCGGGCCTCCAAGCGCGAGGACCCGGCCGCCGCGCCGCACCTGCCCTGAGGGACTCGGACTCGCTGGTGAGGTCTGGGCGCTCAGTTCCAGGGTTTCGCTGCCGCCACCTGGAGCGCGGGATGTGCAGATACGCGGCGCCGCCGCGCTTAACTCCCAACCACAGCCCTGGCTCGCGACGTCTCCGCCCCCGGAGGCGGGCCCAGGGAAGGGGGCGGGGTCAGACCGTGGGCGGGGCTCCTGCGGGGTTCTGAAGAGCAACCAGCGGGCGTGGGCACCCTCTGACTCCGAGGTCCCGCGCAGGCGTCAGCTAAGGGCGCAGTTGCAACTCCCGGGTAGAGCCCTGGTTGGTCTAGGTGCTGCCCCAGGCGGTTTATGACTCACCGAGGTATGTGGACAAATGGCTTGTCATGGGTAAACATCACATAAAACCTGTTTCCTACACCCGTTTATAATATGCAGTATAGTATATGGGCTGTTAGCTGGGCGTTCGAGGCTCTCCACGGACCGGCTCGCCGGGCCTCTCCACCCCACAGTGGGTCTGACTCAGCCCTCCATCTGGCCCCTAGAACCCAGCATCGATGCCTGCTCCTCTGGCATCCCTAAAGCTTAGACCTGGCCCCCAACCCAAGCTAGCCAAGCCCAAGGTGCCTCTTGCCCCCCACAATGCCCTGTGTCCTGCATTCCCCACTGTGTGTGTCAGTTTGGATCTTAATTCACCCCCTCCCCCACCCCCCCATCATCAGACTGGGAGTTTCCAGTGGCCAGGCTGTCCTGCTAGGCTCTGGGCTGCCCAGCACAGCAAGTGGTGGGTGTTCACAAGGGAGATGAAGGGCAAGCCCTGGGGTGACTGGAGGTCGGTTGTGAAGCCCATGGTTTCTATCTAATCGTTTCTGAATTATGTGAGCAGGGGAGTCTCAGTCTCCACCTTCAGACAGTAAATTGTCTTGTGAATGGCACACATTTTAGGTGGTTCTCATGAGTGATCACATCCATTAGTGGAATGTGATTTTGGAGGTGACAAATGCACTGGAATGATTCCGAGCTTTCAGTAGTTTCATTGAATGGCTGGACCCAATGGACAACAGCCAGAAGATAACTATACTCTTTCCCTCTGTCCCTATCCTCTCCTGGATAAAATTCTTTGCTGCAATGAGTGTTTTCAATAACAGTGTTCCTTTGGTTCCTGTTGGGCTCTCCCCTATCATTCTTCCAGGCCATTCTTCCTGGCCTTCCAGGACTCAGTCAAAATGGAAGCTGAAAGCCTCCCAGCTTAACATTGTTCCGCTATTTCCCAGGATAGCCTGGGAAATCAGTATAGGAAATGTGGTTTACTTAACGGTTTTTGTGGTTTTGTTTTGTTTTGGAGAGTTCCTTTTTTGGGTGTACACAATCCTATTAAAGGCTCTGAGAATTCCTGCAGATAAACAGCTGTTAAATTTTATTTAACTCAGTTTCCAAAATTATTTGACCACAGAACTCTTTGTCAAAACACTTCTGTTAATGGTTGACCCAAGTCAGCTTAAGCTAAAGAATGGTGAATATATGATGAGGATATAGGAAGTGCTCTGTGAACCTGAGTCAGGAATCCAACCCGCCGTCAGGATGGATGCACCAAGAAGCTGACTGTTGACTCAGCTCTGAATCCCTGCTGCTATTCCTACTGACCTGCCTCCTCTGCCTCTGGCTGAAGCAGAGAACACAGCACCTTTTCCACAGCTTCCACGCTCACAGAACTTTCCAGAGAGACTGCTTGACCCTTATCCTGTCCCAAGTCCAAATGCCTCGGAGAGAGGCCCCAACTGTATCCATCATCCCCTCCCCTCTTGACACACACCGGGTCCTACTTCCAGGTCCCTCTTCTGGGTTAGTGTGTTTGCAGAGGGGATGTGGGAGTAGGGTGTTCAGAGGAGGATCACCAGAAAAAGGAAGGTTGCTGATTTGTGAGCTGGATGGACACCCACAAGATCTCCAGCGTGAGACTTGGATCATCTTGTGGAACACCGCTACCCCAGCTGCACTGCCTTTTCTGCTCCTTGAACACACCGAGCTCATGTATGCCTCAAGGCTTTTGTACTTGCTGTTTCTTCTACCTGCAAAGTTCCCCTTCTGAATGTTCCCCACAGTATGTTAGGGTAGTGGCATTATGCTTGATTTTTTTTTCTTTTTTTAAAAACATTTTTTTTTAATTTTTTTTTTCAACATTTTTTATTTATTTTTGGGACAGAGAGAGACAGAGCATGAACGGGGGAGGGGCAGAGAGAGAGGGAGACACAGAATCGGAAACAGGCTCCAGGCTCCGAGCCATCAGCTCAGAGCCTGACGCGGGGCTCGAACTCACGGACCGCGAGATCGTGACCTGGCTGAAGTCGGACGCTTAAGCGACTGAGCCACCCAGGCGCCCCTAAAAACATTTTTTAATGTTTATTTATTTTTTTTTTGAGAGAGAGAGAGAGAGAGAGAGAGAGAGAGAGAGAGAAAATGCAAGTGGGGGAGGGGCAGAGTAAGAGGGAGACACAGAATCCAAAGCAGGCTTCAGGCTCCAAGCTGTCAGCACAGAGCCCAACCCAGGGCTCGAATTCATGAACTGCAAAATCATGACCTGAGCCAAGGTTGGATGCTTAACCGACTGAGCCACCCAGGCACCCCGGTTAATTTTCTTTTTTAAACTTTATTTATAATGGCATTAAATTGCTCTCATAAATTAAATATATAAGAATGTGGCACCTAAAACTTCATATCCCACCTGAGACTGAATCTGTACCTAAACATTTGAACTATTATTTCTCTTGACCCGGATACCCTATTTATTTATTTATGTATTTATTTATTTGGCGTCAAGTCAAATGCTGAGCCCAGTACAGGACTTGAACTCACAACCCTTTAAGTTCTTTAAGCTAAAGAACTGAGAATGTGTGATAAGGATATAGGGAAGTGCCCTGGAACCTGAGATCAAGACTTGAGCTGAGATCAAGAATCAGACACTCAACCAACTGAGCCACCCTGGCACCCCTCTAGTTTAGTTGCTTTAGTGAGTAAAAGACATTTTACACACTGTTTGATCATCACAAAACCTGGGCAGAATCCTCAGACCATCTCTCTCCCTCTCTCTGCCCCCTCCTCTGTTTGTGCACATGCACACGCTCTCTCTCAAAAATAAATAAACATTAAAAAAAATTTAGAAGTGGAATTGCTGGATCATACGGTAATTATACGTTTAATTTTTTGAGGAACCACCATACTGTTTTCCACAGATTTTGCCATTTTCAATCCCCACCAGCATGTGTGAGGGTTCCACTTTTTCTACCAACATTTGTTATTTTTTTTTTATGGTAATCATCCTAATGGGCATGGGGATATCTCATTGTTGCTTTGACTTGGATTTCTCTGGTGATTAGTAATGTTGAATTTCTTTTCATATGTTTGTGTTCCTTTGTATATCATCATTGAGAAAACACAGAAACACTTCTGGGGATATAATGTACAACCATGGTGACCATGGTTTAAAATACTGTATTCTAGGGGTGCCTGAGTGGCTCAGTTGGTTAAGTGTCTGACTCTTGATCATTTAGGTCTTGATCTCAGGGTTGTAAGTTCAAACCCCACGTTGGGCTCTGCACTGGGCATGAAGCCTACTTTAAAAAAAAAAAAAAAAAGAAACTTATTCTATATTTGAAAGCTGCTAAAAGAGTACATTGTAAAAGTCCTCTCCACTCCCAGACACAAAATTGTAACTATGTGAGGTGATATAAATGTGTTAACCTTATTTTGGTAATCATTTCACTATATATATATATATATATATATATATATATATATATATATATATATATATAGTGAATATAGTGAATCATTTCACTATATATATGTGAATATATATATATATATATATAGTGAATATAGTGAATCATTTCACTATATATATATATATATATATATATATAGGTTGGATAATACATATATATATATATATATCAAGTTATTACATTGCACACCTTTAGCTTACCCAGTGTTATATGTCAATTATATCTTAATAAAGCTGGAAAGAATTTAAAAACACAAAACAGTAATAGGCTGTGTGACCATATGCAAATGTCCTTCGCACCCTGGACCTTAGCAATCCCTTGTGCCCACCATGAAGGGTTTAACCAGGGCATCTGGGAGGTCTTGGGTACTGGTTCCCTCAGTATGTCTTGATAATTCACTGGGTTACCAAGCTTAGTACCTAGCAGTAGGGGCTTCATGTTTGTGAAGGAACACACACAAGAATGAATACACGAATGTGTTGGAGCCAAGAACAGGATGGCCCTTAATCATATTTTCTGATAAACAGCAACAGACGTAGCTGCTTAGCTTGGAATCTTTTCAAGCCAGGACTCAAAACCACACGAGCAAGTGATATTTGACAATATTTATAGAACACTGTGTGGGGTGCTGGGGGGGGGTGGAAAGGTATAGAGGCTGTACCTAAGAAGTCAACTATTTCATACTCTCATCATGAAAATGTGGCAGAGGTGTGTGTGTGTGTGTGTGTGTGTGTGTGTGTGTGTGTGTGTGTGTATGTGTGTGGTGAAGGTGGTGGGACAGCAGGAAGATTTCAGGGGCAGGAGAGTGGGAGATGTCCCCACAATGTCCTTCGTGATTTGACCATCACCTGCCACTCCAAGACCACCTCCTGATGGATCCATCCTGTGCCTGTGCTTCCAAAGCCACCACACTTCTCCCTGCGCTCTCACACTCTAAGCGGGAAGAAGGTGGCCCTGTGGGTCTTCCCTGTTCGGGGTCAAAATGGAGTTCCTAGACATGCGCATTGGGGCATAGCAGTGTTGGCCATTGCTGTCATCTCAGAGGGTCAGGCTGTAATTGCTCCCCCCTCCTCCAACCTGGTGTGGGGGACACGGCCAAGGAGATGACCGCGTTGTTAAAGGCCTCAGCCAGGTCCCCCTCAGATGCTCACCACAGGCAGGGTCTGTGGCCTCCTTTCCCAGAGATGTGGTTCTAGAACTCCTCACACAGGTCCTGGAGGCAGAGGTTTGGGGAGCCTGCCTCACCCCTTCCTTCAGTACTCTTCCCACCCTCCCCCTTCTTCTCCACTTCGTTGGCTCAACTTTCATTCCTTCCGTTCCTGACACCCACAAACTAGTACTTTGCTTCCCAAAAATAAATGAGACCAGAGGTGTCTTTTTTTTTCCTGTCATAAAACACCCTGAGGTAAAATGCACTATTTTCAACCGTTTTAAGTGTACATTTCAGCAGCATTAAATGCATTCACGTTGTTGCCCACCCACCACACACCATCCATCTCCAGAACTCTTCCATCATCTCAGGCTGCAACTTGTACCCACTAAACAGTAACTCCCCATTTCCCCTGCCCCAGCCGCTGGCGACCACTGTTTTATCTTCTGCCTCTATGAATTTGACTACTCTAGGTACCTCATGTAAGTGGAATGTTTGCCGTTTTATGACTGACTACTTTCGTTTAGCCCAGTGTCCTCAGGTTTCATCCATGTTGTTGCATGTGTCAGAATTTCCTTTTTAAGGTTGGATAATATTCCATTGTACCTATGAATCACATTTTGTTTCTCCGTTCTTCCATCGATGGGCATTTGGATCGTTTCTCCCTTTGGTGGTGACTAATGCGGCTGTGAACACAGGTGTGCAAATACCTGTTTGAGTCCTTGCTTTCAGTTCTTTGGGGTATGCACCCGGAAGAGGAATTGCTGAATCGTGTGGTAAGTCTACACTTCATGTTTTGAGGAAATGTCATAATGCTTCTATATTTGTTCGTTACACTTACTCTATTCAAGTGTGTAAAATTACAGAAGTAATTCATGCTTGCTTTAGCGAATAATACAAAGATGTGTAATGAAGTTTAAAATCATGTACCCCATGTGTGATCGACGTATCCACTTGGTTTATGTCCTTTCTCACCTGTCTGTGTGTTCATACAAAGACAAAAAACAGAGCAAGTTTTGGTTCTTTTTCTTTTCTTTCTAAAATGAGATAATAGAAACTCAAAAGTTCTCCAATATAATTCCCCAAATCCCAATGAGCTACATACTAAATATTCAAATTATTTTATAGTTGGTTATTAAAATAGATAAAAATAACAGTCATGTGCTCATTACAGTGGTAAAAGTATGTATGCGGGAAGAAACAGCCACTAGAATTGTTGGAATCAAACAGGAAAAAAGCAGGAAAAATAGAAAAAAATGTTAGAACTCGCCAGAAGAAAATGAAAACAGTAATTCGAAAAGATCTATGTACCCCTATGTTTACTGCAGCATTATTTACAATAGTCAAGATATGGAAGCAACCAAAGTGTCCATGGGCAGATGAATGGATAAAGATGTTATATATATACATATACAATGGAATATTCACAGCCACAAAAAAAAGAACAAAATCTTGCCATTTGCAACAACACGGATGGGCTTAGAGGGTGTTATACTAAGTAAAATAAATCATGGAAAGACAAATACCATATAATTTCACTTATGCAGAATCTATACAGGGGCGCCTGGGTGGCTCAGTCGGTCAAGTGTCCAGCTTTGGCTCAGGTCATGATCTCACAGCTTGTGGGTTTGAGCCCTGCGTCAGGCTCTGTTCTGATGGTTCAGAGCCTAGAGCCTGCTTCGGATTCTCTCTCTCTCTCTCTCTCTCTCTCTCTCTCTCTCTCTCTCTCTTCTCTCTCTGCCCCTCCCCCACTCATGCTCTGTCTCTGTCTCAAAAATAAACATTAAAAAATATTAAAAAAATAAAAAACAATACAAAGAACAACAAAAACCAGACTTATAAATACAACAACAGTTTGCTGGGGTGGGGAGCAGGTGAAATAGAGGAAGATGATTAAAAGGTACAAACTTCCAGTTATAAATCACAGGGGTGAAAAGGACAGTACAGGGAATATAGTCAATAATATTGTAGTAACTTTGTGTAATGACCCCTGGTAACCATACTTTTTATGGTGAGTATTTCATAGTTTTCATATCAGTATCTTGTGCACTAATGTATCAACTGTACTTCAATAACAAAAATAAAAATATAAAAAATAAAACAAGAGAAAAAAAACCCTCCACAAGAAACCAAAATAGTCTTCTAGGTAGCTCACTACATCACTCTGCAGATGGTAAATTAATTTTAAACAAGACCAGCAGAGAATAAAGGTCTGTTTTTTTCTGTGAAAGTAAAAATGAAATCTGTCATTCAAGTTACGAAATGAAATCTCACCCAACACAACAGTCCAGAAAAATGCCGGGAAAGGTAAGGAGAGCTCTTTTAGTAGAAGGAAGTCACAGTGGCTACTGCAGTGAGACATTCTTGATCCTACCCTTGAGTTCACCAGCCTTCAGCCTGTTGTGTGGAAGGCCTCTCCTCAACTCTGGGAAGAGAGTCTCTAAGATCCCCCAACCCGTTCATGTGTGTCTCCACTTTGAGGGCCCAGTAGCACCACCTGCCTGAAAGAAATCCCTGATGAATGTCATCACTTATGGAGCAAGTAAATCTCTGATTACAAGAAAAGTTTATCTTTCCAAAAGCACGTATACATATATATTTTCAGGGACAGTAGACGAGGTGTTTTATTTTAGAATCTATAATTAGATCAGCCTTAAATGTGCTGAGAATTTTCTTTCAGGCCATTGTAGTATGAAGGAAAACTGCAACTACCATTCCTTAATTGGGAAGAGTAAGGGAATATTCGTTCTTTATACCTGTTCTGGCCATATACACTTATAATGATTAGATTTTTTTAGTGTGGAAACATGATCTGAAAGTGTTGATGTTATTTGATCTTGACTTGTGCATAATATCCTTTCCTTTATCTTGTATCCTCTGAAAAAATTGATTCTTCTAGTTGTGCAAAAAGAGGTCTACGTCATTCAATCTGGTGTTTAATTGCTGTCCCAGGTTTTGTACATTTGTCTTTGGCTTTTTCATTCATTTATTCAACAAGTATTCATTAAGGGCCTTTTACATGTCAGGCACTGCTTAGAACACTGGAGATGTCGCAGTGAATTAAACAGACAAAACTGCTTTGGGAAGCTTATGTCCTAGTTTTGGTTTTCTAGCTTAGTTGGCTAGCTAATACATATTTTTTTTTTTTCCCTAACATCTTCCACTCTCCTCTTTAGGGACATAATACAACTTTTGAGTTTCTTCTTCCCATGACTAGAAGAAGGCAAACTCTGTCTTTTGACCTCAAACATCAGTCCTAGTTATCAGTAGAGCATCTCTATCTAGAGTCTTCTCACACAGTAGTGTCAGAAACTGTTTCACATTCATTTGCTTTTCTTTGATCCGAGATCTTTTGTCAGTGCCAATCATGTTACCCAGCTGCAGATCTCTCCTCATTGATACTGTCTGGAAGACACCTGGCTTGCAGGAATGTGTCCCACAGGTCCTCCTGGGGTTGGCAGATGCAGTAGTGACAGAAAAGCCAGTCCACACTGACACTGCAGCTCAGCCCACCTGGAGATCTGTCACAGCTGAGGCAATCACCGCTGAGCAATGAATGCCAGTGCTGACTACGGTGCACACCTGACTCTTCGGGGCCAAGGACCAAGTGGGAAACGGACAATCCTCTCTGTCCTTACTGCCCTTTGGACAACTAGCAGGCTGTCCAATTGCACACCCATCTCCATGATGACAGCAGTTCCACCCCCAGCCCCTCGGCTCCAACCATTCTGTATTTCCCATGACATTGTTTTAATAATTCTAGGACTATAAGATTTTCTTTCTTTTCTTAATCAGTTGTGTTTTTAAAACTAATTGTGAGGTTGTTTTCAAGGAATTTTTCAATCTGATCTAAAATTGGAGGTGTTTTTATAATATTCTTATTTTTAAAAAAGCTCTGTGTGGGGCTCGTGGGTGGCTCAGTCGATTAAGCGTCCGACTTCCGCTCAGGTCATGATCTCACGATCCGTGGGTTCGAGCCCCGCGTCGGGCTCTGTGCTGGCAGCTCAGAGCCTGGAGCCTGTTTCAGATTCTGTGTCTCCCTCTTTCTCTGACCCTCCCCTGTTCATGCTCTCTCTCTGTCTCAAAAATAAATAAATGTTAAAAAAAAATAAAAAAAATTAAAAAAGATCTGTGGGATCTATAGTGATGTTCTTAAATTCTTGTTATGGATACTTTGTTTTCTCCTTTTGTCCCCTTTAGTCTTGGTACGGGTTTATCGATCTTATTATTCTTTTTAAATAAGGAGCTTTTGGCTTCAGTTATTTTCTCTATTGTATGTCTACTTATTTCCATAATTGTGCTTCCATATTTATTTCCTTTCTTCTACTTTCTTTGGGTTTACTTTGCTGCAATTTTTTTCCTTCTAGCTAACTTCTTGAGATAGAAATTAAGATAATTACTTTTCTTTTTTTTAAATTTATTTATTTATTTTTGGGACAGAGAGAGACAGAGCATGAACGGGGGAGGGGCAGAGAGAGAGGGAGACACAGAATCGGAAACAGGCTCCAGGCTCTGAGCCATCAGCCCAGAGCCTGACGCGGAGCTCGAACTCACGGACCGCGAGATCGTGACCTGGCTGAAGTCGGACGCTTAACCGACTGAGCCACCCAGGCGCCCCAAATATTATCTAATTTTAAAAATAGATTACAATCAAAAGTATGAGGTAAAATGTTTATATATGTGCCTGTAACAAGTATAGAAAATGGCATCCTCACCACCCTGTAACAGTCCTTATCAATGGTAGGAAGGTTAAAATCTCCAGCTATAATTGTTGGTTAGTCTATTTCTTTTAGTTCTGTCAAATATTGTTTTATGTATTTTGAAATTTTTTTTTCAACATTTTTTATTTATTTTTGGGACAGAGAGAGACAGAGCGTGAACGGGGGAGGGGCAGAGAGAGAGGGAGACACAGAATCGGAAACAGGCTCCAGGCTCCGAGCCATCAGCCCAGAGCCTGACGCGGGGCTCGAACTCACGGACCGCGAGATCGTGACCTGGCTGAAGTCGGACGCTTAACCGACTGCGCCACCCAGGCGCCCCAGATAATTACTTTTCAACTTCCTTTATAACATATGCATCTAGTGCTATAAATTTCTAAGTACAGCTAATGGCTGCATCCTACAAGCTTTTTCAATAGCATAGTGCTAATATTTATTCAGGCCATACTGTATGTGAAGCACTGTATTAAAAGCTTTTTAAGCTTTTTCTTTCTATTTATATATTTATTTTTGTAAATATAATTTACAAATATTAAAACACAAATCTTAAAGGTACAAGTTGACCAATTTCTACCAATTATATATACATCTATATAGTCCCCAGATCCAGATATGAAACATGTTTATCACTTCAGAAATTTTCCTCATGCTTCCTCCTAGTTAACATCCATGTCCAGAGGTAACCACTTATCTGAGTTCCGTTACCATTGATTTAATGTGCCTATTCCTGAACTTCATATAAATTATATCCAACAGTAATTCAACAGTATGTACACTTCCGTGTCTGGGTTTGTTGCTCAGTTTAGTGTTTTCAGTATTTACCTATATTATTGCACATATAAGATTTTTTTAAATTGCTATGTAATATTCCATTGCATGGATGTGCCACAATTTGTTGATCCAGTCTCCTAAAGATGGAAATTTAAAACGTTTTTTAGTTTTTGATTATTATGAATAAAACTGATATGAAAATTCTTGCACATATTGGTAGGTGGACATACGCTCTCTTGGTCTTATGTGGAATTACTTGCTTTGCCATAGGATATGTGAATTTTTAGTTTTAGTAGATATTGCCAGTATTTCTCATATTTAGAATTACATTGTATAAATGTGAATTTTACTATTTTTCTAATTACCTGATATCTATAATTGACAGGGAATTTTTAATGTGTGTCAAATACTTTTTTATTTTATTATTTTATTTTATTATTTAAAAAAATTTTTTAATGTTTATTTTTGAGAGAGAGACAGAGCATGAGTGGGGGAGGGGCAGAGAGAGAGGGAGACACAGAATCCAAAAGGGAGCTCCAGGCTCTGAGCTGTTTGCACAGAGCCTGGAGATGTGGGGCTTGAACTCACGAGCTGGGAGATCACGACCTAAGCTGAAGTTGGACACTCAACTGACTGAGCCACCCAGGTGCCCCTGTCAAATACTTTTATTTTTGGGGCGCCTGGGTGGCGCAGTCGGTTAAGCATCCGACTTCAGCCAGGTCACGATCTCGCGGTCCGTGAGTTCGAGCCCCGCGTCAGGCTCTGGGCTGATGGCTCGGAGCCTGGAGCCTGTTTCCGATTCTGTGTCTCCCTCTCTCTCTGCCCCTCCCCCGTTCATGCTCTGTCTCTCTCTGTCCCAAAAATAATAAAAAAAAACTTTTATTTTTTATTAAAAAAAATTTTTCAGTTTATTTATTTTTGACAGAGACAGAGTATGAGCATGAGCTGGGGAGGGGCAGAGAGAGAGGGGGAGGCACAGAATCTGAAGCAGGCTCCAGGCTCCAAGCTGTCAGCACAAAGCCTGATGCGGGGCTCGAAATCACCAACTGTGAGATCATGACCTGGTCGGAAGTCAGATGCCTACCTGACTCAGCCACCCAGGTGCCCCAGCTGTCAAATACTTTTAAAGGTCAGGGAACAATCATTAATTTTCCCATTGATTATTATTTAAAAAATTTTTTTAAGGTTTATTTATTTTTGAAAGACAAAGACAGAGCATGAGTGGGGGAGGGGCAGAGAGAGAGACACACAGAATCCGAAGCTCAGTCTCCAGGCTCTGAGCTGTCATCACAGAGGCCGATGCGGGGCTTGAACCCATGAACTGTGAGATCATGACCTGAGCTGAAGTCAGGTGCCTAACCGACAGCCACCGAGGTGCCCCTCCCATTGATTATTATTATTTTATTTTGAGACAGAGAGAGAGAGTGCGTGAGCAGGGGAGGGGGCAGAGAAAGAGAGGGAGAGCATCTTAACCAGGCACCATGCCCAGTGTAGAACCCCATGGGGGGCTCGATCCCATGACTCTGGGATCATGACCTGAGCCAAAATCAAGAGTCTGATGCTCAACCAACTGAGCCACCTGGGAACCCTGGTTTTCAATATTTTTGATGCTATGGCAAATGGTGTTAATTTAAATTTTTTTTAGTATTTTACAGCTAGCATATAGAAATATAATTGGTTTTTCTTTTTCTTTTTTTTTGTTTTTTAAGGCTAGTCAAGTGAAGCAGTGGGAATGGAGAGGGAGCAAAGAAATCTGTAACTCACTGTGATCAATTAATTGTGAACACCACTGCACTTAGACCAGCCTACAATTGGTTTTTCTGTATTGATTTTGTATTCACTAAATTAACTTATTAGTTTGCTTATAGATTCTTCTGAAAGTTCCAAAAATATAATCATGTTATCTGCCCAGAAGCACATTTTTTTGCTTCTTTGTTTTCAATCTTTATATATTTTGTTTCTTGTCGTTGCCATTTTGGAATGGCCAAGACCTCCAGTACAATGTTGAACAGGAGTGAGAGCAAAATCCTTGCCTTGTTCCTGATCTTAGAGGAAGAGTGTTCAATCTTTTATCATTATACATGATTTAGCTGTAATTTTTTAAAATAAATCCTTTATCAGATTAAGGAACTTCCCCCTTTTATATAAGTTTCCTGAATTTGATTAAATGCTTTTTCTGAATCTGTGGAGATGATCGTATAGTTTTCCCCCTTTATTCTGTTGATGCAGTGAATTATGGTGATTGATTTATGGATGTATAATTGACCTCACATGCCTAGAATAAAACCCATTTGGTCATTAGGTGTTTCCTCCTTTTAATTCATTTATGTATTTGATTTGCTAATATTTTGTTTAGAATTTTTGCAACTATGTTCATTAAAAATATGGTTCTGAAATGTTCTGTCCTTATAATTTTCTCTCCTTGTCAATATTTGATATCAGGATTATGCTGGCCTCTTAAGTAAGTTAGGAAGTTTTCTTTTTCCTTTGTGCTCTGAAAGAGTTTGTATATGGTTGGTATTATATCTTCCTTTGATGTTTGGCAAAATTTACCAGCGAAATCATTGCTCTGTGGGAAATTTCTTGATATAATTTCACTAACAAATAGTGACTATTCAGACATTTACTTATTCTTATGTCAGGGTTTTGTTCAATAGGTTATAATTTCCTGATCTGTTTAGTTAAAAATTATTCTATTTTCTGTTGCAACTTCTCTGGCCCATTGATTATTTGGAAATTCTGTTCACTTTTTAAATAGCTGGAGTTTTTCCAGTTTATTATTTTCTTATTCAATCTGATTGTGGTTAGAAAATACACTTTGTATGATTTCAACCCTCATAAATGTTTTGCGTCTTGTTTTATGGCCCTGCATATAGTCCATTTTGGTTCTATGTGTGCTTGAAAGGTATATCCTGCAATTGTTGGGTATCATATTTTAGAAGTGTCATTTAGATCAAGAAGATTGATGGTATTGTGCAGAACTTCCATATATTTACTAATTTCTTGTCCAGCTATTCCATAAGTTAATGAGAGGAGGGTTAAAATCTCCAGCTATAATTGTTGGTTAGTCTATTTCTTTTAGTTCTGTCAAATATTGTTTTATGTATTTTGAAGCTCTAATATCAGGCACATACACATTTATAATTATGTCTTTCTAATGAACTCACTGTTTTATTGTTATAAAATGTCTCCGTTTATATTTGATGGTTCTCCTTATCTTAATTTGCCTCAAATGAATATGATCACTTTGGCTTTCTTGCACTTACTACTGATACAATATATCTCTCAATCCTTTTACTTTCAACTTATCTGTGTTCTTATATTTAAATATTTTTAATGTTTATTTTTGAGAGAGAAAGAAAGGGAGAGAGAGCGAGAGAGGGAGAGAGTTGGGGGAGGGGCACAGAGAGAGGGAGACACAGAATCTGAAGCAGGCTCCAGACTCTGAGCTGTCAGCACAGAGCCCAATGTGGGGGCCTGAACCCAGAAACTGCGATATCATGACACGAGCCAAAGTCAGAGGCTCAACTGACAGGAGCCACCCGGGCACCCCTCTGTGTTCTTATATTTATTTATTTATTTTAATTTTTTAACGTTTATTTATTTTTGAGACAGAGAGAGTCAGAGCATGAACAGGGGAGGGGCAGAGAGAGAGGGAGACACAGAATCTGAAACAGGCTGCAGGCTCTGAGCTGTCAGCACAGAGCCCGACGCAGGGCTCGAACTCACAGACCGTGAGATCATGACCTGAGCCGAAGTCAGACGCTTAACCAACCAAGCCACCCAGGCACCCCTGTGTTCTTATATTTAAAGTGTGCCATATATGTATAAAGTTGGGTCATTTAAAAAGCTAGTCAGCAAATCTTTTTATTTTTACTTTTTATTGTATTTTAAGTAGGCTTCACACCCAACATGGAGCTTAAATTCAAGACCCTGAGGTCAAGAGTCTAACGCTTTACTAGCTGAGCTAGCCAGGCACCTCACAATCTTTGTCTTTAATTGTAGCACTTGTTATTTTGTGTTTAAGGTAATTACTGATATGTTTCGGTTTAAGTCTGCTGGCTTGTTCTTTGTTTTCAATTTGTTCCGTCTGGTGTTTGTCCCTTTTTCTCCTTTTGTATCATTAAAAAATATTAAGCAAAGGCAGAATAGACAGTTCTTCTATCATAATTGGAGGATTAAAAACCCTTCCCTCAGCAACTGATAAAACTAGACATAAAATCAGAACAAAACTATCACACTTTGATTTAATTGATATTTGAAGGACACTGTGCCATAAAATGGCCAACTACGTACTTTGATTGTATGTGCTTTACCATATGCTAAACATAAAATTAAAAGGACTGAAATTATACAGAATATATTCTCTGAAAACAATGGAATTAAATTAAAGCTTAATAACAATAAAAAAAAACCCTAAATATTGGTAAATTAAATAGCAATTCATGAGTTCGAGCCTCACATTGGACTCTGCACTGACAGTGAGGAGCCTGCTTGGGATTCTCTCTCTCCCTCTCTTTCTGCCTCTCCCCCACTCTTGCTCTCTTTCTCAAAATAAATAAATAAATATTACCAAAAAAAAAAAAAACAAAAAAAACCAGATGAAGACATTTTAGGAAAAGAGAACTACAGACCAATATTCCCATGAACACAGATACAAATGGCAGTGAAATTAAACTGTAGACCCCATGTGTGTTTGTAAATTATCTGTAACCTTCTATGTGCAAACATGTTCTGAAAGATACCAGGAATAATGTTTACCTAATATTAATGATAATTGTTTCTGGTTGGTGGTTAAAAAAATTTTATTGTTGCACTTTTCTGTATTGTTTCAATTGTTTTTAACAAACATGTTTTATGCAGCAGAATAATCATTCTTTTAAAAAAAACGGTATGCAAATTTGCCAGCTTATTAGTTCTAGGTGATGGCAATATGAATGATTTTTCTTTGTGCTTTTCTGAATTTTTAAAATAAAAATAGGGGCATCTGTCTGGCTCAGTCAGTAGAACATACGACTCTTGATCTTGGGGTTATAAGTTCAAGTCCTACGCTGGGTGAGGAGATTACTTAAAAATAAAAATAAAGGGGTGCCTGGGTGGCTCAGTTGGTTAAGCGGCTGACTTCGGCTCAGGTCATGATCTCGCGGTCCATGAGTTCGAGGCTCAGGTCATGATCTCGCGGTCCGTGAGTTCGAGCCCCGCGTCGGGCTCTGGGCTGATGGCTCGGAGCCTGGAGCCTGTTTCCGATTCTGTGTCTCCCTCTCTCTCTGCCCCTCCCCCGTTCATGCTCTGTCTCTCTCTGTCTCAAAAATAAATAAATGTTAAAAAAATTTAAAAAAAAAGAAAAAGAAAAATAGATACTAGTTGTTGGACTTCAGGCATATAGTCTTTAAATTTTTAGGGAGTTTCTTTCTATTCCTATTTTATCAAGTGTTTTCTATTGGGAATGTGTACTGGTTTTTATCAAATGGCTTCTCTGAATCTACAGATTTTACTGTGGGGTTTTAAACTGCCTTACTCCTGAGCTATACGTGCACACCCGATGGAACCAGCTGATCGCACGGATGTCTAGTCATTAAGGTGCAAGCAGAAAGCAACCTCTTCCCACTGCCCTTCAAGCCCGTGGGCCGGGTACGCCCTCCCTCACTCTTCATGGCCTCTTGGGCAGCTTGTGTAGCTTTTCCCACCCTTTTTAGTCTAAGAAGAGTTTTGTTTTAGTCATAAAAAGACGCTATTCAATCCAATATTTAAGCTCTAGCCTCTTATCTAATTTAAATTTCCCACTCCCTTAGCTCTCCCTCAGACTGGAAAATCTGTGGTGGGGATGGGGCACCACTTCTTTCCAAAGTACTGGTCAGGGTTCTTCAGAGAAACAAAACCATATCTATCTCTATATATCTATAGATAATTCTTTATTAAATGTATCTATTTATTTTGGGAGAGAGAGAGCACGAGAATGGGGAAGGGACAGAGAGAGAGAGAGAGAGAGAGAGGGAGAGACAGAATCCCAAGCAGGCTCCACGTACTGTCAGTACAGAGCTCGACATGGGGCTCCATCCCACAAACTGTGAGACCATGACATGAGCCAAGATCAAGAGTCAGACACTTAACCGACTGAGACACCCAGGTGCCCCTGCAGGCCTTTCTTAAGAGAGTCCTCACCCATATCTGCTACCGACAAGGGCCACTCCAACCACAGTCACTCATCTTGAGTCTTTATTGGTTTGTACACCCCTCAGGTGTCAGGAGTTCCTCCTTTGACTTGAAGTAGAAGGCCAAGTGGGGTGTGTGCTCATTGACAACATTTTCCAAACACCTCCTCACTCCTACTCCTCAACCTCTCAAGGAAACCTCATGGTCTGGAGGGTTCTAGTTGGGTGGTAGGGGTCAGGTGTCTTCCTCAAGAAAAGGGAGGTGTTTGACAACCTTGCTCTTGTTCTGGGCCTGTGGGCTTCTGCCCAAACTCAGATATCAGGAAGTGCTGCTTTTACTATCCCTTCCATTGGGATAAATCCTCCAGATGATAGTGAAGAGCATAGCATTCTTTTCATACACAGCAGATTTATTAGTGTATTTTTAATGTTTGCTTCTATTTTCATATGGGAAAATTTTCATTTTCTTCCACTTATCAGACTTTGATATTAAGGTATTTCTAGTTTTATGAAATGATTTAGGGACTTTTCTCTGTAGCTTTGTGTAGTTTGAGTGACAAGGGAATTATTTATTTTGGGAAGTTAAATAGAACTTAGCTGTAAAACAATCTTGGCCTGGTGCTTTATAAAGTGATATATCCCTAACAACTTGTCCACGTTTTTCTATTGTTATCGAACTGTTCGAGTTTTCTACCTCTTTCTGGGTCATATTTGGCAATACAAACATTGTCAGAAAGTCATCAATTTTCTTTCTAGACTTTTCAAATTCATCATAGTAAAGTAGCACATAATGTTCTTGTGTTAGTTTCTTCGGGTTGCTGTAACAAATGACCACAAACTGAGTGGTTTAAAACAACAGACATTTCTTCTCTCACAGTTTTTACAGGCCAGAAGTCTGAAATCAAGGTGTTGACAAGACTAGTTTCTTCTGGAATCTCTGTGGGAGAGTCTGTTTCATACTCTTCCTCCTGGGTTTTTGTGGCTGTCAATCCTTGGTGTTCCTTGACTTCTATTTTTTTTATTAATGTTTATTTTTGGGGGGAGAGAGAGAGAGAGGGAGAGAGATAGAAAAAGTGGGGGAGGGGCAGAGAGAGAGGGGACAGAGAATCTAAGCAGGCTCCATGCTGACAGCAGAAAGCCTGACACAGGGCTTGAACCCATGAACTGTGAGATCATGTCCTGAGCCAAAGTTGGATGCTTAACTGACTGAGCCACCCAGGTGCCCCATATTCTTTGACTTCTAGATTCATCCCTCCACTCTCTGCCTTCATCTTCACAAGATCTTTCCCTCTGTGTGCGCCTGATCTCATCTCCTTTCTCTTTCCAGGACACCAGATATTGGATTTAGGGACCTCCTCTAAATCTAGGATAAACCTCATCCACAGGTCTTTCACTTAATTATACCCGCAAAGACCTGAATTCCAAATAAAATCATGTTCACAACTATTGGAGGTTATGACTTGGGCATATATTTTGAGGCGGGGCACTATTCAATCCACTCTACTTCTATTTATAGAATCATGAGAATTGGGTTGAGAGTTTTGGAGGAATATGCAAGTTTACTTGTAATTAGAAAAAAAAAATCTTTATTTTCTGGAGTCTTCGAGCATCATTAGTAGAGCCTTGTTTACGTAGGCCAACGGCCCCTTTTACACGGAAAATAATTCTATCTTTTCTCTCTCTCTACATGTGTGTGTGGGGATTTGGATGGCAATGCTGAGTTCTAGGAAATTCCTCTCTTGGATGTCAGTTGGAGGGAAAGGAATGAAATTTTCACACTTTCTGTCAAAAAGATTATTTGTCTATTTGAGATTGTGAGCTTCCTAAAGAATGGGTCTGTACCTCTTGTTCATCCAGGCATCATGCTGCTCCCATCCCAGGCCTGGACCTTCCCCAGGCAAGGGCTCTCCACATCACAGGGGGTGGGTCGGAGCAGGGCCTGTACCTCCTCCCCCTTCACACTAGAACAGGGCCACCTCAGTGTCTCTGTGCAACCTTCCCCCTGCCTCCGAGGAGAAAAATACTATAGCTGTTGGAAACAAGATAGATCATGAAATCTGACCATCTGTGAAGCCGGTTGTCACAAGTCAGGGTTCTATTTGCTAAGCAACTGTAACGAAAACATTGCACATTTTCATCAAGATGAAAATGAAAACCACGATAACTTTGAGCACCGTCATACGGGAAGACACCTATCACAACCGTGTCAGTGGTGCACCACACAAGCCAACAATCACATCACTGACAAAACACTTCAGCCCCTTGGAAATGATGAATTAGACCCACCGGAGCTCTGGAGAGAACGATCTGGCGACATTTGTGGAGAGAAATCCTGTAGCCACAGAAGAGGGGAGAGCGGAAGCCAGAGAGTCTCAAACTTCCCGAGGTAGCAGGATAACGTGGCGGGCTTGTGAAGGCACAGGTTGCTGGCCCCAGCCCGGAGTTCCTGCTTCAGTGGTTCTGGGGTGGGGAGGATATGCGTTTCTTATAAGTTTCCAGGTGATTTGTAGCAGCTGTCCTGGGGCCACACCTGGAGAATCACTAGCCCAACACGGGGCTTTGGACTCTGCCCTGTTAACAAGCTCCATCTGTGATGTGAGGCAGGAGGTCCTCATACAACATCCTGGGCGATGCTGGTTGCAGAGTGAAAGGCCGAAGGCCAGAGGCCAGGGACTCGGCGTCTCCCAAGTTGGCAACAAGTTGGTAGGGGTATGAATGTGTGTGGAGCCTTGTGAGAACATTTCCTTGTGTCCACCTGGAAAACTCAAGGCAGATGGAGCAGTTCCTAGAGGGTATTTGAGGTCAGCCATGAGGGGTTTGGCTTTGGCTTTCACCATGGAGTGTTCAGAGGGAGTTAGCCTGGCCTCTGGTGGGGAAGTTTAGGCCCAGAGGGGATCATCAAACAGTTCCTGAGAAGGCCTCTTGGCCTGGCCCTGTGTGAGCCATTTGGCACAAAGTAGGTACGGTGAACTTGCTACACTCAAGACAAGACCCCGGGTCCCCAGGGTGTACATTAATCTGGGTCCAAGCAGCCCTAGAGGGAGGAAGTCTCAGAGGGCAGTGGTGAGAGCAGGGGAGAGTGCCCTCTGGGAAGCCAGACGGCTTCCCTACAAACATACTGAAGGGAGGCAGTGGGGAAAGCCGCCCATCTGCTCTGCGATGGTGCCACCTGGTGGACAAGAGGGACCCTGGTCTGGCTTCCCAGGCATTCTGGTGCCAGGGGAACCTCAGATGGGGATAATACCAACTCCTGCTGCTCCTATCACAATAATAATGCTAGTAGTGCTAAAAATCGCAACTGTGCATTTTAGAGCTTTCTTTATGTGCATCAGACACTATTCTAAGCTTTCTGAATGCATCAACTCATTTAATCCTCAACAACCAGTGAAGCAAGTACTCCTAAGAACTCACTTTTTCAGATGAAGGAATCTGTGCCCATAGATTTGTAATAACTTGACAAAGCTGCATAGTGAGGAAGTGGCCTCTGATCCCAGTTGGGGGTGTGTGTGGAGGACACGCTTAGAGTCGCGGGTTTGCTGCTCAGCTTGTGAGACCCTGGGAGAGTTATTTAACCTCTCTCAGTCTCTCACATGAGAGGAGTTCAACGTCCTCCTCACCTGGTGGCAGTTGCAGTGAGAAGTGATGGTAAAAGCCCTCAGCACATGCCTTGGTTGCTCTGAAGGCCAGGGGGCGCCATTCACACAAATTCCTGTGTGCCTCCCGGGCTGTGCGACTGCCAGGTACTGCCCAAGACACAGAGAGCCCTCTATAAGTGGCATTTCAGCTCTTTGCCTAAAAAAAAAGGCATCTCTGTTACAAAATCCCAATTCCTTCCCCAACCTTTGATACTATGCTTCTCAGAGAAAATATGTGTCACTGAACTTCCTTGCAGAGGTGAATTATAAGAAGGGAGACTAACACTGAGTCTCAGACAGAGGAAATCTGGCCCTTACTGGACCAGGGAATCAGCAGTGGCCAGAAAGACTGATCCGGTGACCCCCAGGGGACAGCACCCCTCACCTCCTCACTGCCACCCCTCCAGGACATAGGGCCTGTCCTTCCTCAGCTCCTACCTGGCATGTCAGCTGGATAGGGGCCATGAGCACTTTGGCTGAGCAGACTCAGTGGACTGTGGGAGGAGCATGGTTAGAGAAAACAGGAGTCTCATTGGCCCCAGAGACCAAAGCGAGGGGAGGATCTGTGGAAAGACTGAGGCAATGTGGCTGAGTGTGGGCTGGAAAAGAACATGGCAAGCTGAGCATGTCTTGGGCCTGCACCCTACTTAGGAAACCTGTCGTGACACAGGCCTTGACCTTGGCATGGGGAGAGTACCTGGTGAGAAGGTGAGCAGGGAGCTTTGGAGCAGCCTCATTCCCAGCCCACAGCTTTGTAAAGGGAATTCCCCTCGAACTTTGGGCTCAACACAAAGATTGCATTTCAGCCATAGGCTTTTTGATGAGCGCAAAATGTATAGCGCACGATAGTGTTGGGACAACACTGGCTTAACACAAAACTCTAACCTATTTCATACCTAACTCCAGAAAAAATTTCCAGTGAATTAGAGTTTAATAATAGCTAACAATGAGTACCTACTATGTGCCACTTACTGTTTCTAGAGCTTTCCATGAATTAGCTCATTTAATCTTCACTATAATGGTATGAGGTGTGGATAATTCCATTTTATTATTTTATGGATAGGAAGTCATCTGACAAAAAGGTGTAAAGTTTAAAGGTATGAGAGGGGCACCTGGGTGGCTCAGTCAGTTGAGTGTCTGACTTTGGCTCAGGTCATTATCTCGCGGTTTGTGAGTTCGAGCCCCACGTCGGGCTCTGTGCTGACAGCTCAGAGCCTGGAGCCTGCTTCCAATTCTATGTCTCCCTCTCTCTGCCCCTCCCCCACTCATGCCCTCTCTCCCTCAAAAATAAATAAACATTAAAAAAAAAATTTAAAGGCATTAGAAGAAAATAATATTTGATGAGTAAGGATCCTGTTAGCATCACATCAAAGACAAGAACCATAAAGGAGAAAATGATAGCTTTGAACATTTAAAATTTAAAATGTCTACAGTGTAAAATAAAATTAAAAGAAATCACATACTAGTGAAAAATTTGCAATAAATATGACACATAAGTGGCCAGTACACTTAACAGATGGAAACCAATAAGTAAGAATAATAAAATCTCCAATAGAAAACTGAAGTGAGAACATAAATAGGCAATTTATAAGGAATACAAGTTGAAAAATCTTAAAAAGCCCAACCTTACTGGTGATAGTCAAAGAAATGAAGATAAAAGGAATTAGATGCTACCTCCTTCACACTTCCACCAAGCAAAGATTTTGACAAAGAGGATACCGCCCAGGGCTGGCGAAAGGGCAGGAAATGTGTAGTTTTTACACAGACTCACACATCTTCTCTTTAATTGCTGGGCCGTACTCCATTCTGTGTATCCAGCATTATTTATTAATCATTTGTCAATTGTTGTTCACTTAGATCATCTCCAAATTGGCTTATAAATTCAAAGATCATCTCTGTAATTCTTTGCATCTTTGAGGATTTCTTTAGGAGTGGATTTTTTAGGATGGAGGGTTTTAAGGCTCTGGATGCACGAGGCCAAATTGCTTCTCATGAAGCTCAAATCTGCTTTGAT
Source organism: Neofelis nebulosa (assembly GCF_028018385.1). Lineage (NCBI taxonomy): Eukaryota > Metazoa > Chordata > Mammalia > Carnivora > Felidae > Neofelis > Neofelis nebulosa. Next base: position 34,126,397 of record NC_080786.1, on the reverse strand, counting down.
TGACAAGAAGAGCTGGGTCAGAGCAGGGCTCAGAGTAGCCCTGGGACCAGGAAAGGAGAGGACAACAGGCAGAATGAGTGGAGTGTGGCGGCTGCCTTTCAGAAGAGGACTGAGCAGGGGGAATGAGGCAGACAGGGGAGACGTGGGAAGGCAGGAGCTGTGGCCAGAGGACAGAGATGAAGGGCAGAGCCTTCCAGGCTGGCCATCCAAGGGAGGGAGGGCAATGGAGGTGAGGCTGAGCCTCCTGCTGATATGCACATGGGAGGCAGAGGCCCCCCCCGCAGGGCAGGTTGGTTTAGACTGAGGTCCTCACACCCCACTTACTGGGGCTGCGTGCTTGGGCAAGTGTCTGAGATCCTCCAAGTTTTAAGTGACCCATACAAAGCACAATGACAGATACTTGCTAAGTGTTCAGTAATTGGTGGCTGTAATGACTAGTCGGCTCCAAAAGCATTTACTGATTGGATTCTGGGATCTTGGCTAACATTTACATAGAGATTCTGTGTGCCAGCCATTATTCTAAGGGGGTATATCTGATTCAAAGCTGATAGCCTAATAGCCCTAAGAAGTACAAATATTATCATCAACTCAATTTGACAAATGAGGAAATGGAGGCACAGAGAGGTTGGGCAACCTCCTAAGGTCCTCAGGTGGCAAAATAGCTGGGCTAGACTTGGACAGCCATGCTCTTATCACCACCCACACAGAGTCTGAGTACCTATAAGACCAGGAATCTCAGCAATACCAACCACAAATAGGGACACAAAAGTCTGATTCACTTGGGGTTTGGGAGTGGGGAGGAGCTCTTATAGTCACAAAAAAAGCCAGTTGTGGTGCCCTGCATCAAGGGCTCCCTCAGACAGCCCTCAAGGGAGTTAGGACCAAGGAGGGGTCCCAGGGGATCCCTGGCTGTGGGGTGCTACCCTGGGCTGGAGGTCGGAGGCCCTCAGACTTGAGGCCTCTGCTGGGCTAGACTGAGCTGGCCTGGTTCAGGAAGAGGCTAGAGAAAGAGGCGGCAGGGACAGGACTAGAGGCTGTGTCTCAGGGAGAAGGCCCAGGGCAGAAGTTCTGGAAAATGACAGTGGTCTAAGTTCAAAATGCTGCTGCTGAGTCACCCAGGGGAAGTTGATCTGCATGTAGCTTACTTGGAAGAAGGCGGGGATGTGGGAGATACACTGAAAGATTTCCCTCAAGCAAGTTACATTAACAAGGGTGGTGTAGCAAGCTGGGAGCAGCTTGTCTTCAGCGTGGCGGGGGTGGTGGTAAGCTGAGCACGGCTTTGCAGCCAGACCGAACTGGGTGAAAATCAGGCTCTGTCACTCGGCTGTCCCTGGACCTCGGTTTCTCTTTCTGTGAAACAAGCATCATAGCACCTACCTCGCAGAGTGCCTGTGAGGACTAATGAGATAATATGTATAAATAGCATAGGGTCTGGCTTACAGAAAGCACTCGACAAAACATTTGCTGTTAACCAGTATCTGTGGTGCATGGAAGTCCATGCCAAGCCCTCTGCTGAAGGATGTGGATTAGCTAATGCCGAGCTCTCCAAGTGTGCGACCAGACCAGCAACGTCACATCCTGGGGAAGATCATTGGGCCGCACCCCAAACCTGGTGAATCAGAAGATCCTGTGTCTCCACCAGCCTCCCAGGTGCTTATGATGGTTGCTAACATTCGGGAACCACTGCCTAGTTTAGACTTATTAGTTCTGCTCTTATAGAAGAGCTGAAAAATGATATTCTTACCAATAGGGTGACCAAATGTTCTAGTTTTGGCACTGAAAGGCCCATGTTCTAGGAAACCCCTCAGTCCTGCACAGACGGGAACCTTTAGTTACCCTACTAACAACTGGAATATTACACCCTTGGAAGCGATGATGGGATTGTGGCAAAATAAAACAAACCAGGTGCAGGTGAGGGAAACTGAGGGGTGGGTGTTTAGCCTACTGAGGGGCATGATGATGTTGGGGGAGGAGTAGGGTTGTTGGAAGGTCTAGCATGGCAAGGGCTGAGAGGCCCTGAAAGCAGAGGGACCGTTCCTGGGACCCTCCGCCCCCCCCCCCCCCCCCGGCCAAGTCCTCAGCAAAACTCAGGAATGGTTGCTGAGAGTGAGCTTTCTTTGTGGAAACTGAGGCAGGGGCTGAACTTCAGAGTGGTATGAGTCTGACTTAGGTTTAAGGCATGAAGGCCCCTGCTGATATCTACAGTAATTACTAACTCATTTAATAAGCATTAAGTGTCAGGGCGCCTGGGTGGCTCAGTCAGTTAAGCGTTGGACTTTGGCTCGGGTCATGATCTCACAGATCCTGAGTTCAAAGCCCTACGTTGGGCTCACTGCTGTCAGCTCACAGCCTACTTCGGATTCTCTGTCCCTACCTCTCTCTCTGTCCCTCCCCCTGCTCAAAAAGACTCGCTCTGTCTCAAAAATAAATACACATTAAAAAAACAATAAACATTAAATGTTGACTTTGTATTACCACACATCCCCCTGGACTTGGGGATATAAAAATGGAAGGGATGTGGACTTGTGGACTGTGACCAGATGAATCAACAAGTCAAGCCAGGCTCAGAGAGGACCTACTGTAATGGAAAGAGAAGAATCCCTATGGTCAAGTGTCTGTTTACAAAGGGCTGGGAAACTGGGGTCCTTTAGTAACCTCAGACACTGGCAACTCCAGGCAGCTGTTTCTTTTATTTACTAATTTTCACTAAAAAGTTATAGGATTCAAGGGACCAGAATCAAGTGGAAACAGCTAGTGGTCTCAGCCCTGGCTACAGAACTGAATCACCTGGGGCACTTAAAAAAAATCTCCACATTTGGGCCCCAACCCAAGTCAACTGCCCCAGATTCTCTGGGGGTGTGGTGCGGGCACCAGGGTTTCCCCTCCAAGCTCCAGAAGTGATTCTAATATTAACACACAGCCCTTTGCGGACCACTGGCCTAGGTGGCTATGAATTCGAGAAATGGCTTCGGATGTTAAGTGCCTTTGCTACACACCTTACATCCTTCCTCTGCCCCCTTTCCTGGCCGGGCTCCCACCCCAGTGGTGGTCCCAGCACCCTGAAAGTCCTCTCCCCATTTCACCAATTCTAGACCAGTGCTGGGGCCTGAGCAGCAGGTGGTACAAACCCGGGTGGGGGGAGGTGAGTGAGTCATGTGCGGGTCACACACTTAGTCATGTGGGGGAACTGGGAGAAGGGTGGCCGGCCCCCTCCCTCAGGATGTTGTGGAGGCGGGTTCAGGGATGTGTCAACCAGATGAAGAATTTTGTCAGAGCTTATAAGAGTCAATGGATCTTTGCTCCTTTCATTTCCTCTTGCTGCTCTCAGTGTCTGTGAAACTACCAGAAGGACCTGAAGTTAGAAAAGGAGGCTCAAGGGACCCGTTTTTTTTTTTGTTGGATAAGACACAGCAGTACAGTAAGAATCTGATGCCATAGGATAGTCTCTCCAGAAGAATGCACGTGTATAGACAATTTTACATATGATTTTGGGGGAGGGGGAAGGGTCAGCCACCCCACTGTCACCCCATGGAAGCAAGGTTACTAACCCCTGCACCAGAGTCCCTGGGTTCCAGACCTTGAAGGAACCTCATTAATCAGCTGCTGAAAGGGGAGGGGCAGGCCCTGCACAACTTCCCCAGATTGCCCACTGCTGTCTTGCAGGTGAGAACAGGATAAGTTGCCACTTACCCGCATGTGGTGGGAGTTTTTATTTTTACTTACTTATATTAATACAGTGCTTTTCAAACTTGAGGGAGCATTATAATCTCCTGGAGAGCTTGTTAAAACACACACTGCTGGGTCTCACCTCAGAATTTCTGACTCAGTAGGTCTGAGATGGGGCCAGATAGTCTGCATTTCTTTTTTTTTAATTTATCAATTTTTATTTTATTTTTTAGAGAGAGAAAGAGAGAGGGGCAGACAGAGACAGAGAGAGAATCCTAAGCAGGCTCCATGCTCAGTGTGGGGCCCAATGCAGAGCTTGATCCTATGACCCCGGGGTCATGACCTGAGTCGAAATCAAGAGTTGGACACTCTTGGGAATGCAAACTGGTGCAGCCACTCTGTAAAACAGTATGGAGGTCCCTCAAAAAACTAAAAATAGAACTACCCCACGACCCAGCAATTGCACTACTAGGCATTTATCCAAGGGATACAGATGTGCTGTTTCGAAGGGACACATGCACCCCCATGTTTATAGCAGCACTATTGACAATAGCCAAAGTATGGAATGAGCCCAAATGTCCATCGATGCATGAATGGATAAAGAAGATGTGGTGTATATATACAATGGAGTATTACTTGGCAAACAAAAAGAATGAAATCTTGCCATTTGCAACTACATGGATGGAACTGGAGGGTATTATGCTAAGTGAAATTAGTCAGAGAAAGACAAAAATCATATGACTTCACTCATATGAGGACTTTAAGAGACAAAACAGATGAACATAACAGAAGGGAAACAAAAGCAATATAAAAACAGGGAGGGGGACAAAGCATAAGAGACTCATAAACATGGAGAACAAACTGAGGGTTACCGGAGGGGTTGTGGAAGGAGGGATGGGCTCAATGCGTAAGGGACACTAAGGAATCTGCTCCTGAAATCATTGTTGCACTATATGCTAACTAATTTGGATGTAAATTAAAAAAAATAAAAATTAAATAAAAAAAAAGAGTTGGACACTCAACTGACTAAGCCACCCAGGCTCCCCAAGATAATCTGCATTTCTAATAAGTTCTTAGGTGATGCTGAAGCTGCTGGTCTGAGGACCAAACTTTGAGAACCACTTATAAAATTATTTTACTTCTGTTCATCGGACTGGGCACGGGTCCCAGGACTGACTAGGAAGCTGAGTTTGAGTCAGAGTTAATGGTTTACCACATCATCGCCAGAATGTACATTCTACTGAAAGCATCCATCAGTGCTAGGCTCAGTGTGAACTCAACTTTCTTTTTTATGTTTACACTTTCACATTAGCATGGTTATGACCTATTTGGCACAATGTTGGAGTTTTGCAAAGCGAAAGTCCTGGGGAACAAGCATATCTCCAGCCTGCATAGAATACCCCGTCTTCAGAGTGGCTGAAGAACCCAGAGCCTTTCAGCTTTCTTAGCTCGGATTGTGAGTTCTCTTGTTCTTTGCATTGAACATAGCTACCAACATTTGAACAAAAATACTAGAGTGCGAGAAGCAAACTGGGGTCCCACTGGCCTTAGTGTAAAAACTCCTCTTAATTAAGGGCACCACATGCTGATGGGAGGACGCTTCTGAGCATACTGCCTTGCCAGGCAGAATCTTGCAGCAGCTACAGGCAGAGGAGCAAACTCTTAACTGCCAAGTTGAATGCCAATGAGGCTTCTGCTGGTTGCATGTGGTTGAACAGGGTCCCGAGGCACAGTGAGTCCAGGGCTGGATATCATTCCAATGCTGGGGTAATGTTCTCAGGCAGTGCTACTCAAACTTTACTGTGATGCACACATCAATCACCTAGGGGTCTTGCTAAATGTGGATTCTGACTGGGTAGGCCGGGCCAGGACCCCCGCTCCTAGGTGATGCCGATGCTGACATCCGTGACACCTGGGAACTTTTCTCCACTGCCTTTTCACAAGTGTGTGGAGACAGAGGTGGAGTTTATTTTAGATAGTCCTGAGAACCTGGGCAGTGAAACCTTTAATCCTCACAAGCAATGGAACAAGTGGACCCAGTCTGTACCTGAAATTCTCATCTAGTCAGTGCACAACCTCCTCATTGACTGGGTACAAAATCTATGAGAGCCCCTCCTGGCTCCCCCAGGTTGAGGGATTCCTCTGAATGCACAGATCATAATAGTTCACCACCCCCATTAGGGCATGAACCCCTGTGACATGAAGACTTTTTTTTAAATCAAAGTATAGTTGATGAACAGTGTTATATTAGTTTCAGGTGTCCGACACAGTGGTTCCACAATTCTATACCTTACTCAATGCTCACCACGTTGAGTACTACAATACTCATAAGTGTAGACAGTGGCTGGGCTGGGATGTTTTGATGACCTCAAACAAAATATTTTTAAACACAAAGTACAGCTGACACACAATGTTATATTATTTCAGATGTACAACTTAGTGATTGACAAGTTTTGACATTATGCTGTGCTCACAAGTGTAGCTACCATCTGTAACCCTAAACACTATGACAGTATCATTGATTATACTCCTTATGCTGTCTTTGTTCCCATGACCCATTCATTCCGTAACTGGAAGCCTGCATCTCCCTCTCCTCTCCCTTGCACTTGTTTTGCCCAATCCCTCTGCCAATAAAAGTTTGTTTTCTGCATCACAGGTCTGATTCTGCTGTTTGTTTATTCATTTGCTGTTGTTTTTTTTACATCCCACTGAGTGAAATAATATGGTATTTGGCTTTTTCTTAGTTCACTTAGCATAATACTCTCTAGGTCCATTCATGTTGTCTCAAATGGCACAATCTTATCCTTTCTTGTGGGTGCATAATATTCCATTGTGTGTGTCTGTATATATGTGTATACATGTGTGATATGTGTGCATATATATATCATATATACGTGCGTGTGTATATGTATATACCTCACATTTTCTTTTTCCATTCATCTATCGATGGACACTTGGGTTGCTTCCATATCTTGGCTATTGCAAATAATGCTGCAATAAAATAGGGGTGCCTACATCTTCTTGAATTGGTGTTTTCGTTTTCTTTGGATAAACACCCAATAACAGAATTACTGGATCATATTTCTAATTTTTTGAGGAACCTCCATACTGTTTTCCAGAGTGGCTGCATTTACATTCCCACGAACAGTGCACAAGTGTTCCTTTTTCTCCACATCCTCATCAATACTTGTTATTTCTAGTGACTGGGTTTTAACAACCTCTGTTGCCCTGATGTTTGGCTCAGAGCCCAATGAATATTTGTTGCCTGAATGAATGAAACAATTTGACTTCCCTTCTCTTGTGGGTAATGAACATCAGCTCACTTCTAGGTGTTCAGTGGCATAGCTCACTGTGACATACCATGAAAATGAGGTAGGGGAGCACTTGGGGTGGGGAGGGTTGAACAGAGTGGAGACATACTTTGACTTCCTCCCTTTACCAAGATTCCTCTGGATGTGGTGCTGAGAAAGAAGCGTAGGAGGACACGAGTGAAACAGGCAGGAATCTTGGTGGCTCAGGCCAGAATATTAGCAGTGGAGGTGATGAGAAATGGGCAGTACATTTTAAGGGCAGGGTCAGCAGGATTTGCTGATGGATTGGCTATGAGGTGTGAGGAAAAGAGAGGAAGAATTAGGGATGATTCCAAGGTTTTGGGCCTGAGTAACTGGAAGTATGGAGATGCCATCAACAGAGCTGGGTGAAGCAGGAATGGGAGACCAGGAACTCAATATTGGAGATACTTTGACACAGTCTACTTGAGACATCTAAGCAGAGATGTCAAGTAAGCAGTTGTGTGTGAGTGGGGTCTGGGAAGAGATAGACCTTTGGGAGTCACTGGCACATAGAAGGCATTTAAGTGTCAAGACTGGATGAAATCACCAAGAGAGATGTTAGGATCAAGGACCAAGCTCTGGGGTGCTCCAATGGAAGAGGAAGAACTAGCAGAAGAGATCAGGGAGTGACCATGAGGAAAGAGAAAAATGAAGAGATGGCAACATCCTAGAAGCCAACGGAAGGAAGTTGAATAAGGAAGAGGCAGGGATCAACTGTGCCAATGCTATGAGATCAAATGTGAGCAGATTGAGAACCAGTCACTGAATTTCACAAGATGGAAGCCATGGCTGACCTTGAGAAGAAGGGTGGTGGTGGCAGAATGATGGGTGGAAGTCTGTTTAGAGCAGTTTAAAGAGAAAAGAGGGGCACCTGGGTGGCTCAGTCGGTTAAGTGGCCGACTTCAGCTCAGGTCATGATCTCACGGTCCGTGAGTTCAAGCCCCGTGTCGGGCTCTGTGCTGACAGCTCAGAGCCTGGAGCCTGTTTCAGATTCTGTGTCTCCCTCTCTCTGACCCTCCCCCATTCATGCTCTGTCCCTCTCTGTCTCGAAAATAAATAAACGTTTAAAAAAAATTAAAAAAAAAAAAGAGAAAAGAATGAGAGCATTTCATGGACTGAGTGTAAATTACCCTTTTAAGATGGCTTCCTGCAAAAGACAGCAGAGAAGCCAGTGGTATCTGACAGAGGCTGTGTATCAAAGGAAAGTTTTGTTCTTTTTTTTTTTTTTTCAAGATGGGGAAGATCTGAGAGAAGAACTGATGATGCAGAAGACAGGGAGGTGAAGAGCCAGAGGAAGGTCCTGGATGTGTTCTAGAGAAGAGACTGGCTTCAGTCAGGAGCACAGATGGTTCACCTACTGCAGCCAAGAAGGCAGTGTGTGGGTGCAGATGCTTGGGGGTGGGTGGAGATGGTGGAAGGGGGCTGTGGAAATTCTGCTCAGCTGGCTTCAACTTTCTCGGTGAAAAAGTGAGCATCAGCTCAGAGGGAGGGAGACTTGACACAGGGAGAAGGCTATGTGAGGATAGAGGAGAGATTCAAAGATGCTGGCCTTGAAGACTGGAATTAAATGGGTACAAGCCATGAGATGCCAGCAGCTCCAGAAGCAGGATTCAGAAGCTCTCCCCCAGAGCCCCCAGAGGGAGTGCAGCCCTGCCCACACATGGACTTCAGCCCACAGATACTGAGTGTGGACTTCTGGCTTCTAGAACTGTGAGAGAATAAATTTCTCTTTGAAACCACTAAGTTTGTGGTAATTTGTTACAACAGGCACAGAAAACCAATACAGGAGTAAAGGAGATCTGGTTACCAGAAGACCCTCTGCCCTACTCACCACCACGTACCTAGGACCCAGCCCAATGCCCAGTAAATACGTGCAGAATGAATGGATGGGCAGGCAGCTGGGCCCGGTGGCTGCCACACCACCACTCCTACTCTAGTCTGCTCCCAGCCCAGAGGGTGTGAGGAGCCCCTGGGTTTACATGCTGCAGCCATTGTCCCCCACAGGGATTCTAAAAGAGGGATTTGGTCTCTTGGCCTCTAGCCCCTGATAAAGGACCCAGAGAGGCTCAGTACCAACAGGTTCAATCAACCGGGAAATGAAATCACATTGCACAAAAGACGGTGATCTTGTGGATGGGGGCAGGGGTCAGTTTTCACAAAAAGCCATGTCAGACACCCCAATCAGTGTCCTTTACAAAGAGTGCCATTTCAGAGCTCCGTCCCACAGCTTCGCTTCAGTCCTGGGTCTACTCAGGAGGTACACACTATCATCCCGTTCTCAGGCAGGGCAGCTGGAGACTGAAGTTCCACTGCAATTGAACTTGCTCAAAGGCACAAAAGGTCAGTGGCGGAACTCGAATCCAAGGCTGCCAGACATCAAGAGGCTAGGTCTCTAATCACCCCACTCACTTGCCCTCATCCTCTGGCTCCAGGTAGGAAGGAGACACTTCCTCACGACCACCAGTGATCTCCTCCTTAGTTTAGGTTTGCTCTGTAAGAATGTGCTCTGGGCCAGACACGGGCAACTTATAATGTCCTCAGCAAAACTTCAGGAATATCTGAATAAGAGGAAATAAGACAACTGCTCTTCTTTTCTTTATTAATGGGTTGAGCTACACAAAGACTTGATAAAAAGTTACATAAAAGGCTCAAGCATCGTCGAGACCCTCAGGCATCACTCTCCTGTCACAACAATGGCCATCCGGTAATACTGGGTAGCAGAAGCTGTGCGCTCATGGGCGCTCAACAATTCAAGTATCTTTTGTTCTAAGTAAACCCAACATGGAATTTCTAACCCAATGGGCTGCTAATGGAAGGACTCTGTCTGTGGCTCCAGGTTGACTGTCACATGTCTGAGGGGCCTTTGGGTCAGAGCTGCCATGTGTTCGTGGGTCACATCTCTTGGCAAAGTGAGACAGGCCACACTCGGCTCCCAGGCACTCTCCACAGCAAGCAACACGGGGTGGGGTCCAAGTCCTAAGAAAAGCCATCCAAGTGACCCCCGTGTGGCAAAATACAGGAGAAGCCAGTAGCCAGAGCCCCAGGCTATAGGGGTCGGGAAGATGGCTAAGATTACCTGCTGGAGAGAAAAGTAGCCCTCTAATTGGGGTTGTCAAAATTTTAGGAGGAAATCTGAGAGCACACAGGGGCAAAGGCATGGGGTGGGAAGGTTCAGGAAGGGTGTATTCCAGATGTGAAGGTAGCACTATTCAGGTGGTCTGGAAAACCAGTGGAACACCAAAATGTCACCAAAGATGAGCCCCATTGGGCTCCTCAGTCACGGAGTAGCATGGCCACCTGATGTTCTGACAGACTCTGCCATGTGGCCATGGAGAGGTACTGTGCTGGGGATGCCCCAGGGTACACTCCATTCTGGCCTATCTGGAAGCCCTCACTGCCATAAGGGCCCACAGTTCTCTAAAACACAGACCTGTCTTTTAAAAGTGTTATTTATCTGTGGGCCACACTAGGTCATGGACAATGAAGGCTGACCCCAGACTCAGCAGCAGGCGGCCTTTCCTTAACCAGTTTCCCCCTTGAAGAACGGAGCTGAGTTGTGGGCTGACTGTAGGAAGGATGTTCTGGAAGATGGGGCCAGGTGGGCAGGAGCACTGCTGGGATCAGAAGCAGATGGAACCCCTTTGTCTGGTGACCTTCATGGCTAAGGAATTCATTCTATGTCAGCTGATCAGCTTCCAACGGGACCCCCCACTCAGTGCAGCCGTGGAGTCACAGGATCCACAGAGGGCAGGGGGCAGGAGTGTGCTAGAGGTGGTCCGTGCCCGCTAGTTTTCCAGCAGCGGCCGCTGCCCGCCACCCCTTCGCCACGGAGCATCTCCGTCCTTACTTCTTCCCCCTCGTCTTGCTGCCGCCTCCTCGTCTCGTCCGCACACGGGGCTGCTGCGTACTCGGCTCAGAGGAGCATAAGGGCTGGAAAGAGCCTTGTTCTGTTAGTGTTTAAAATGTCCATTAACACTACAGGATCTTGGGACACTCTGAAGTGCTCAATCTGGAACGCTCTTTGTTATCTTTCCGTTTAGGGTCAGGCCAAAAAGGCCCCTTTCGACAAATAAAGGAGTTTGATTTTCTAATTAACAAAAGTCCCAATTATTTCATTCTACACAGAATCACTCCTCAGCTGGGCCCCTGGGGCTGGTGATCTTGCTGAGTTAGGAACTCAGCACACTTTCAAAACCAGAGAAGAATCCCGGTGTCTCATGTCCAGTTGGGTGCTCACTTTCCCAGGGTTTCTTTCTCCACAGAGTGGCCAGGCCACCTGCTGGGGCTGTTCTAGTTTGCCTAGTGATCTGACTTGTATCACAGGGGAAAGAAGGTCGTTAGCTGTGCTACCTGGTCTTTCGACCTCCTCTCAGCGGTGCGCTGCTGTTCTTGCTGTCTCTACAAGCACCCTGGCTGGGAAAACCCAGCCTTTGAATCACTCAGAAGCACCCGAGAGGGAAGTGGCATTGTCAGGATGCTGGGGGAGTGTCCCGTTGCAGACATAGGTATATGGGAGCCATAGCATCACCCCAATCCTCCTTTCTCCTTTAATTATACGTTATAGTTAAGATCCGAGAGGTTAAGAAAAGTATGTGCCAGGAAGGCAAGCGAATCTTAAGTTTGCAAATGCTTCGAGGGGTTTGCTCATTTACTGGGCTTTAAGAAGTAGTAGTCAGTCAGTGGACTCAAAGGGAAAATGGCTTCAGGTCTTGCTGCTGTTTTAGTAATAACAGTATTGGATCGTTTTTGGTTAAGATTCAGCACGAACTCGAGTTTTCTGGATGGCGCCCACATTAGCTTAGTGTGACGTGTTGAAATGTACATGCCCATGTCAGTGTGTCTGTATCCGAGAGGCACCAGGCAGCACAGGCCGTGAGAAAGCGGGAAGAGACAGATTCGGGAGAGCCCTCAGAGCACAGAATGGAATCTGCACTATCTGAAAAGTAAACGAACCCCTCTGCAAAGCCAATCAGCTTAATTTATACATTTAAAAAGGATAAGAAAAAACCTTCTTAAAACTGACATGCCTGTGCCAGCCTCTCCGCTCAGCAAAATAAAATTCCATTTCCTAATACCTACACCCTCAAACACAGCAGAACCTTCTGGGTGAATGCATCTCTCTTCTCTCCAGCTTGGAGGCCACGAGTGGGGTGTTCATCCTGAGGCCTCCAGCCACAGTCCTCATTAACTTCCAGGCTCTCGGTCCCTCCACTTCCATGTTGAGCTGAGTTTTGGCACTGCTGGGAAAACTCAGTTAAAAACAACAACAACAACAACAACAACAACAACAATATTCCAGACATGTTCTCAGAGAGGCCTGCTGAAGACTTAAAGCTCCACCAGTCAGTGGGCACAGACCCCTTTAATAAAATAATAATCACTAAAATAATTTAAAAATCTAAAAAAGACACCCAAGCTCAGACACTTTGGGTTGGAGGCTGGAGCCGGTGGGGAATTGATCATGGCTTATTTGGTACTTTGTCTGAGGTACACCCTTCAATGTCAAATCAATACTGTGTACTTCAAAGAAACAACATAGCCACTGAGAGAGACGGGGAGGAACCGGGTTGAATCAACGTGAGGGGCTTGGGTGCTGCTTCTGTTTAGCGTTGCTTCCCGGTCTCTTACGAGACATGGGAAAGCCTGTGCCCTTTTGGCAAAGCCAAAGCATATCTCCTTCCTGCCCACCCTCCCTTTCTCCCTTCCCGTGCCAGGTCCTCGGGCCAAGGGTCATGGTTAGAAATGGTTTTCAGTGCGGTTAGGCAGTGGAGGGTCCCGAGGGCCGGCCAGTTCACGGTCACTGTGGCCAGGGTCTCAGGCCCGTCACAATATCACGCACTGCAGTTTGTGGGTGCCGGTGGCCCGGTCTCCCCGCCATTTGGTTTTCTTCTTCTTCTTCTGGCTCTTTTCCGGAATCTGTTGCCTTTTGAGACAGTGAAAGGCAGAAAAACAAAGTCACAATGGGCTTAGCTTCTCCCTGCCCCACCCTCCTGTGCACCAGGCGGGCCTGTTCTGGATGCTGCTGGAGGGCTTGTCCTGGAGAGTGTCTCTGGGACAAAGAGAGTGGAAGGCAGAGAGGGCAGTGCAAAGCCTGTCCTCCTACTGCTGAGAATTCCTGACATCATGCTGTGGCTACAATTATTTAAATCATAAACTACATTATATGTTATACAGTATTGGCCTCTATTTTTATGTTTCATATTTTTAAAAAAATGACGGGTCAGCTGAGGACAAAAGCTCTTTACATGTTTTCTGGTAACCATTCCTATGTCTGCAACCTGCCCTTGGAACGACAGGTCCCTAACCAAGACATCACCCGCCCATGGTGTGGCAGCATATCCTAACTGGAGGCCCATGGGAAAATTTTTTCAAGCGTGAAGAAAGTAAGGGCTGTACCATCACGGTCCATGCTGGGGAATGAGGACAAAAGGCGTGCGTGTGTGAGTGCATGCACGTGGATGTGTATCCTGGGGGTGCTGAGAGGTAGCAGGTGGGGAGTACTCTGTCAGAGCCCCACGTGTGATTTCGTAGCTCGAGCTCACCAGCACATGGCCTCACACTACGTGCTAGATATTTGAGGGCCACTGGGTAGGCTGTTCTGCATGTTGCAGATTTCGGAAGTGGGCAGATGGGCAACAGGGGAGCAGCCAGGAGGCTGGTTCAGTCCTCTAAGCACAAGGTGGTTAGGGCTTGGACCCTGACCATGCAAAGGAATGCAAGCGAGACCATGGACCAGGATTTCCGATAATATTTGCAGACTGGCAGTGTGTGCAGTCTGGAAAGGAGGCTCATGTGCCTCGCTTTAGAAATTTGAGCCTAGGAATTAGAACGGTGGTTGTTCAGGTGACATGTCCCAGGGTGCTCTGGCATCAGGGTGGGAAAGAAGAGACAGACCTGTCTGTGGTGCTGACAGGTGCGGTGGTGTGGGGAGAACCTCAGACAGGGGGAGGGAGTTGCCCTCAGGGAGCCTGAGCTGCAGAGCCTAGGGGAGGCCAGGGAGGAGGCTGAGTGAGCACCACCGGCAGGAAGGCTTCTGGATTCCCCCACAGGTAGTAGGAGTGAGGGCAGGTGTGGGAAGGCAGGTGGGAAGGGCAGGGAAAAGAAATGAATGGAGGTACAAGAAATCCAAAGCAGGCCCAGAACTGTGCATCCTGGGCCTTGGAACAAGTGCTGCGTTCCTCCAGCCCTGCGGGTGCCCATCCTGCCGCAGAGGCCCCGCTTCTAGGGAGGCGTGCCATGCTCACCTAATTACCCTCACCAGGTCATGGAAGGCTTTGTCGACGTTGAGAGGTGGGTCCTTGGCACTGGTTTCTATGTACGGAATCTGGAAGGCAAAGCTCGACTTGGTAAAAGTGGCTCGGGGGTCCACCAAGCCCTGTTCCCTAAAACCGCAAAATCTCAGAGGTCCTGAGGAACTGCCTGCCTTTAGACACCCTCCCCCCACCACAAAACCCCAGCTTCAACAACCTCAAGCCCTTTCGTAGCTTCTTGTTCCTTACGGCTGGAAAATTTTACCAACAGCTTTTCCATTTCCCTCTTGTTCTCTAGTCATAGAGATCTTTAATAGCCCCCCCAAAATAGAAAGGAAGTGATCTTTTTATATACTCGAAGACTAAAGACTGTTTCATTTATCAAACTAAAATAGGATCTGAGGCCATTCTTTTTTTCTTTCTGAGGCCCATTTCTCCACCGTGAAGGGACCTCTGCTTCTTCCTGGGCCCTCTCTAGAGGGGACTGTGGCAGGAAAGGCTGAGGCGAAGCTGGGCCATGGGCAGGACTCTGCACCCTGGTGACCCCTAGCTGGTCTGTGCCTCCCCGCCCCCAGCATCTATGAGTCTGGGAGCTCAGCACAGCACAGTCTGCATCTATGAGTCTGGGAGCTCAGCCATGTTTACAGAAGGCTTGTGCCTGCACGTTTAATACTGAGGGATCATCATCCGCCTGAAAGGCAGTCAGCACATGGAGAGATGTGGCTGAGGTGGCCCCACAGGACAGGTGTTGAGGGCCATGTCTACACTGAGCCTCGGGCCGGTACATGGAGGGGAACGAAGGTTCCATGAGGTCAGGACACAGTCCTGAGCACACCTCTTCTCCTGTAGCAGGGACCCCACAAAGGCAGGAAGCATTCATGCCCACTCCTCCATCAGTGGAGAGGGTGTGGGGTTTGTACAAAATATACAGGCTTCCCCAGGCCAGAGCGGTAAGCAGCTTGTGACCAGACTGAAGAACTGTGGTAAATTTCATCACTTTTTCCTGGTTACAAAACTAAGGCATTTCACTGTAACACTTTCAAAAAAGAAAAGCCCAGTGAAGAAAATAAAAATGATCAACAGTTCAAGTGCCTGGGTAAGGGGGTGACAGAATAAGCTGTTACTTTGGAAGAGTGTGTTATATACGACTGCCCAGAACATACCCTAAACTATCTTCACACATTGCTGTGGCTTCAGACAGAGGTCTCGTAGTTGACCCAGACCCCAAGGTCAGGGCACAGGAAGTACGGCTTGCTCAGACTTTAGAAGTAGTCATCCAACAAATCTCTGAACCTCTGAAAACACTGAAAGAAAACTGTCCTCCACTGTAGGTTGTTTGATTGAGAGGACTGTGGGCTATTTCGCCCCCCAGGTCTCAACATCCCTGACCTCAGTGAACCCCCCCTTAACCGTCTGAGGTGAGCAAGTATCTCCATTGTGCAGTGGGAGACTGAGCTCAGAGTCTGACACACTTGCCCAAAGCCACACAGAGGCCAGCAGAGAATCAAGGTTTGAAACAGATGCATGTTCCACTTGCTGCCTGGCCTCCCACAGACAGGTAGGGGTGCTGAGGTCATTGGCAGAGCCTCTTCCAAGCATGGCAGGCACCCCTGCTAGCGCCTAGAAGCCAGAGATCCGTGGCACCCCGTGAGGCCAGGACAAGGCACTTCTATGTGCACACTGAGAGGGGAAGCGGGAAGGTGCCAGTAGTGGGGCCCGGGACCTAACTGGGACCCCTTCACATCCTGTGACCCTGCCAGCTCAGCAAGTCCATGGATCCGGGGGCCCCAGACCACTGCTGTCTGCTGTTCCCCTGCACCACTCAGAAGCACATCACTTGTAGCATCCCCTAGGTCCTCAGGCACCCCCCTCCTTCTTTCTGGGTGTCTTGCCTCTACCAGTAAAAAAAGGCTGATGTGCATTTTCTGGGTTCTTAGAATTCTAGGATTTCAGGAGCAAGGAGACTCAAACTAAGGGAAACCCTGCAATAAATGGTAGTACGCTCTGACTCAGCCACAGGGCTAAGAAATGCCGTCTTCCTGCACAGGGTGGGGCACCAGCCTTGCCAGCTAAAGAGGAACTTGCCTTATGAGCTCTAAAATAGGATGTTATCCAGAGTAGCTCGCAGAGTCATTTGGTCAAATAAGTCACTTGGCTGCAGGAGAAAGACGGCTGAGAGAGGGGAGTCCCGGTTCTGGAGGTGCGTTGCTTATCTGCAGAATGGAGCTCCTCCTGCCTGCACAGCACCCTCCCCTCTGCACCCACCCACCCAGCTGCTTGGGAGGGACGCACACAAGGTGAAAGCCCTAAGAAAGCCTCCTCAGGCCAGTGTATGGAGCCCAAGGCTGTGAAACGGAGCCGGCTCCTCAGGCCTGTCACTGTTCAGAATGTCCTGCTGCTGAACCAGCTCTCCTCTGGAGACTTCAGGGCAGCCCTGTCCTGGTCGATCACTCCCTCCTCCTTGAGGCACCTTCTTCACTTGGCTCTCATGATGCTCTGCTTCGGCCCTCATGTGTCACTGACCACTCAGGCCCTTTTATGGCTTCCTCCTCACTTCCCCACATCACTAGTTCAAGTGTCCCGGCCTCGGCCCCTCAGTTTGGGGCCCTTGCCCTACCTACACCCACTCCCTTGGTGTTCATGGCTTCAAATGCCATCTACATGCTGTCGATTGCCAATATTTACCCCAGATGCTATATCTGACTGCTGTCTTGGCATTTCCATCTGATCATCTGCTCAGCTCTGTAAATGACACAGATATGCAAGCAAGCTCCTGTCTTGCACACACTTAATCCCACTGTCTCCTCTGCCCAGCTACTCTCACTCCTGTCTTTTGAAAGTTGCTCATGCCCAAACCACAGGGTCACCTGCCATTCCCTTCTTTCTCTCTCACCCCATATCCAATCTGTGCACAAACCCTGTTGGCTCTCTTAGAGACATGTCCAGAATCCAACCACCTCCTTGCCACTTTCACGAGTCCCACCCTGGGCCATGTTAACCTGCACCTGGATTATTGTGGCAGCCTCTAACTTGTTTCCCTGCTCCCACGATTGGCCGCTACCAACCCTACTCAACACGGCCACCAGAGAGAAGCTGTCCAGCCATAAGCCAGACCTCATCACTCATCACTCATCACTCAAAGCCCTCCAGTGGTTTCCCGTCTCCCTCTGAGTAAAAGCCCATAAAGCCTTAAACCCCTTCTCTGACCTGACCTCCCGCTACCCACCCCTCCCACTCCTGCTCCAGCTGGTCTTGCCGATCCTCAAACTCCCACCTCAGGGTCTTTGCATCGATTATTCCCTCAGCTGGAACGTTCTTTCCCCAGAGGTCTGTGGGGCTTACTCCCCCACCTCCTGTAAGTCCTTGCTGAAATGCACCCTCCCTAGCAAGGCTTTCTCTGATTACCCTATTTGGAAAAGCATCCTCCTCCACCTCACATTCCTGACCCCCTTCCCTGATTTACTTTTTTCCATAGTACATGTCACCTTCCAACACACTGTAATTTGCTTTGTTTATTATCTTCTCCTGTCACTAGACATAAGAACCATAAAGCAAGGGGTTTTGTTTCCCAGGGCCTAGTACAGTTAAGTGAACATGTGAATGAACACAGAAGGCACAGACAAGCAGAAGTAACTTGTAGTGAGCCCCCTTCCTCTACTCACACAGCTGGGCCCACCAGGCAGGGGGATGGGGCAACCTTGCAGCAGACCTCCCAGCAGGCAGAGTGGACTTCTATGTAACTGACCAAGGAGGCCAGGGGCCTGGGCTGTGCCTGTGGGGGGGAGGGGTGGGAAGAAGCCCAGTGACCCCTCTCCAGCACATCCAGAGGGCAAAGGGGCATCACAATGAACTGAGAAAAAGAAAACAAAGATGTCTGCTGATATTCACGGAGTGGCCTGGGCAAACCTCAGCGTGACCAGCCGCAAGATGGGCATAACGATACCTACCTCAACATGTGGCTATGAGGCCTAAATGCTCTCCCGGCATAATACCTGTCATAGAATGCGGCTCGGTGAACTGCAGCTCGTCTGATGATTCTGAGCATAATCAGGCGGCTGGCTCAGAGAACAGGACAGAAGCCAACCCCTGCACAGCCCCACGATGAATCTGCTGTGTTGAAGGCCAGGAGGTGGCCTGAACGCCACAGCTCACAGGTTGCTGTGAAGGCCCTTGGTCCCCACATCAGAGCCCCTTATGACTGAAGAGAGTGCTTTCTCTCTGGTCTGCTATTTTGTTTCACAACATATCCCTTATCACATATGCCCTCTACCCACTACCCAGGAGCCCCAAGGTACCACAGGGGTGATGGGCATGGACTTGTATACATCCCTGACCATCCAACACACACACACACACGCATACACACACACACACACACACACACACACACACACACACACACACACAACCTACATTGTGTTTGGTCGCCATTTCTTTTCCTTGTTCCCTGGTGATTTTCCTCAAATGCATCAGATCGACTTTGTTGGCCACAAGGATCATCGGAAATGACTCTCTGGGAAATAAAGGAACAGCAGCTCATGAAGTTTCACGGCTCCCACACCTGGTGACAGGAACACAGCTGCACCTCAGGCACGGTGCAACCCATATTGCCTCCCTGGTTGCCCTGGGGCCAACTCAAGAGTCCTTCTCTCCATGTCTCTAGGCACGGGAAGGGGGGGCTCAGGACTGCTGGTTTGGAGGCTTGCTGCAGGGAGAGGAAAAGGGTTTTCCTGGGAAGCTCCTGGCTCAACACCATCAGTGAGGGCCCTGACAGACTGCTGTGCGGGGGAGGGCTGGCTACCCAGACCTGCTCCCTTCCATCTCCTGGCCACGCTGATATACCAGCCATGCAGGGCAGCTGTGGCCACCAGCAGTGGCTCGGGAAGAGCATCAGGGCCAGCGTCTGGTACACAGCTGGCATTCAATAAATGGCAGCTGCAAAATCAAGATGGCTCCCAGGAGAGGAAGAGTGGGATCACAAGACATGTCTGCCTTAAAGATTTTCATTGACTTGGGGCGCCTGGATGGCTCAATCGGTTGAGCGTCTGACTTTGGCTCAGGTCATGATCTCGCAGTCTGTGAGTTCGAACCCCGTTGTAGGGCTCTGTGCTGACTGCTCAGAGCCTGGAGCCTCCTTCAGATTCTGTGTCTCCTTCTCTCTCTGCCCCCACCCCTCCACTCTCTGTCTCTCTCTCTCTCTCTCAAAAATAAATAAACATTTAAAAAAATAATAAAGATCCTCATTGACGTATGTGGCCATATTGCCGCCTGAAGGTGAAAGAAATGTCAGTCTTACAGCATTTTCAACATCATTGGGCATTTTCATTTTTAAAAATTTAGAATTTCACAGGTAAAAAATACTACTTTATTATTTTTCTTGCATTTATTGGGTTAGCCAAAAGGCTGAATATTTTCTCATATCAGAGTCATTTATGTTTTCTCTTTTGAAATTCCTACAGTCAGGAGCTTAACCCACATTTACGTCTCAGAGCTTTATGTGTATATGTGAGTGTGTGTGAGTGTGTATCCCTTTCCCTGGAAAAGTTACTAATACTTTGCCTTTGGAGTTGGTGTGAACGAGGCTTTTCTGAATTTACTGAGATTTGTTCAAAGCTTGCTCATTTCCTATTCATTTGTCCTTTTACTCTCTTTGCATTGCCTCTTTAAGAGCCAATTAACTGAAAACACCAGTTAGGCTGAAAAGAAACTACAAATTATTTAATTACTCCATACAATGCTAAGGAAAAAACCAGCCTTTAATTAGGTGCTTGTAAATCCCACAGTCAAATGTGATTTAGCCAATTACAACGCATACTGGAGAGAAAATTCACTTTTTCTTTGAACATGATAAAATTTGGTTAAATTGGGGGCATCAGTGGGGACAGTTTAGGAGAGATGGGAAGGGGCTGACTTAAGGCTTGAAAGCAGTTTGGCCCCATGGAAAGAACTGGGGTAGGAGCCCAAGGGACCAATGTCTGAGTTCACCTCTGCCCCTCTGTGCCTCAGTGAGAGAGACTGAGACAGACAGAGCCTGCTCTGATCCAGAGGCTGGGAGGTCCTGGCCCAGCTGCCCTTACCTGTCCTTGACGCGCAGGATGAGCTGGTGGAAGCGGTCCACGTGCTCGAAGCTGGCCTTGTCTGTCACCGAGTAGACGATGAGGAAGCCGTCCCCTGTGCGCATGTACTGCTCCCGCATGGCGCTGAATTCCTCCTGCCCGGCTGTGTCCAGAACTGGAGTGGGATGAGGCCACTCAGAGGCTGTCACCCCCCACTGTGGAGCCCTCCTGGCCTGCAGACCCCCATGCTGCCACTGCCATCCCCAGGGTGGCTCCAGACAAGCTGTCCCCACGAGAGGCTGCATGAGTTCCCTGGGCTGAGGTGTAAGGGACCCAGCAGGGCCTCAGACACTTCAAAGTATGAGGCTCTAAGAGACTCATTTGTGGACCTGGTGATTCCAACCTACTGTGCTCCCTGGGCCTTAACAGTCTGTCTACAGAAAAACCTCACAAAGTCCATGATCAACTCTGCTACACAACCCCTCTGGGGTCCCCACACCTGGGCTTGGATCCTGCTGCAGCCCTTACAAACTGATTCCTGGGGAAGTTACCTGACTCTCTGAACCCCCTTTCCTCTTTTGTAAGATAGACACAACGCTTCCACCTTGTAGCTCCTTGGGAGGAGAGCCCAGGACATGCGCTGGGGAAGCCTGAAGAGGCCATCCCAGGTCAGGGAGGGTCCTCAGTTCCGGTGTGGACAGACAGCAGGCAGGCCATGGGGAAGGAGAGGCCTCTGAGAGCCAGGATCACTTGCCCCTAGGATGGGGCTGTCACAGGGGTGATGGGAAGGGAAGCTGGGGAAGGAAACAAGAATGGCTGGGGAGACGGAGCAGGGCACCATCTCCACAGAGGGTCTCTCCCCAACCCATCCATCCCCTCTCCTTCCCTCCACCCTATGGACTTCTCAAGCCGATTCCCCTCCAGCTTCCTTGCTAAATGTGCACCCCCAGGCTGTTTCAGAGGGGTGACAGCCACAGCTGGGGGTTCTCCTCTGAGATGCACAGGGCTGACCCCCTTAGGCCTCCTGAAGCCCCTCAGCATCCCGCAAGTCTCTGCTCACCATCCGGCCTCTCCCATTTCCTAGCTCACTCTACTCTCAGACCCACCTGCCCTCTCCCTGGAGGCAGTGGAGTAGGTAGTTATAGATTTTGGAGCCAGATTCTGGGCTGAGTCTGATTCTTCATTCCTAGAGTGTGATTCAGGGCAAGCTCACTTCTCTGAGCCTTCGTTTCCTCAAATGGGGATGCTAAGGGTTGTTTAAGTTAAAATATTTAGACCCTTGGAGCAACGCCTGCCACAAAGAAGCTCTGAAGGAGTGTCTGTTTCGAGCTTGTCTTCCTCACCTGGGGTGCCATCCCCCAACCATCCCTCCTCTCTTGCTCCCCTTGCTTTGGCCAGCTGACTCTGACTCACTGCATTCTCGTGCCTGAGCCTCTGGGACTCTCCCCACTCCTGTATAGCCCCTTCATTGCATACTGTTCTTGCTGCCCATTTCATAGGCCCCACCTGGACTGTCACCTCCCAGAGGCAGGGGCCTGGTCTATTTGGAACCTGGCACAAACAGAACTCAAATAGTAGCTGAATGAGTAAATGAATGTGAAGTCTACTCAATTTTGTTCATTCATTCACTGAAGAAATATTGGAAAGCCTACGATGTGCCAGGCAGTGTTGTAGGCACTGTAGATGCAACATCAATGAGGCAAAATCTTTGCTCTCCTGGGACTCATAATCTAGTGGGGAGACTGGCAAACAACTGAATGGGTAATATAACATCTGGTGGGGATGAGTACATACTGTGAAGATCAATATAGCCAGCTGAAGGTAATTGATGGGAGTTGGTGTAATTTTGGGTAGGGATCGAGGACACTAAATAAATCCCATCAGCAAAACAGATGAAAATGTCACAGGTTTGGCTGAAGGGATGGGAAGGCCCAACATTCAGTTGGTATGTAATTAATGTATTCACAGATTTCGAAGGTGTGTATTATCCAAAACAAAAACTAGAGATCTAGGGGTGCCTGGGTGGCTCAGTTGGTTAAGCGTCCAACTTTGGCTCAGGTCATGATCTCGTGGTTTGTGGGTTCCAGCCCCGCATCGGGCTCTGTGCTGACAACGTGGAGCCTGGAGCCTTCTTCAGATTCTTTGTCTCCCTCTCTCTGCTCCTCCCCTGCTCCCACTTTGTCTCTCTCTCCCTCAAAATGAATAAACATTAAAAAAAATTAAAAAAAAAAAACTAGAGATCTAGGATAAGTGAAAAAATATGTTCAGAATTTTGAAACCCCAATTTAATAGGGAGCTGAAAATCGAAATGGAACCTCTGGAAAGGAAAAATGGTCGTTTCACACACTGATTGGCGTAGAAGTAATATTATATCCATGCTTTCTAACAGAATTCTTGGAGGAAATACTTCAGCAAGTGAAAAATAGGTCCATGAAAGAATATAAATAATGATAAGCAAGGAATACAGCAAAACATAAGAGTTAAGCTTAAATAAACATCATTTTAGGATTTGAAGTAAATTAATGACAGTTTAGAACTAAAATCTATGATGATCCATCTGTGAGGGGCGGGGCTGGGGAAAAGTAAGCTACTACTAAATTTCTTGCCTCATTTGGGAATAGACTAAAGATAATAATTACATCCAGATGTTAACAGAAAAATATAATCACACACACACACCAACACATGTCTGTACATAGAATAACCACTAGACATAAAACTCAAAAGTTCCTAACTATCAGAAGAAAAAAACCCCAACAGAAACAAGTAAATGGGACCAATCCAACAAAAGGCAAGAATAAACTACACAAAAATATGAGAGCTAAAAAAGGAGACATGAAAGAAGATGGCAGACGTAATTCTAACAATACCTAACAATAGTAAATGCAAATGGATTAAACCCACCTATTAAGGCAGACACCCAATACAAAATCCACTTGTCTGCTACTGCAAAAGACACATATAAACCAAAATGACACAGGAAGGATGAAAAATGAAGGGATAAAAAAGGATATGCCAGCCCCATGCATCCACAAAACAGGATTCAAGGCCAACGCACTGGACCAGACAAATCAGGGTATTTATAATGGGAAAAAGTACAAGCATCAAGGAGTGCCAAAGTCATGAATCATAAGCACATAAGAATGTTGCCTAAGATACATATGTACAAAAACCTGATTTTTAAATACAGTAGGTATTGGCAAATCTCATGATCATTGTGAGAGAACTGAACAGGCCTCAATGGGCACATGAAAAGATGCTCCACATCACTCATCATCAGGGAAATACAAATCAAAACCACCATGAAATACCACCTCACACCTGTCAGAATGGCTAAAATTAACAACACAAGAAACAACAGGTGTTGGCGAGGATGCAGAGAAAGGGGAACCCTCTTGCACTGTTGGTGGGAATGAACCGGTGCAGCCACTCTGGAAAACAATATGGAGCTTCCTCAAAAAGTTAAAAATAGAACTAAAGGGGCATCTGTGTGTCTCATTGGGTTAAGCGTCCTACTCTTGATTTCAGCCCAGGTCATGATCTTATGGTTTTTGAGATCGAGCCCCACACTGGGCTTCATGCTAACAGTGCAGAGCCTGCTTGGGATTCTCTCTCTCTTCTCTCTCTCCATCTCTCCCATGCATTCTCCCTCCCTCTCACTCTCTCTCTCAAAATAAATAAACAAACTTAAAAAAAAAAAAGAACTACCCTAAGACCTAGCAATTGCACCACTAAGTATTTACCCAAAAGATACAAAAATACAGATTCAAAGGGGTACATGCACCCTGATGTTTATAGCAGCATTATCAATAATAGCCAAATTATGGAAAGGGCCCAAATGTCCTTCGATTGATGAATGGATAAAGAAGATGTGGTGTGTATATATATACGATGGAATATTACTCAGCCTAAAAAGAATGAAATCTTGCCATTTCCAACAACGTGGATGGAGCTAGAGTGTATTACGCCAAGTGAAATAAATCAGAGAAAGACAAATACCATATGATTTCACTCATATGTGGAATTTGAGAAACTCAACAGATGAACATAGGGGAAGGGAAGGAAAAATAAGAAAAACAGAGGGAGGCAAACCATAAGAGACTCTTAAATACGGAGAACAAATTGAGTTGCTGGAGGGGAGTGGGGTGGGGGATGGGCTAGATGGGTGATGGGCACTAAGTAGGCACTTGTTGGGATGAGCACTGGGTGTTGTATGTAAGTAACGAATCACTAAATTCTACTCTTGAAGCCAATATGACACGATATGTTAACTAACTAGAATTTAAATAAAAATTTGGAAAAAAAAGAACTGAACAGGCCTGTCTTAGAGACAGATCACCTGGCCCCTCAAAATTAATGATCTCAATAATGCCAAATTTAAAAACATCATCTGAGAGAACAAACTTTACACTCAAACAGTAAATAAGCATTTTCAAACACAGGAAATTGTCACAAAAATTGTCCATATATTAAGTCATCAATAAAAATTTCAACAAATTTCTGAAAGCAGATGTCATATGCAGCTATCTTTTTGTCTATATGCAAAACTATCAGAAATTAACAGCAACACATATGTAAAAGAAACTATTCGCTTCAAAGTTTAAAGAGTGATACTGCTCAAAAATGCTCTAGTTAAAGAGAAAAGCAAAGTAGAAGTTACAAACGATTTAGAATTGAATGACAATAAACAACAATAAAACCCCTGGTTTGAGGCCAAAGTGGTACTCAGAGGAAAATTACAGCTTTAAATGCACTTCCAAAAACAAGAGACTGAAAATTAACTAAGCATTTAAATGAAGGGGCTAGGAAAAGAAAAATAAAACCAAAGAGAGAAGAAATCATCAATGAAAGTAGAAATTAAGAAAATGAGAGGAAGTAAAAGTAGTAGATACCTAAAAATCAAAATCTGATTCTTTGAAAAGACCAATTAAAGAAAAAAAGCCTTTATCAGACAAAAAAAAGAAAAAAGAAAAGAAAAAAGACTAATAAGCCTTTGGATTGAGGAAAGGCCTATGACTATGGATCTAGATATATATTTAATTATGAAAGAAAACTATATGCAGTTTTATAGCAATAAATTTTCAATTCTTGATGAAATGGACAATTTAAGGAAAATATAAATGAACAAAACTGGCTCAAGAAAATATATAAAATCTGAATAGGCCAATAATTATCCATGAAATTAAAAAGACAAATCTCCCCCATGAATGGCACAAAGCTCTTTTTATTAGGGACAAACTGTTCCAGAGCCCAGAAAATAAAGAACTTTCCAGCTCATGGAAACAGCCTAGCATAGTCCTAATCACAAACCGGACAGGGATGGCACATGGTTGTGTGGTAACGTCCAGGCCTGCCCCACCTTTGGGGAACAGGAGCAGCCTGCACATGGGACTCTAAGAGGTACATTCAGTCAGTCATCCATTTGCCAATTACTTCTTGAGCACCTACACAGTGCCATCCGTTCTGCTTGGTACTTCAGGTGGTTAAAAAGAAAGCTGCATCTCACTATCAAGGTACTTACAGGCTAGCTGGGCTGACACTTGAAGAAAAATAATACAGGACAGAAAGTGATACCTACTATTGGAGATCTAGGGAAGGGGCAGGGGGAGGTCTCTTCAGCTTGGAGGGATAATGGAAGGTTTTAGCCAAGAAGGGATACTTATCCTGCCCTTAAAAGAACAGCATTTGACATAAAAAAGATAGGGCCTGGGGAAGGCCTTCCAGACAGAGAATCAGCATGGGCAACGGCCTGAAGGCTAGGAAGAAAAGAGTCGTGGGGAGTCTGGTGTGCAGGCATAAAAGGTCTGTGATGGGAGAGAGGTCGGGGAGACCAGAGGCTGTGGCCCTTGGATCCTACACTAAAATGTTTGAACTCAGTGGGTGCTGGGGAGCTACGGAAGGTTCAGAGAGGGGAGAGATGTAGTGAGAGGGTAAGTCTGGCAGCCAAAGGGACTGGAGAGGGAAGCTGTGAAGAGGTGAAGGAGGGACCAGGGCAGAGGCAACCAGGGTGTCAGCGAAGGCAGGTGTGTTTGAAGTGGAGAGAAAAAAATGAATGGGCAGACACTGAAGACACAGAACATAGAGAATGGGGGCCAAGGGAAAAGAGGAGAGTGGAGGGCGCCTTGGAAATTCTAAACCTTAGGGCCCCAGAAGGGCAGACGCAACCAGGAAGGAGCAGATGGGGGCTGAGCTGGGCCTGGTCTGGTTTGGGCTTCATCCCTCCCCTCCACACACATACACCTGGAAGAGGCACAGGCCCCTTGTCAATAGCTCTGCCTCCAAAAGAGGCTGAAAATAATGGGCAGCTATGCATTTCAGAAATTATGATTCAGCCTGCATTTCCCATGCCTGATGTCATGAAGGTAGGAGGATTCCAGAGAGAGAAAGTATTAGTCACTGTGGGAAAAGAGGTGTTTTGCCAATGTGTGTGTGTGTGTGTGTGTGTGCATGTGTGTGCGTGTGTGTGCGTGCGTGTGTGTGAGAGAGAGACAGAGACAGAGACAGAGACACAGGCACCCAGGGCAGAAGGAGGGAGAAGAGATAAAGATTCTGGAGACAAAGAGGGTCAGCGCTGTGTACCTCTGTCTGCTTTGCCCCAGTCTTCCCATCCAGAGGATAATGGGGCCAGCAGTGTGGCTGAGGAGGGTTTAAGTGGAAACCCCAGGGCTGCTCTTAGATCTTGTGAATTTCAGAATCCAAGTCCCACATGTGGGCATGGTATGGGGCCCCCCACCCCCGCAGGTGGGCAGTCAGCATGTGAGGGCACCAGCCTGGGTCCCAGCTGAGCCTTCCTCCTTCTCCCTCCCCATCTCCCTCCCACTCTTCCTCTTCCTTCTTCTCTTCTTCCTCTTCTTCCTCCTCCAGGGCTTTCAGTGGGAGGCACACCCTGCCATGGGCTCAGGGCTCTGACCTTGGCGGCAGCCCAGGGTACAGTCTGAGCTCTTTGGCTGACAAGAGTCCTTCCCACCATGTTCCTACTGGCAGAAGGCACTTTGCTGGGGTTTTATGCACACACGCTCTCTGGGTCCTCTTCATGGCCTAGTACAAATGCAGACACTGAGGCCCACAATGTTAAAGGGATCTGCTCAAGGCTGCATACTGGGAAGGAGGCCACTCCAACTTCCCCAAGACCCAGCTGTCCCTACTCATCCAGTCTTTTATCTTCAACCAGAGGATGCGGGTCTGGCTACCCAGAACCCGCCAGGTTGTGTCTCAATTACAAGCCTTTGCACAAGGCTTTGCACAAATGAACCAGAATACCCTCTCCGCCAGCTACCCCAGCCATCCCGCCGTGTGGCTGTAGTCTGCCTCCTCTCCTGAGAGCCCAAGCCTCTGACCTGTGTCTTTGAACCCTTCCTGTTGGGTTATGGGTTCCGTGGGTCTCTCCTAGTCAGTGCCTCCAGGCCTGGCTCAGCTCCCCACCATGGCGGGGGCGGGGGGCGGGGGGGGGATCTCCAGAGGGTGAGTGGGAGGGGAGCCTGGCTTTCATTTCCCTGGGTGTCTCAAAAGCTTCAGCACCCAATGCAGGTCCAAAAAAATACTTACAGAATGACTAGACAGATCACATGCATGCCATAGTAAATGCAGTTACTGTGTTCGATCAGCCCGGGCCAGCTTTAAGGGAAATCACTAAGAAGTGACTTTTTAACTTGTGTAACGCACCCTTCATGGTGAAGTAAGGGTTCTGGAATATAAAACAACAGAGATGATGATTTCTAGAGATAATATGCCTCCAAGGACCATGCCTGCTGTTTTCTACCTTTCTCTAATCCACAGACCAGTAGTGGGAGGCAAGAGTGATCACGCCCATTTCACACAGGAGTCAGGTGGGGAAGCCTGTGCCCTTCCCAGGAGAAGACTCCAATAAATACATGCCACCTAGTTGAGCATCAGTAGGGATGAGGGCTCTTTACTATGTTACTTGTGTTCCCCTTTCTGGGTAAGGGTATGTATGGAGTGGGCTGAGTGTCGGGCAGAAGGGCTGGACCCATCCACCATGCAATGTTCCCAGAAAAAGGGCTGCTTTCTTCTCTAAAGTGCTGGCAGGGTGTGGAAAGCCAGGCCACTTGGGACTCTCTAAGGGGGAGGGGGCAAGATCCTGCAGCACATACGGCTGGCTCCCTGGCGATGCAGAAGCTTCCCTTTGGCAGTGGCCCCAACCTCAACTCACTGACTTCAGGATGACAGGACAGAAGTGCTGGCCACCAGCCTTAGGGGACAACTGCTCGCGAGGCCACACTACGGCAGCTGGGGGAACGGGAAGAAGCCCTGGAATACATTTTCATGGGGTCCCTAAATTCCCTGACCTGGAGAACATATTGCATGTGTGGGTGCACATTCTCTCAGGGAGATGGTCTACGGTTTTGTGGAATTCTTAGAAGAGCCGGGAACACCTCTACCCCAAACAAATACCTCTCTCAGGGAAAGAAGAGAGCAGCAGGGGGGTGGGTCTCAGCTGTGTAACCAGGAACATCCCAGGGACAGATGGTAGCAGGGCAGGGGGGTGCTGGTAATGGAGAGGAACAGGGAGGGAAAACGTTGGCCTACAACCCCATTTCTTCCTCACAACCACTCACAACCACTCACAACCAGTGGGGGGGGGGGGGTGGTGGCAACATTTTATAGGTGAAGAAATGAAGCAGGGCAAGGCGGTGACCTGCCCGGGTTCCCACTGCTGGCGAGCAGGAGAGGCACGATTTGAACACCAGACTATCTGGAGCCAAGCCTTGCTCTGCTGCTGGCACCAGCCTGTCTTTGACCGGGCAGCCAGCAGTGTCCGCAGGGCATGTGAAGAGGCACAGGTCTACACGGAGGGGGCGAGGACAGAGCACCGAGGTCTGCCGAGACAGAAGACACCCATCCCACCTGCTTACCCCCAACCTTCCACCTACCTCACACCTGCCCCTGGGTGGCCACGCATAGCTGGGAGGAGAGAACTCAGAGCCGTGCTCCTTGCTCCCTTTAAAGTCCTAGCACCGACTTCCAGGGCCCTTAAAGCACCCAGCAAATCTAAACGTGTCCCCATCCAGTCTTCTCCTACTCCTGGGCCACAGCTTCCCACGGCCTCCTCTCCTCCAATCTCCACCCCCAACCGAGTGAAACAGGTGTGAAACTGAGATCAACAGCTAAATTCCACAAGCTTCCAAATCAACCCACCTCACAGACCAAGGAAGCCTCGCACACTGCGGGGGAGGCAAACGCAGCCACTGCAGAAAATGGTTTAGCATTTCCTTGAAAAGTGAAACATGGAGTTACCATAGGACCCAGCCAGTCCATGCCAGGGACACACCCGAGAGAAGTGAAAACATATCTACACAAAAACTTGCACACGAATGTCTGAAGCAGCACTATCCATTGAAGCCCCAGAGTGGAGACAACCCGAATGGCCAGCAATGGATCAGTGGATAAAGAAAATGTGATGCATATCCATACACTAGAATACTATTCGCACATAAAAAGGAACGAAATTCTGATACAAGCTCCAACAGGATGCACCTTAAAAACAGCACGTTGAGTGAAAGAGCCTAGTCACTTTCTAAGTGAAAGGCTACTTAGAGTATGGTGCCATTTATATGAAATGTCCAGCATAGGCTGATCTGTAAAGACAGAAAGTCCATCAGTGGTTTCAGGGACTGGGGGAGGTGGTGGGGGAGAATGGGGAATGACTGCTTAATGGAGTGAGCTTTCTAGGGGGAGGTGGTGGAAATGTTGAACAATCAGTGGTGATCCAAGTGATTGCTGATTTGTGAATCA
This sequence comes from Neofelis nebulosa, assembly GCF_028018385.1. Lineage (NCBI taxonomy): Eukaryota > Metazoa > Chordata > Mammalia > Carnivora > Felidae > Neofelis > Neofelis nebulosa. The sequence goes on along the minus strand of NC_080786.1, from coordinate 34,096,340 downwards.
GTCAGCAGTTGTGACTGCACAACTGTATATCTATACTATTTAAAGGAGGGAGTTTTCAATGGAGTTACATCTCAATTAAAAAATGTATGAGGGACCCCCTCTCTTTTTCTCTGAAACACACACTCCCACTGTCTTCTTACTACGGGCATGACCTTGCCCTGCTCCTGTCCAAGCCCATCCCCTCCAACTGGACACTGGATCCTGTCCTCTTCCACCTATACAAGGGCACTGCTGCTATTGTTGTCTCCTGCATCATCCATTTCTTTCTCTAGTGGTTCATTTCCACCACAGTGTAAACATACTATAATTTCTCTCACCTTAAAAAAAAAATTAAAGTCAAAAAAATTACAAGTAAAAACCCTGCCCCTTGACCTCACATCTCCTTCCGGCTGCTGTCCATTTCTCTGTTCCTCTTTACAGCCACACCCCTTGACTTGTCTGTTCTCATTGCCTGCTCATCCTCTCCTCCACTCTCTCTTAAATCCACTATGATCAGACTTTCATTCCTGACCACTCTATCAAAATTGATCTAGTCAAGTCACCAATGACTTTCATGTCACTGAATCCAGTTGGCACTTCTCAGTCCTCAACCCACTGGGCCACCTGCTGACATCTGACATTAATCTGGCTGGTGCACTCAGGCCAGTAGTTGATGGTTCCCTCCTTTCTGAAGAGCCTTGGGACATCGCTCTCTCCGGTTCTTCTCCTACTGCAGTGACTGGTCCTGTTCTGTCCCTTTATCTCTCTACCCTCTAAATGCTGGTGGGTCCCCACACTCAGTCCCCCACATTCACTTCATTGGCCACCTCTCATCTCACGGCTTTACATGTCTACTCCAAAATTTCCATCTCCAGCCTATACATCTCCCCTTACTCTAGATTCAGACATCCGGCTGCCTGCATGACTTCTATCTGTATATGAGAAAGGCATCTCAGATTTAACATGTCCAAAATTAAACTCTTGATTTCCCCCCAAACTTGCTTTTCACCAGTCTTCCTAATCTTGATAAACCTAACCATTCTACCAGCGTGCAGGCCAAAGGCTTTCTCTCTCTACCCCCACCCCATGCCATATACTCCATCTACAAATGCTGTTGTTTCCTCCTCCAAAATACAACAGGAAGCTAAGCTAACTCCTTCTCACTACCGCCTTCAGCGGTGCCCTAGTCCAAAATCGTCACGTGACTTTTAAGAGCAATCAACATGAAGTTCTGAAATCAGGGCAAAAGCCTAAATTAACTGCAGGGGTATAGGATCTGTCAACAATGTAAGAGGAAACCCACCTGAGGTTTAGGGTACAAACCCCAGGACTGAATCCTGGCTCTGCTGTGACTTTGAAGGGGGAGGGGCATACACTGCATACACACTGTCATCACACAGCCTTGTTGAGCTGACTCGAGGTCACTGCCTGATGGGGTGAACCTCAGCTCCCAGGCTGGCTAGTGCGCTAAGCTGACACAGAGCAAGAGTAAGATCTTTTGCTTCGGGGTCAGAGGAATGGGGCTCTAATGAGCTGTGTGACCTTGGACATGTTATTTCCCCTCTCTGAATCTTGGTTCCCTCCGCCTGCAGGGGCCTGACTGATCGGAGGACGGCTGGACAGGCGCTGGAGCAGGAGGTCTGGGTCCCCAGGGACACAGGACAGCAACAGCAGCAATTTCCCAATATTATGGAAGTATTTCACTGCTTTATCAACTAGTATGGCAGTACCGGTGGGTACTGGCTAAGGAGCAGCTGTGCTCACCGGCTTGGTGGAGACATTAACCTCAATTTAGCAGAACTGTTGCGAGGATGAAATAAAACAATCCCTGCAAAGTCCTTAACACAGGCTCTGGCCTTCCAGAAAAGTCTAGTCAGGAGTAACTGCTCCCACTGCAGTGAAGCAAAAGGAGCCACTGTGAAAGAGGGTTTGGCTTCAGTGCACCAGGAGGCACTTCCCTGAGCACCTTGGAGATCAGTAAGCCCCACGTTACTGGAAGCATTCAAACAGTGATGGCTGACGGAACCAGAATAAAGAGTCAGGCAGAGGCCTGCAGGGCTGGATTTCATAATCTGAGGCCATGTTCCCTCATAAAGAAAAAGAGGGAAATTCCTCCCACATCACTGCCAGCAGGAGAAGAGGAGGATGGGTGGAAAGGTGGAACGACAGGCCAGCTCTGGCTGTACCCCACTTTTAGTTGGGGGGCCACGGGGCGGTGCTTACTCTGAAGCTCTAGCTCAGAAAAATACACTCAATAAATGTTCCTTTTCCTCTCGCTGCCCTTCCAATGTCCTCCTTCCCTCCTCCTCCCCAGAAAGAATGTGGATTCAAGTGTTCAGGGAAAAGCCAGGTCCAGGCTGCTCCGAGAAGACAACAGCACTTGTGTCTGAGGTTTGGGCAGAAGCCAGGGTGGAAACATCCCAGCTTCTGAGGGTGCAGGAGAAGGGCTGGAGCTTTCACTCTGCAAAGACCAAGTTGTCAATGGGGACACAGGGGGCCAGGGCGGCTGCAGAGCTGGGCCCAGGAGCCCATAGTGGGAAGAGGTGTTGGGAGAGTTAGGGCCACTGCTGTTCTCCATTGGTGGAAGAAAGATGCAAGGCTGGGAAGAGGGTGGGACTGGGAACCATACAGGTGAGAAGCCCAGCGACACCCATTCCCGTTGTAGGTAGGATTGTGGAGGATGCGGTCAATACCCTTCCCTGCAGGGCCAAGGTTTAGGCGCAAACAGGACAGGAAGGGGGGTGTGCTCGGCAGAGTTATGACGCCCTGGGCCTGCTCTGCCTCTAGCTTGACTTAGGCAAGTCACTTCTCCGTCTGCACCAGTTTCCTTAGGTATATAGTGAGGGGGGTGATACCATAGAGTTCAGGAGCCTGCCAGCCCTAGCCTAACAGAAAAAAATAGGCTCACAAGAACTCCAAGACAAAACAACTGGAAGCACGGACTGGAACAGATATCTGTATGCTCGTGTGCACAGCAGCATTATTCACAAGAGCCATGAAATGGAAAGAGTCCCAGGGTCCGCTGCTGCACAAATGGGTAAACAAAATGTGGTATATACATACGGTGGGATATCATTCAGTCTTAAAAGAGATGAAATCCTGACACATGTTACACATGGGTGGATGGACCTTGAAGACATTGCGCTAAGTTAAATAAGCCAGTCACAAAGGAACCAATGCTGTATGAGTCCACATACATATATGAGGTACTCAGAGTAGTCAAATTCAAAGAGACAGGACATAGAATGGTGCTTCCAGGGGCTGGGGGAAGGGGAGTAGGAGTTATTGTTTGCTGGGTGCAGAGTATCAGTTGGACATGAGTAAGTCTGCGGAGGGATGGTGGTGACGGCTGCACAATAACATGCATGGACTTAAGGCCACAGACCTATACACTTAAAAACAGTTACAATGTTAAGATTTATGTATATTTCACCACAATAAAATCATACGTACATACAGATGTACATACATACATACATACATACATACATACATACATACAAAACCTCAAGGCTCTGCCCAAGGCTTGGTTCTTCCTGATTCATGAAACCTGAGAACTGGGATATGGTGAGTCCTGTAGTTGAAAGCCAGGGTGGGGGGGGGGGGGGACCAAAGTCAAGGACCAGGAGAGAAGGCTGGAGAGCTGGGAGAGGTGGGCACCGGGCAGTGAGGAGACGTTCCCAGAACTGGGCTGTAACAATGACAGGTGAGGTCAGGGTCCCATATGACCTGTGGGAAAGAACCCAGAGCAGGCTTGCTCCGAAGCCTAGTAGTCCTAGACACTGGGGACCCCAGCTGCTGGCCCCTGAGGTCAGCTGTCTCCTGTGTCTTAGATTCTGGGAGAACCAGGGCAATGAGGTCCCTTGAAAGAGAGCAAGAAACAAGTCTGTAAGTAAGCAGAAGCCTCTGAGAATCCTGTGTGGCAACCAGAGAAGGCTTTTTGAGCCAGCCTGGGAAGAACAGCTGGCCCTCTGAAGGGCCTTGGGCAAGTTGTAAGCGGGACAGGCGAATACGTCTGTTGACTTGATAATCCAGGCCACGCTCCCCTCTTCCCAGGATTTCAATGTCCATTCCCAGAGGCCCAGGGATCAGCTTGTGAGGTGGGAGAGGATTTTCCCACCCAATCAGACTAACAGAGAATCCAGGAGACAAAGGGGAGTTCAAGCCATTGCTAGCTGTGTGAATCTTGCTGTGCTTTATTTTTAGGGAGATAACAACAATAGCTAGCACAGTACTGTTGTATTAAAACAGAGCGTATGCAACGTGCTTGGCATGAAGCTTGCACATAGTAATTGCTCAGTAAAGATCATTACTGCCCTCATAATTCTCCCCCTCCTCCTCCTCCTCCTCATCAAGCTGCCATGTTTTTGCTCTTTTTGAATTTGGAAGAAGAGCAAACCCCAGAATTCAGAGCCCTTGGAAGGCTTCCCAGGCTTAGCACTGCGCCCCCCAGGATGGTATGGCCTCCAGCGAAGCAGGAGGTCAGGACTCTGGATGCCCAAGTGAAGTCCTGACCATCCCAGGGCTGCAATCCATCCCAGAGGAATCTAGCCTCAGAAGGGGTCAGGGTTACACTCAAGCGTAAATATAACCAGCCTTTGATTAAAACTCCCAAAACATGGGGCAGGCATCTTTTTAAATGCCAGACTAATTAATATTTAAAAGGAATGTTTTAAGCCTTTCTTTTCTTTTAACATTTATTCAGTTTTGAGAGACAGACAGTGAGTGGGGGAGGGGCAGAGGGTGAGGGAGACACAGAATCCAAAGCAGGCTCCAGGCTCTGAGCTGTCAGCACAGAGTCTGATGCGGGGCTTGAACTCACAAACCATGAGATCATGACCTGAGCTGAAGTCAGCTGCTTAACCAACGGAGCCACCCAGGTGCCCTGACCTGCCTTTCTTTTCTTAATACAAGACTTAACTCAGTGGAGAAATGTAGCAATCTAGCATCTGTGCCTGAGGATGTCCTGGGTGGGCAATGCCCTGAATTAGGCTGGGTTCAGGGGGCAGGTTGAGAGGCACAGCATCCCAGGGGAGCCCAGGAGATTCAGAACACAAGCTTTGCAAACTTGTGCTTATAAAGTAGTGCTGTGGCCATGCTTCCCTTTTCCCTGCTGCTGCTGAAATAATAAATATTTTTATTGTGATAATAAACATTATCACAAAATCTTCCTAAAAATCACCCTTGGGAACTTTTTTTCCCTCAGAGACGAATCTAATACCCAAAGTTACTTTAAGAAAAAGTTAGAGAAGTCAATACGGCTGTATAGAGAACTAATATTCATTAAGTCCCAATTATGCACCAGGCAATGATGTTGCTCTCTTACATGTATTATGCCATGTTTTTCGGGATGTTTTCTGTGGAAATAGTCCAGAATGATGTGCTAACAGCAGTCCTTTGGGAAACCCTAAGGACAACCTATCCTACCAATACATTCCCAATATTATGTGTGCATATTGAAGAGTCTCTTAAGTCCCACAGTAAAGAAACTGCTTATAGTTCTTTAACTCCGTATATCCCAAAATGCGGCACATAGTCGAATGGGTGACGCATGAGATGATTTTTAGCAGGTGCATAAATGTAAGTTTTAACTTTTAGTGGTTATAGACATTTATTATATAACACAGCTAGCACTTCACACCTGTGACTGCACATATACTGTTCAGGACTTAGTCATACATTCATTTCACACACATTTACTGAGGACGTACGATGAGCCAAGCAGTCGTCTAGACACCGAGAATATAGCAGTAAATAAAGTCTCCACTCTCAAAAATTTATATTTTATCGGGAAGCAATAAAAACTCAAGTAAATATAGGGAGCAAATATATGTTTACCAGTAAAAGGTAGAATAAAGAAAAAGAGTTAACAAGGAGACAGAATGACAGGGGTGGGGTGGCTGCTGGTGCAGATGGTTTGGTCAGGGAAGACTTCTTAGGTAAACTTAACATTTGAGTGGAGACCTACACAAAGGTGAGAATGTATTGCTGAAGGAAGAACGTTCTAGACAGAATACCAAATGCAGAGTCCCAGAGGCGGAATGTGCTTGGTTCCTGGGGAACGATTCAGTTTCAGGACTACAGCCAAAGCCCTGAAGGTGGTTTTTAAAACTATGATATAATTCAAATACCATAATATTCACCCTTCCTAAGAAAAAAAATTTTTAACGTTTATTCATTTTTGAGAGGCACAGAGTGAGTGGGGGAGGGGCAGAGAGGGGGAGACACAGAATCCCAAGCAGGCTCCAGGTGCTGAGCTGTCAGCACAGAGCCCGAGGCCGGGCTCGAACTCACCGACGGCGAGATCGTGACCTGAGCCAAAGCTGGACGCTTAACCGCTTAACCGACTGAGCCACCCAGGTGCCCCTCGCCCTTCTTAAAGTACACATTTCAGTATACACACAAAGCTGTCACATTTTTTTTTTCAGTGGTGATTCAGGGGGTGCCTGGGTGGCTCAGTCAGTTAAGCATCCAACTCTTGGTTTGGCTCAGGTCATGATCTCATGGTCTGTGAGTTCGAGACCCACATCAGGCTCTGTGCTGACAGCATGGAGCCTGCTTGGGATCCTCCCTCTCCCTTTCTCTGCCCCTCCCCTGCTTGCACTTGCTTGCTCTCTCTCTCGCTCTCTCTCTCTCTCTCTCTCTCTCTCTCTAAATCAATAAATAAACTTTAAAAATTAAAAAAAAAATTTTTTAATGAAGTGATGATTTGGTTCTGGTTCCAGCCAAGATGGAGTAACAAGGACCAGATTTATCGTCTCACTTGAAACAACCAAAGACCAAACGACATAACAGACATTCATAGAACGTTCCACCCAACAACGGCAGAATACTCATTCTTTTCATGTGCACATGGAACATTTACCAGAGAGAACATACCCTGGGTCATAAAATAAGCCTCCGTAAGTGTTAAATAATTTAAATCATATATTTTATGTTCTCTGACACAGTGAAATTAAAATAGAAACCAGTAACAGAAGGATCTCTGGAAAATTCCTAAATACTTTAAAGCTAAATATTTCTAAATAACCAATGGGTCAAAGAAAATCTCAGAAGGGAAATAGGAAAGTATTCTGAACAGAATGAAAATGAAAACACAGTGTATTAGAATGTGTGGGATGCTGCTAACCAAGTAGTTTGGGGGAATTTATAGCACCAAATGAAGATCTTGGAAAAGAAGAAATGTTCAAATCAATCACATAAGCTTTCACTTTAAAAAATTAGAGAAAGAAGAACAAATTAAATCCAAAGTAGGCAGACAAAAGGAAATAATAAAGCTAAGAGTGGAAATCAATGGAACCAAATGGGAAAAGTCAATGGACTCAAGAGGTGGTTCTTTTGTGAAAATCAATGATATCAATAAATCTCTAGACTGTTTAGGGAAAAAGGAGAAGACACAAATTAAAAACATCAGGAATGAGAGGGGAAACATCACTCTGGATTCTACCGACATTAACAGGAGAATAAGAGAATATCATGAACAACTTTACGCCAATAAATTCGGTAACTCTGATGAACTGAACAACTTTTTTAAAGACACCAACTACCAAAACTCACTGAAGAAACAAATAACCTGAATATCCTTATATTTACTAAAGGAATTGAATTTGTAGTTAAAAAATCTTCCAACAAAGAAAACTCCGGCCCCAGAGTGCCTCATAGGTGTATTCAACTAAATATTTAAGGAAGAAATAATACCAATTTTGTTCAAACCCCTCCAGAAAATTGAAGAAGAGAGCATATTTCTCAATGCATTTTATAAAGCTAGCATTACTAGGCATGACAAGAAAACCACAGGCCAGTATAGCTCTCAAGAACATACACACAAAAATTCTAAACAAAATTTTAGCAAGTCAAAGCCAACATTACATAAAAGAAGAAAGCATCATGATCAAGTGGGATTTATCCCAGGGAGACAATGTTGGTTTAACATTATAAAAATTAACATAATTTGCCAAAATGACACACTAAAAATGAAATACCATATGAGTATCTAAGTAGACACAGAAAAGCATTTGACAAAAATCCAATATCCACACCTCATAAAAATTCTCAGGAAACTAGTAATGGGAAGTTCTTCAACCTGATAAAGGGAATCGATAAAAAACCTACAGCTAACATCCTATTTATTGCTGAAAGACTGAAACCTTTCTCCTTAAGATCAAGAACAGGACAAGTATGTTTTTAGTCAGTGAAATCAGGCAAGGAAAAGAAACAGAAGCCATCCAGTTTGGAAAGGCAGAAGTAAAACTGTCTTTACTCGCAGACATGACCATCTCTGCAGAAAGCCCAAAGGAATCTACAAAAAAGCCACCAGAACTAATAAGTGAATTTAGCAAAGTTGCAGGTTATAGTTAATACACAAAATGCAACTGCATTACTACATATTAGCAACAAACAAGTGACAACTGCAATAAAAAAATATCATTTATAATACAGATTGTAGATATAAATCTGACAAAATAGGTAAAAGACCTATGCAATCAATTCTGTAAAACAACTGATGAGAGAATTAAAGAAGACCTAGGGGTGCCTGGATGGCTTGGTCAATTGAGCTTGAGTGTCTGACACTTGATTTCGGCTCAGGTCACAATCCCTGGGTTGTTGGATCGAGACCGAGTCAGGCTCCATGCTGAGCCTGCTTGGGATTCTTTCTCTCTCCCCTTCTACCCCTCTCCCCTACTCACACTCGCGCGCTCTCTCTCTCTCTCTCTCTCTCATAAAAAATAAATAAAAAAAAAAGAAAGAAGACCCAAATAAATGGAGAAATACTGCATTCATGGGTTGAAAGGTTCAACATTATGAGGATGTCAATTCTTCTCAAATGTGCAGATCTTTAGATTCAACACAATCTCAATCAAAATCTAGAATTTTAGAATTTAACTGGTTCTTAAATTCATATGGAAATGCAAAGGACCTAGACTGGCCAAAGCAACTTTGAAAAAGAACAAACTTGGGGACTTAACAATACATGATTTTAAGACTTGTTATCAGTCTACAGTTATCAAGACAGTGTGGTATTGGTGATAAGATAGACGGATAGGTCAAACAAACAGAATATATGGGCAACTAATTTTCATCAAAGGTACAAAGGCAATTCAGTGGTGAAAGAAGAACCTTTTCAACAAATAGCCCTGGAACACCTGCATCTCCATATACCAAAAAAACAAAAAAAACAAACCCCCAATCCCCCCCCCCCCAAAAAAACAATTTTGTTCCATACCTCACACCATATACAAAAATTAAGTCAAGGTAGATCCTAATGCTAAATACAGAACCTAAAGCCATTAAACTGCTAGAAGAAAACGTAGGAAGAAAACCTTTGTGACCTTGGGTTAGGCAAATACTTTAGACACGACCAGAAGCACAATCCATAAAAGAACAAGCTGATAAACTGGACTTCATCAAAATTAGAAGCTCTAGTCTTTGAAAGACACTGTTAAGAGAATGAAAAGCATGTCACAGACTGGAAGAAAATACTTGCAAATCACATATCTGATAGTGCATCCCAGTGGCTTTCAAAGCTCGCTTCCTACAATTACAGTCTATCCTTAATGGCTCTTTGTTTAAAAGAGAGACTCAGTACGAAGTCATAACCAGTAAGAATCTGGAGCAGCGGTTCTCTACTTTAGCATCACCTGGAGGGTTTGTTAAAACACGGATTCCTGGGCTTCACCCTCAGAATTTGAACCAGTAGAGCCTGAGGGTTTTCATTTCTGGGAAGCTCCCTGGTAATCTTAGGCTGCTGGCCTGGATACCACAATTTGAGAATTGCTAATCTAGACCAATTTAGACTACACTAGAAACAATGTCAAATGCAAGATTTCCCCCTCTCAAAGGGAAATAAACTATGCTCGCTAAAAAACAGTTTGTCTCTTCCCCATTTTTTTAGGAGCCAGAGACATCTGTAAATGTTAATCAGAGCTTCAGATCAGCAAGAAATAACAAACATGACATCACTGGGTTGGCACGATGCTAGCCTCTTTGTTGAATACGCATTTTGGTTGCCACAAAGCTATTCAGAATTCACCCTGGAAAACATACACGGCCTGACACCGACCATCCCATAATGACAACGTGAAAGACACTATCCGCCCCAGGGAAGTTGGTCAACTTCCTCTGACCCTCCGAGTCACATGCCCCACCCCCATGCAGGGCTCCTATCCATGTCTCACCGTCCAGGATGGCCCATTGATTGTCAATCTCCGTATGTTTCAGGTAGGAGTCTTCAATGGTCGGGTCGTAGTCAGGCACAAAGATCTTCTGGAAAAACTGGATGGTGAGGGCGCTCTTGCCCACACCCCCATCTCCCACCACCACCAGCTTGTACGTGGGGAGGTTGTCACTGGGGACGGCACTGGTTGCCATGTTTCTGATAGGTCAGACCTGGGGAGGCAAGACATGTGTAATGAGGCAGGAGGCTTTTTCCTTTCTGACCTTGAGTGGAAAATATTCATGAGTTTTCCTCCCTCCTTATAGAGTAGTAAATACTCCCAATTATATGTTTATTCAATCATCTATTGAATATCAACTATGTGCCACACCTGGTCTTGCAGACGTAGCACTACTAGATGCCATGAGGTCTTTAACGAGTAAAGCCAAAAAAGCCATGTTAAAGAAGCTTTTCCATCACTAAAGTCTGCCCTAGTTATGTACAGGTGAACATGTGCGTGCCAGTCTGAGCAGGGATGGCACAGAGGTTCACCTTTTACATCAACTCTAGTCACAGGACTGCTGTGCTTGAGGATTTGAGGCCCCCCAAACTACGGAAAGGACGGGCATAGCAGGCTAGTACCCCCCCCCCCAATCCCCCGCTCTTAGAATTTAGTGATCCTGGCTCCTTTCTCTCAGTCTCCTTGCCCATGGTCATGCAGAAAGTTGTGCTGGTGGGGCACCTGGGTGGCTCAGTTGATTGAGCATCTGACTCTTGATTTTGGCTCAGGTCATGATCCCAGGGTCATGGGATTGAGCCCCGCACTGGGCTCCACACTGAGCATGAAGCCTGCTTGGGATTTTCTCTCTCCCTCCCTCTCTCGAAAACAAAACAAAACAAAACAAAAATCTCTCTCTCTCTCTCTCTCTCTCTCCCCCTCTGCCTCTCTTTCCGGCTTGTGCGTGTGCTCTCTCTCTCTCTCTCTCTCAAAAAAAAAAAAAAAAAAAAAAAAAAAAAAAAAAAAAAAAAAAAAAAAGTTGTGCTAGAATCTCGTGGCATCTGGTCAACCTGTTTTAGTTGGGAGGGGGGGTGGAGAATGATGTCACGTCTAGCGAAGGCAGTGGTTCTCAAGCAGGGGCAGTTTTGTCCCTGGGGGACATCTACAATGTCTGGAGATAATTCTGGCTTATTAGTGGGTGTTACTGGCATGTAGTGAGCGGAGGCCAAGGCTGCGGCTACACATCCTCCTACAACGCACAGGACAGCCCCCCACAATAAAGAATTATCCATCCTGCGATGTCAGTAGTGCTAAGGCCTAGAAACCTTGAGCTAAGGAGACCAGGCAGGAGCCAGAAATGTGGCACCAGGATTCCAAAGAACAACTGAGCCTTAACAGATAAGGAATGACTGTGAAGAGGTGACGGCAGAGGAGTGAAGAGTCATCTTTGGAAACAGCGTCATAGAGAGACAAGGAGGAGAGGGAGGCAGGGAGCATGGAAGGAGCCCTCAGCCAAGGGTGGTTGCCAGAGACTTAAGCCGCTACCTGCGGACGCGCCAGGGGGCCAGGGAGAAGCAATACCACCTACCATTCTGGCAATCCTAGGCAGCATGGAGACAGACCTGGTGCCAGGGGAGCACAAGCTTGATCCTGCCTCAGTGTACCAGCAAAGCAACAATCTCTGCGCAACTGGGAGGCAGAAAGGCACGATGGAACGTGTGACAGAGACACTGAAGGGTGAGGGGACAATGGACTGGGAGTCCCGTGTGCATTGCTGCTTGTTGGGAAGGCCGTGCAGAGCCATCATTTCCTTACCTATCAGATTAAAGGGCTGGATTTTTTCCAGTTATCTGCAGCTCTAAAAGAGTCCTCAATTCTAGATTTCAATACAAAAGGTGTTAGACACAAATGTAGGTTATGTGGCCACACTGATTCGCGTGGGGCTACAGGAGAGAGTGATTGCATAACCTTGTGCAGTTACGGAAGCTTGGTGTTGACATTTAGGATTTCTCTGCAGTGACAGGAAGTACAGGCGCTTTTATACCCTGCGGGTGGCGTATACGTCTGTCCCAACCGGACTGAGAACACACTCGCATCAATATATCAAAATGTAAAATGACATACCTTCTCTTGGAGCTATATGATATATGAGAACTTATGCTAAGGAGATAATCAGATGAGTGAACGAAGATGTTAGGAAGCAGGGCAAATATGGAAATGACTTAAATGCTGCGGGGGGTGGGGGGAAGTTAAAGAAAACGTTTATCTACACAATGCAATACAATGTAGCCATCAAAAAGGCTGACGGTCGCTAACCTAGAAAAAGTTTATATTAGGTATGAAAAAAAAACGCAAACAGCTGCGAAACAACACATACGTATGATTGCACGTCCATGAGGTCACCCATCTATGAATCTGTATGTCTAGATGTGGTTCTAGGCAGAGAGAAGACTGGCAGATTTGGGGGCACCTGCTCAATTTTCAACTGGCTACAACAAGCTAGTATTATATATGTATCCTGGGAAAGCTTAACAACATTAAAATATTCCCACCCGTAGGACTAAAAGGTACAGCACAGGGAATAGAGTAGATGGTATTGCAACAGTGTTGTGTGGGACCCATGGCAGCTACACCTGTGGTGATGACATAATGTACAGAGTTGGTGAATCACCATGTTGTACACCTGAAACCAATGTAACGTTGTGTGTCAACTATCCTCAAAGAAACAAAGTTTTTAAATGTTCCCACCAAATAAAAGGTTCAGGCTACCTGAAAATGTAGGACTCTGTGTCCTTCCAGGGGGGATTTAAGTAAGCTCCTTTGGTGCAGGATATCAGGTCCATTTGGTGCTGCACCTCCCTAAGCGGGATAAAGGTGGGGACACATTGAGGCCTTGGGGAACTGAGTTCTCCCACATGACGAGATGACGATCCAAGGGGCTGCAGAACAGTTGGAAGAAAACAGGGCTAGCTCTCTCTCTCCTTTGCCTCTCAGGTTTTGAGGAGTGAGATGTTGGTGTGGTCCCCTCACTGTCCTTCCTTACCCGTCGTCTTGGCCGTGGGTGGACAAGGACACTGGGCCAGGGTGACCATATTTGCCTGTGAAAAGAGGCTCTTTTTAAAGCTCCTTCCATTCTCTGCTGGCAACGACATGAATAAAAAGTACTCAGTGGGTGGAAAGGTATCAAGAAAGAAAATTCTTCCTCTTGACTTTCTTCTCAAAATAAAACAAGATAAGAAATACACTAGTAAGTATGATAGAGGACACGAACTGAATCTTTGAGGTGGTGCTCAGACCACCCACAGGAGAATCACCTGGGGACCTGCTTGCCAAGCAAGGCAGCTGGCAGGAAACGGTCAGCTGAAGGGCTCCTTCCTTTCACAGAGTCCTGCACTCAGGGGTTGAGCTCCCAGGAGACCACAGGCAGCCAACTCGGGGTTCCCTCCCAACTAAGACTCAATGGAAGCAGGTCAGAATGCACAGTTAGCACAAAACTTGGACCGGATCCCTTGTGGTGAAAAACCCTTTGGCACTGCTCATAGCTGATGGGCCAAGTTCCGGCTCCTTCACTGACATTTGAGGCTGGCACTGGTTGCCACTGCTGACCTCTCCAGCGGTAGCTAGCTATGCCACAACCTCTCATACTCTACTCTCTTTCTCTCAACCAGCTTTGTGCTCACCCAGTGTGCTCTATGGTCACACGGAGTCCTCTGCAGATACCCAGGGCCCCCTCGGGGAGCACACACCTCTTCACAGGTCAGGCCTGGGCCCAGGAATCCCCTCCTATGGGAGGCATCACCTTCTAGTCTGTGCCCTGTAATTCCTTGTGCAGAGGATGCTTGAAATCTACACTTAAATGCGCACAAAAGGCAAGGACTGCAACTTGTCCCTCTCTGTATCACCAAAGCCTAGCAGAGCATCAACAAGGATGTAAGTCTAGCTGAAGGAATTAGAGGCTCAATGCCAGCATTTCCAAACAACTATCAGACCACCTACTGGCCATAGCATTGGCCCTGACCATGCACGGGGCTAAGGGGCAACCCTCCCAGCCAGGAGTTAGGACTGTCTCCCTCCTTCTACCAGGTCAGACCAATCACACAAAAAAGCCCTTCTGAAAGCAAGTGTGGGCTCAGGAAGGAAAGAAGGTGTTGCAGGGGCATGAGAGTGAGTCCAGAACTCCCCCTCCCCCAATTCTAAAGGCTCTTCTCCTGATGGGCATGTTTCTCCAGCCTTCAACCTCCCCCAAAATAATCCCTGACTAAATGATGTCCTTGTAAGTGCATGCACCACACTCCTACAAAATAAGCTGGACTCGAGTGGTGAAGAGAAAGACTTTTTTTAAAAGTCACCACAAGCTATGACGAAAATTGGTTGGTGGTTAAGAAGCAAAATGCTTACATTCACAAGACCCCCCCCCCCCTCCTCTCCAGCCTGTTTGACTAGAAGATCAGAGCTCTTTTTAGATCTTTTTAGATTAGAGATGATTCTAGAATGTCAGTTCTTTACCTTTTGTAGATCATGGATGGCCCCTCTGAGGTGGGAAGGTAGTGTAAGGTGGACCTAGGGTCTCTCTCTAAAGCTCCTCCACCAGTTTTCTATGCTGGATACTCTCCTACTGACCAGGTAAGGGACCTTGGGCAAGTTACTGTTCACAGCCTCAGTTTCCTATTTTGTAAGATGGGATGGGTTAGAAAATTACTTTGAAATCATCGGAAAATACTTTGCAAGATTGCTCTAAGCATGAAATTAAAATTATGAAATGTTCCCAGCTTAGAGAAGGTGCTTAAATGTTTGTTCTTGCACCTTCTTGACTTTGTTCCCAGGAGAGATTCCCTCAGTCTCTCTTCCCTCCCCCTCTCACTTTGTCCACTCAGAGGCTCCCCCATCAGAGCCCTGCTGCCATCTCAGCTCCGCCGGAGGCCTGTGTGGGATCGTCACCCATCATTTAGAATATTGTTTCCATGGGAAATGGCTCTGAGGTTCTAGGCAGCCCCCTCCACTCAGAAACCAACTTTTGGAACAGCAGCCACTTGGGCGGGCGTTGGCGGCTGAGCACTGGTTCTCATGGCAACCACTGCTCCTACAGCCCCTCCCAGTCCACGGGCAACTCAAACCTTTGCTCATACTGGAAACTTCTTCCTAAAAGACAGTAGTGCTGCCTGGACAATTTTAATAACACGTATACAAAAACTTTGGGCATCTCTAACCAGAGAAATAAGCTTTTTTTGGCTGCTGTCTTTGGCTTCCTTTCTCTCTCAGGGTTAGCACCATCTTGCAAGGTTTGAAGTTGTTTCCTGAATGGCAGATTCGTCTCCCCATGTAGCTCAGAAGCTCCACCGGGACAAAAGCCACATCTCCTTATTCCGTTGCCTTTTACGGGGCCAGGCAGGGCCCGAAACACAGGAGGCTCAAGGTCTATTCACTGACTGACTGCTGGATACTGCCCCAGTGAAGCCTTCTACCCACCCAGCTCTCCCTTAGGCCAAGAAGCAGGGGTGATGCTCCCAGGAGGTGGGGGGCTAGGTAGACAGACAACCCCACAATAACCTCTTCACCCAGCAAATGTCAAAGTGTGCATGGAGGGTTCTAAGAACTCCTGGGGACAGTCTTGTACAAAGCCTCCCTTGGTTCTCAGGGGGACACTAGGGGCAGGGATGTCATTAACAGCCTATGACTACAGTCAGGTAACTTGAGTTCTTTTCTTATGTTTGCTTATTTATTATTTTTGAGAGAGAGAGAGAAAGAGAGAGCACAAGCAGGGGAGGGGCAGAGAGAGACACACAATAGGAAGTAAGCTCTAGGCTCTGAGCTGTTAGAACAGAGCTGGACACGGGGCTCAAACTCATGAACTGTGAGATCAGGACCTGAGCTGAAGTCAGACACTTAAATGGGCGACCGAGCCACCCAGGCATCCCCAGGCAGCTTGAGTTCTATTTGTGTCTCTGATATGGACTCCCTGTGTGACCTGAAACAAGTTTCTTAACTTCCAGGAGCCTGTCTGCCCACCTATAAAACAGGAGAACAGGACGCTCCTGTGAGGCCCCTGTGAAAAAGACCAAGGGGCCCTCAGCAAGGGCATATTTGTACTGACAGGTGAAGTGGTTGGACCCTTGGTCTCCTTCCAACCTGGTAGACCCCAGTGGTTTGGACCACTTGCCTGCTGCATCCACAGCCCTAAGAGCGCCTGCACTGCACAGGGCCACTGGAGGACCCAATACAGTAGCCAATGTAAATGCCTGGGTAACAGAGGGCTCCAGCAGCCCCCAAAATGGCTGTGTCCAGTGGCTAGGATCCTTTACCAAGTCTGTTGCATTCTCCCAGATTGCCAGTTTCTAGGGCTTCTACAGGGCTTTTTTCCCAAAAGAATAGCCCAACACATTCCCCGTTTTTTAAGTGGGCGCACAAAAAAGAGGTAGCCTGGGGGCGCCTGGGTGGCCCAGTCAGTTAGGCGTCCGACTCTCGATTCCAGCTCTGGTTATGATCCCACGGTTCATGAGTTCAAGCTCCACGTCAGCCTCTGCGCTGACAGCTTAGAGCCTGCTTGGGATACTCTCTCTCTCCCTCTCGCTCTCTTTGTCCCCTCCCCCACTCATGCTCACTCGCCCTCTCTCTCTCTCAAAATAAATAAACTAAACAAACAAACAAAAAGAAATAGCTTGCCTTGCAAACATTGTCAAGGGGTCCACAGGCTCCCTGGCCTCTCTGTGCACCCCATCCCCGTAGCCAGCACCACTTCCAAAGCAATGCCATACACTCCTGGCCAGAACAACTGATGCCCAGGAGAGACTCCATCGCAATTACACTCCCCACCATTCAGTGGGCAGCTGCGGTGGACTGGCCGGACACCAAAGGTCATGCTGGGAACCGTCACACCATACTGCCTTCAATTCCTTGGGTGATTAGTTTTATAGCATCACAGCATTTCTTTGACTGTCATGGTGACTTCACTAACCCACAGGGCACTCTTCATCCTTGTCCGTAGCTTCCTTGGCTACACGACTAAAGGACCACAGATTCTTGGAGCTGGGGCGGTGGCCAACACAGAGCCTCTGCAAAGATGCTGCTAACTTTATTGAAAGTTTAGTTTTCATTGCTTTTTGCCTCTCTACTTCTACACTAAACATTTTAAAGATCCCCCCACCCCCCCTGCCCAGGAACCTTATCAGTTGAACTGCAAGTCATCTGATAAATAAAGGTAGAAGAGGGGGAACATTTACTATTAATGGAGCTGCTGTGAGAGCGAATGGACTTTCCATCCCATTGAGCTGAATCAGCTCTGGGAAGCTAATCTCATCTCCATGATGTCTGGGTGTGCCCAGCTCAGGGGGATGAGGACAGGCTGGGGGGAGTGACCCCACCCGTGTGGAGGAAATGGCTCTGCATTCCAGGAGCTGCCCTTCCCTTCTGCACAATTCCCAGAAATGGGCAGCTTCCCCAGGGCTGCTGCCTTGCAGGCTGAGCATAAATGGTGTGCCGTCCCACCAGGGGTCTAGGCCATTGGTGTATCCCTTAGGACTTCACTCTCCTCTCCCTCAGACCTTGCTCCAGCCTGTTGTCTCACATGGCTGCTAATCCCAGCCCAGCCATGTCACTGCACTACTCACCCCTCCAGGAAGCCAGTGCATTCAGCTCACTCCAGTATTAAGACTTAACCACCCATCCAACCATGTGCAGAATTTTGTGCGATAAAGGACCTTAAATACCACTGGCTTTTAGATGGTGAGTATGTGGCGCAGGGGCCATTCCTCCTGTCCCCAGAGCCACGCAGGCATCATAATTGACCACTGTCCTCTTCTGGCTCAGTCGTGAACCCTTTTTGATGCAGCACCTTGGCAGCCAGAACCAGGTGACTGATCCAGAGAGGAAACTTGTTTGCCACCCCAGATCTAACCCACCACTCTTCCGATTCCCTCCAAAACGTATCACGTACCGGCCGTCCTGTTCTGGGTGGGGGCGCGCAGGACCTTTAGGGGGAACCTGCCTGGTTGTCTCTGGAAAATTCTATTACCCAAGTCTTGTGCTAATACATCAGCCCCTACTTTTCTACCCCATCAGATCCAAACTCCTCTGCCGGGACCACACCTGGACTGCTGGCAGAGATGGTCAGATAGGGATCGAGAGATCCAGGCAAAGGCCAATGTTTGAAGTAAGCCAGGGGAGGGATGCAGTGCCCTTGGCCGTACTCATGACCCCCAAGTCCCATATACTTCCTTGTATCACTGCTCATACTTGTGTCTTACCCGCTAGCCCGAGAGTGACTCCTGATAAGGCCTAGAGCTGAGCCACTTTATGACCCAGCAGTGTAAGTCCCAGAGTAGGTGTGTAGAAATACCTACTGTAATAATTACAAGAGTGGTCAATGCTAAAAACAACTAATGATTAATTAATTAATTAATTAATGTAAGTGATGTGTCTGATGCTGTTGGAAGATTTTACCACGTTAGCTCATTTAATTCTCACAACAGCCCTATACGGAATGACTCTGATTATCCCCATTTTATAGTTGAAGAAACTGAAGTACAACAAAGTAACTTTTCTGAGGTCATCCAGCTAGAAAGGGGCAGTGCTAGGCTCTGAAACCACACAGTATGGCTCCAGAGCCCGTGGCCAGTCCATCATCCTAGGCATTTGTTCATGGCTGGCGAAATGGTGAGTGGGTACAGGGTCAGGCCAGGCCAGAGGCAGCAGACCCAGGAGTGCTGGGAAGAGGTCAGCAGTGAGCCGGGAGAGTGATGTCTGAGTCAGAGAGGCCTCCAAGGCCACATCCCTGCTCCTGTGGGGGAGGCGGCCGAGCAGGTCAGGGCCCAAGAGGCACCCAGGGCATGTGCCTAGTCACAAGGAACAGGCACGCCCCCACTCCCAACTGGGACAAAGTATGCCAAACAGTGTCCGGCCACATGCTCCTTCCCTCAGGACCAGGGAGGAGGCTGGGGGATCAGGCAGCTAACCCTGTGGGAGCACCAGGTAGCTTTGAGACCCATTTTCCAGCACTTCTGTCTGGGCCCCTCTCCACTGTGCTGGTCGCTGCCTTAGGCCCAGTCTGTCTCCTCGTGCTCCTGGACACCAGCTGGTCCCTACCCAGCTTGGGGCCGGCCCCTCCCCTGGAGCCCGTCATCACAGAGCCTGAGCCACTGACTCAGGCAGCCTGCAACTTTAAGCAAGTTACTTATCTTCTGCACCTTGGTTTCCTCTTCTGTAGAGGTGGGCACAGTGGCTACACTTGCCTCATGGTGGTCACAACAGGCTACACTGATTTGCCTGGCTGTGTCTGGCCCACCGCAAGCGCTCAGTAAACATCAAGTTGTTACCATCAGCAACATTCTTCAAAACCCATCTCAAGCCCTTCCTCCTGCAGGAAGCCCTCCTGCCTCTCTCCAGAGTCCTGCCCGAGCTCATGCCCTGCGAACTGGCTGGTTCCAAAGCTGACAACTCAACAGAACTCAGCCCTCACCACTCCTTCTGGGGTGTGCTCTCACGCTGGCTGTGTATGGGCCTCAGCCCCCCCATTCTGCCCTGGGGGGGCATCTTGCCACAACTCTTTCTGCCGTCCCTAGGGAGTCTGACCAACAAGAAAAGCCAGGAGAGACTGGGTAGCCCGCAGGGCAGAAACTCTGAATATTCCAGAAGCTCTGAGGAGAGGGAAGCAGATGGGGAAGGGATACAGGGTCAGGTGGGAAGAGGAAGGTCAAGCAGGCCGGCCGGCACAATGAGGCAGGACCATGCAAGGTGGCATTCGGTCTCCCCATTCGGTCTCTCTGTCTCTGGGGAGACAGAGTCAGGAATGTTAGGGCATTTGCCCAGGGGAACAGCGTGGTAACGGGGAAAGCTGGGACCTGGCAACTAAAAACTAAAGCTCTGCCTCGCTCACCACCCAGCTAGACCAGGGCACCTGGTAGGTCTGAGGCTCTGGGAACAGAGGGGTTAGCGAGGGCCCCAGGGTCTTAAGGTCCACATAGACCTTCAAAACAACATGCCCCCCCCCCCCCACCGGCATCTCTGCCTCACGGGGTATTGACACCGGGCCTCTCAACCTCCAAGCTCCCACCCCGGCACCCTCCACCATGTCCCCATGTCCTACCACCACAGGGAGGGTGGCAGTGAACTCCAGGGGTGCGGGCAGGGCTGCCACCTGGGTCACAGCTTCCTTCAGAGCAGCTAGGGCAGAGAGGAGGAAGTGGCTTTATGATTGAATTCTTACTCTCAGCCCCAGGGGCCTATTAATATGTACCTAGTGCTGGGGCTGGGGCTGGGGCAGTCTCTCCTCAGCCGAGGAGAACTTCCGCAGCCTCACACGGGAGCCTGCATGCCCACTGGGAAAGTCATTCTGGCAGTCACCCCACCAGCGAGGGGTGGCTTCTGCGCACTCTGGGAGTCCCCAAAGTGAGGACCCTCAGACCCCGGCGGGCCACCACCGTCCTATTCTCTCCTCATTCCGCCACAGCAGCCTCCTCACAGCTCCTCAGGGGGCTGCTCAGGCTCAACCCTTCTCCGAATGGACTCAGCCAGGGGTGCCTGGGTGGCTCAGTCCGTTAAGCATCCAACTTCATTCAGGTCATGATCTCACAGTCTGTGAGTTCAAGCCCCGTATCGGGCTCTGTGCTGACAGCTCAGAGCCTGGAGCCCGCTTCAGATTCTGTGTCTCCCTCTCTCTGCCCCTTCCCCACTCACATTCTATCTCTCTTTCTCTCTCAAAAATAAACAAAACATTAAAAAAATTTTTTTTAATTTTTAAACATTAAATTTTTTTTAAAGCCAACAACCCCCCCCCCCTCGAGACCCCTTGTCTCTCCTTCCTGCCCTCTTCCTCCCCTAGCAGCTCAAACACCTCTCCTCCCTCAGATCCAAGGCCAAGGCCTAGCAAGTCTGCCACTCATGGCAGGTGCACCTCAGGGGCTCAGCTCTGCCCCCCATATCCTCCCACCCCTCCAGCACTATCGGTCCTTAAACAGCCCTGGAGCATACTGCTTCCCCCTGAAAAACTACCCACGGGTGTCCGAAGCTCTCCCACTGACCAGAGCATTCCAGGCCCTCCTTGAACAGCCCCCAGCACCACTGGCCTCCTCATGCAGCCTCTCTGCTGATTCCTAGTGTGGCATCCTTGAGGACAGGGACTCCGGCCCCTGGCAGAGCACCTCGGAGTCTGCCAATGAAAGTTCTCTGCCTGCCCTGTCTTTTCACCTTCCCTCCGCCTACGAAAATATTCCCTCTCTACGGAGAAGCCCCCCTGCTTTTCCCAGCATCCTGAAGTGATCCCTTCCTCCCCAGCCCTCTCCTGCCTTCCAGGCCTCCATCCATGCAGCCACCTCGCTTGTGTCTGGGGAGTGCTGGCCAGGTGGCAGGTGGCAGGGTGCTCTGCAGCCATTACGCCATTTGACTCCTCACAGCCAAGAAGGTGCCATGTAGCACCTGTTAGTGATCAACCCTGAGGTCACAGAGGTTCTGTGGCTTGTCTGTCTGTGAGTCTGACCACAAAGCTCCCAGCTTGGCCACAGGGCCATTCTACCTCTTCTGGGGAACAAGCCCCCCTCCTTCTCCCTTCAAATCTGGGAGCCAGGGAGCTGTTTCCCTGTCAGATTCCTCCACTAGGGTAGGGTTGGGGTCTGAGGGCCAGACCTCATCTTTGTTACCTCTCTAGAGCCTGGGCACAGCTTTCTGCACAGAGACACTGCAGGGGTCTGCTGTCGGCATTTCCACAATGCAGGGTTGACACTGGGAGGCAGCCAGAATTCTGGCTCGGGTAGAGGGTAGGGCAGAGGTGGTGCGGGCACTATACCCGATGGGCCAGCTGGGTCCCAGAGTAGTGAATGGTGGCTCTCATAAGGGACATATCACGTGAGGAGTTCCATTGGACACACATGGGCACCGGCCCATCAGGAGAAGTAGGTCACAGTGAGGGAGTCCTTACTTGCCACTCACACTTCCAAAACACCGAGCCCCCTGCAGCTCCCAGGTCCCAGCTCCCTGACCACTCCACCTGCTGGTCTGGGGATGCCACACCCTGTCCCTGGAGCCTGCTGGTGACAGCAAGGCAAATCTCCCGGTACTGTCCTTCCCCTGAGTAGTGTGTGTGTGTGTGTAGCACAGCTTCACAGACTGTCCTTCAAAACTGCGTCAGCCCAGAGCTGCCTGTCTCATGGAACTGTGGCCTCACACTAGCACACTAGGAAGTAAGTGGCCCAGCAGAAGGGCAAGGGTGGTGCCAGACAGCACAGGGAAGGCCTCGAGGCCAGGGACAGTCATTGCTCTGTGTCAGCAGCCCCCCTGCCAGGAGATGGACACTTTTGCCAGGCTGACTATGGCTGAACTTCAGCCCTCCAATCCTGGCTGACCCACTATCTGAACTGCTTTCCCTTGCAGTAGCGGAAAGAGGCATGTGGGAGACAACTGAACATCCCAGCCTCACATGTTCGGAGAGGCCAGGTCGATAAATGAGAGAGGCAGGTGAGTGCAGGCAGCAGGGAGAAGTGGAGCCTGCAGCAAATCGGAGACTGCTGTTACCCTCCACCAACTGCTCCAACATGAACCTATCTGTAAAGGGGTTGCCAGATAGCCTAAATTGTTTAAGAGTAGCCAGGAATCTGAATTTTACATGAGACTGAGTTTTTGACATTAGCTACCTGTTAAAAAGTTTTATACATTGTATAAAGCAAACGAATCATCCTTGGGTGGCTCCGGCCCACAGGGGCACCTGCCCCCAGCCCTGGCCACCTCAAGCATACTTCAGCATGCCCACATTGAGTGGGAGCTGACAACTCCTTGCACTGCCCTGGCCTGGCTTCGGCCACAAAGAGGCATGATTAAAAAAGGACGTGGAAATGACACTGAGGAGTAACAGCAGCAGGGGTTACTCAGCCTAGAGACTTTGCAGGGGCATAGTCATTAGGGGGAGGGCACACAGCCCACCCGAAGAGTGTTCAGAACCCAGGGAGGTAAAGGGCAGAAAGACATATTCAGAAACGACCGTTGCTTTGATTTGTTTCTATCATTTATATTCACGATGTCAAGCACCATTCATGAAAAATGTTAAAATTTTTATGTTGAAGCTAAAATGAGAAAGAAACATGGTCCAGGCTCTTGCCTGAGGTGGGAAGAAGCAATCCAATCTCCATTTTAAAAGAGTAACCAGACTGTAGAGATCTGGGCTGGAGCAAAATAAAAGGGAAACTTCCTGAAAACGAGGTGGGCATGACAATGAGCAGCTGGGGAGGTTGTGGGGGTTTCCTTGCAAAGGCCTATGAAGCGAGGAAGGAATAGGACCCAGCAGCCTGGCTCTGGAGGGGTGCACCAGGGCTGGAAGTGGGGTGGTAACTTTTCAGGGACCCTCTCAAAGTCCCGATTTTAAGCCCACCCCGCTGGAAAGGCAGGAGGCAACTTTTCACATCTCACTCTCCAAGTGCAAAACATTGCTGCATTTCTCCCACCTATTTCTCCCTTCCATTCCTCACCAGCCTAGCCAGGCCAGACAGCTGTGCCTGGGTGGGGGAGGAGGCAGTGAGCACGGCTGGCAGACCAGCTCCATTCCCAAGGGGTGCGACCCACCCAGGAGCCACCACCGGCCTCCCACCTGTTTTTTCCACATACAGCACTTTTATCAAAAGTCCCGCATCAAAGCATTTGCCCCTCTGCTAGGTATGTGGCCCTAGGCCACTGCTCAATCTGTTTGTGCCTCAGTTTCCTCACTTGACAGAGAGATGCCAGCCCCTGAGATGAACTGAGGTATTACTACTCCTGCTGCTTGGCCATCCCAGGATTTAACAAGGAAGCACATTTTATTTCTGATGATGGAGGAATGACCAGCATCCACAACCCATGCTGACTTGTTTCAGGGATGCATAGAAAGAGGGAAGCTTCAGAGCTATGCCCCGCCCTACAGCCCATCTCAGGGGACCATCAGGGGACCTTCCCAGGGGCATAACGGCCGAAGACAGAGCAGAAGTTAGGAGCATGGAAATAGGTCCGACACGTCCAGTGCTGAATCCTGGGTGCGTCATGTACTGGCCGTGTAACCTTGGAAAACATTATAAACCCCTCTATGCAAAACTATTGTTGGTAGTAGCAGCAACCAGCTGCAGGTGCAATCAGGCTGAGTCCTGTGGCCAGGATGGAGCATTATAATGCCTGTTTATTAAGTCCTGACAACATCCTCAGCACTCTACATCTACTCCCCTGAGCACGCCTTACCACACCCCAGACTAGGTGAGATATTACTGTTACACTCTTCTGGACACTCAGCTGTCCTTGACAGCCCTTTGCATTCCTTACTTATGTAATGTGTCAGTTCCATGAGCACAGGGCCTGTCCTCTGTTCTATTCTCCACCGTCCCTCGGGTGCCCAGCACATGCCTGATACAGAGTAGGTGCTCACTAAATATCTGTTGATTTACATCAGCTCTAATCCTCACGGCGATTCTGCAAGATGCTGTAACAGGAAGGAAAAAAAATTCACACTTGGGTTCGCTCTGATCATTGGGAAAGAAGCCCTAATTTAAGAATTTGAAGTGTCTCATACTGAAGGTGCTAGCTTACACCTAGCTAATGGTGTAAGGCTAGGGTGCAGAACTCTGGCTTAGACAGGCTCTTTGGTGGCTCTTTTCTGAGGCCAAAGTGTAGGCTCGCAGCCTAGTCCAGGACAGATGTCATTACTGCTTTGCAACCAAAAGTAATGGAAATTTGGAGTTCTCAGAAGTTCTGGGGAAAGCGTCCAGGAAAATTGGACCCTGGAAAATGGCAGTAAACTAGGCTTGAGGAGACAGGCAGGCAGGGAGAAATCCTTTAAGGGTGAGCAGGCAAGAGGAGGTTGTCTACTACTCAGTTTTAACTCCTGCCCTGTTCTGAACAATGGGTAACCCCCTTTCTTCCGAGCCCTTGGTGAAAGCCTGTTACACACACTGGCTGTGGCTTAGTGGGGCTTAGGGAATGAGGAAGCCAAGCTGATTGTATACATGCGTGGGGCAAAGTAGGGCAGATGACCAGGGAGACCAGATGGCCAGCGGACATGGTCCCCACTCTGAAATCCTCAGAAATACTGCAGATAGGGAGAGTTTTCATCAACACCTGGGTAATTTTTAAAGAAAAATAAATGATACACTCAGAGAATTTCTACAAGGAGAAAATGCTTTGGGGAGAATGAAGAAATACTGGGGAGAGCACCTCCCCATTTCCACACATGTGGGATGAAGGCCTGATCCAGCATAGCTAGATCAGGAAGAATGGGATGGGGTGGCTGGGACATCTTCATTGTTACCTGTTAGAGACCAGGCAAGGGAGGCTCACACTGATGGGGGAGGGGGGGGGGGGAAACCACCCTAGGTCACATGACAATAGGTAGTGGGGCAGAAATTGGAGACAGGGTCCTCTGGCCCTGCAGTCCCTGTCCCTTTCTGCTCTCCTGTGGGTCTTCTGAGGTGGGAAAGGAGACTGAGACTATCTGTGGCCCCTCTGGCTGCCAATTCTGCAGCCCTGCTGGGGGTCCCAGACCCTTGCCAGAGACCCTGCCTGGGGCCCTCTCCTTCCACACAAAGAGGCTCTCCCAGCCCTCCACCCTGTCTTTCCTATTCACTCACACCAACCCTAAATAGAAAAAAGTCCCTGTTAAATGCTTTATTAGAATGGTTATTTTGTTGGACTGCCAAGTGACCTACTCTTGCTCCCCCTTTCCATCCCTCCAGCCATCCCCAGTTTGAGTCCAGAAGTAAAACAAAGGCTTTGTTTCTTTATTTTGATTTCCTCTGTAAAATCTCAAACATGCAGGAAACACCCACCCAGTCCCAGATAAGTGGACTCAGGCCGCTGTCCACTGCGGGCGGGTGGGGTCGGGGGTCAGTGAGTGGGGGTGGACGGGAAGGTTCTGATGCCAGCTGACCTTAGCTCCCTGGGAGGCCAGAGGGCACCTGGGGCCTGGCTTCCTGGAGAAGGGCTGGGTGTGAGGAGCACCAGGCCTTCCCAGCTCCTCTGCCCAAAGAACCTCAACCTGAGGAATGTGGGTGTGGAGGGATGGCTGAGAAGACAGATCTCATACAGTTATTTTTTCATATATGCCCCCAAGGCTTTGGGACAGTGGCTCCACCCTTTTCCATCATCTCTAGTTACAATAAAGCCAGCATTGAAAGAAGAACACGATAGAGGCTATTTTGGGCAGCTGAGCCGACTTGTGAGAGAATGGTCCTTGCCAAGAAAGATGGGCTCGCCTCTATCTCCTCCGTGGGCCCTACATTTCCAGCGGAATTCAGATAGAAAGGGGTGAATGTGTGGGTTATCTAAGAAGGGGAATTTTCAAGAAGGTATGATGCAATTTTGTAAAGGGTAAAAAAAGAAACCTAAATGGAATTAAAATTAATTTTGCTTTTGAAATGAATACATAATGCTTTGGGGAGGCAAGAACTTTTCCCTTGACCCCCTGAGAATGATTAGTTCCAATGGGGTGGGTGGGCCTCCCCCAACTCCACCCACCAACCCTCTGGCAACCTCCACGCAGCTCCACATGCCCACAGACATTTTCACTGTTTGGGGACTTGGGTACAGTGTGGGTATTTGGTATAGCAGGGCCAGCCTATACCAAATATATATAGCAGATACTTAAGAAACCAGAACTTTTCTTTTGAAAGTGGGTTGCATTTCAAATAAAAAGGTGGTTTTTTTTTTTTTTTCAGGAGTGGGGTGGTTGGGGGAGAGGTGATAGGACTTCAGGGAAGGTACTCTATTCTGTTTCATTGACCTATCTACTCCTGTTCCAGGGCCATACCACTTTACCCTAGTTTTGTAGTATTTTAGTATCTGGTAGACCAGCCCCTTCTCCTTTCTCATTAAGGGTCTGTGAGCAAGGGAGTAAAATGCTCAGATTTGATTTTGATATTTCGTTCTGCATTTTAAGATGGATTTATAGGAGGGGCGCCTGGGTGGCTCAGTCGGTTGAGCGTCCGACTTCGGCTCAGGTCATGATCTCACAGCTCGTGAGTTCGAGCCCCGTGTCAGGCTCTGTGCTGACGGCTCAGAGCCTGAAGCCTGTTTTGGATTCTGTCTCCCTCTCTCTCTGCCCCTAACCCACTTGTATTCTGTCTCTGTCTCTCTCAAAGATAAATAAACATTAAAAAAAATTTAAGATGGATTTACAGGGGGCAAAATTAGAACAGAGAAACAGAATGATATTGCAGTAATTTAAGTGAGCGATGTGAAGGCCGGAGCCAGAGTAGAGATGTTCAGAAATAAGGGAAAGAATTAATTAGACATAATCCAAGTTATCAGATTAAAAAAAAAGAGAGAGGCATGGGCCTATGAACATAACATGTGTGTGTACTTCTGTATAACGAAATAGGAACTGGTTTTAGACCATGTTTAACTGCCTTCACTGGTGCAGTCCCCAGCTGCTTTCATCAGAAGACAAACCCCAAGGAGCAGGTCCCTCTGAGGTCCTGGAGCTCCCGGCTGGCTCCTGTGGCATCTCCCTCAAAGTGAGGGAAAGCAATTCAGGCAGTGTTGTTCTTTACTGGCCACTCAGGGACAGAGAACATTTCAATCCATTCTTACCACTTAATAAAGAGGATTTGGGGGCCACCTCAGGTCCCCATGTTCTCTCATAAAACTAGTTTAAATCTTCATCTCCCATCATGACTCCCTGCAAATGGGATCCGCCTGGGTGTGGAAGGTTTTTCTGGAAGTTTTTGAATCTCTTCTGCAAAGCTTTCCAAAGTGTGACTCTGCTAACTGTTGTCACCCAAAGCTCAAGCTTCGAAGGGTGACGCAGGTTCAGGATCCAGCATGGGAGTCATGCAGGGGTGATGGCAGAAACAGCTTGGTGAGGGGCTGTCTGGTCATCATCACATCAGGGAGAGCCACCCTTCCCTATTCACTCAGCCAGCAGAGCAGGGCCCAGGCCCGGGCACCGGCGCCCTCCTTCTGTGGCAGCTGCAGGGGAGAAGCCAGGGATTGGAAAGGTACCACGCTGCACTTCAAAGTAATTCTACACTTGAGAATAGAAAGTGAATTTTGCTAGGGTTTGTGTAAGAAGAGCTGCTTAGCAAATCACTGCCATCTAATTATAAAAAGAAAATTATGTTTCTTCTCTCTCTATTCCAAATATATATGTCTACCATTTAAACGGCATTTGCTTTGGGCAGGCGGGACCAAACTGTGCTCTGCAGCCTGGCCTGAACCCACAGTGGTCAAGGTAAGTGCTTCTGAGAGGTCAACTTTTTTGCAAGGGATAAATCCAGGAGCACCCATTCGCCCTGCTCCCTGGTGGTTTCTCCCCAGCTATCAGCCACCTGGATGGAGGCCCAGGGGGCACCTGCTGAATTAGATGGGTACAGGAAGCTGAAAGAGCCAGTATGCAGAAACTCAGGAGCCAGGCTCCAAAGTCTGCTTCAGTCTGAGGACAGGCCCAAACCAGCCAGGCCTAGTGACCAGGGAAACAGCTGCAGTCCTGCCTTCCCATGCAAAGGATGGAGTCAGTGTGCAGTAAATGGTTGCGTGTCTTCATGTTGGGTACCGGCACGTGGTGTCTGTCGTGTGATCCTTTACATTTTAATTTTTTTATTTTTCAAAATTAAAAAATAAACCAAGTGCACAGATGACTTAGGGGTTCGCAGCTGACAATAAGACTAATGGGAGTCGGGGAAAACCACAGCCGCCCAGGCTCTCTCTGCCTCCCTTCACCAACCAGCTGCTTCTGTGCCTCTGTGGCTCCAGCTGCCTCATAACATCCTCATGCATAGGCTGCTCTGCCCCCTCTCCTCACGCATGGGACCTTTGCTCCACCGCAGCACTGACCATGTATGGTCAGACCCCCGAGGGACATGCCCCATGAGCACCAGGAAACAAAAGACATGTCATTTTTGGTCTATCTAGTTCTGGGAGCAGCACAGGGTAATTAACAGAAGGACCATATGCTTGGGGACCAGATGGACCTTGGTTAGATCCTTGGACTCTGCTTTCCTCAGGCCTTGACTGGAGGTGGCCTATTCAACCACCCTGAGTCTCAGTTTCCACATATGTAAAAAGCCAACAGCAATTGCTGTGAGGCGTAGACGTGGCTAGTATAAGAGTGTCTAGGTGCCTGGGTGGCTCAGTTGGTTAGGCGGCCGACTTCGGCTCAGGTCATGATCTCGCGGTCCGTGAGTTCGAGCCCCGTGTCGGGCTCTATGCTGACAGCTCAGAGCCTGGAGCCTGTTTCGGATTCTGTGTCTCCCTCTCTCTGACCCTCCCCTGTTCATGCTCTGTCTCTCCCTGTCTCAAAAATAAATTTAAAAAAAAACGTTAAAAAAAAAAATTTAAAAAGAGTGTCTAGCCCAGGGCCAGCCCACAAGTCTTTGCTGAAGGGAGGGAAGGAGGAAGGAGGAAAGGAAGGGGGAGGGGAGGGAATGGAGAGAGACTGATGGTCTTTAAACCATGCCAGTCGAGGAGCAGTTGAAGAAAGTGGAGCTGGTGCTGGAAAAAAGGCAGGATTGTCAGAGATTCATGTGGTACAGAGCCAGTGGGGGCAGGTTAAGGGGAGAAAGGAAAGAACTTTGCAAGGACAAGAGATTCCCAAGTGGAAAAGTGGATGGGTTTGGGGGCAGCAAGCTCCCTATCTCTAGAGGGGTCCAGCTGAAGCCAAAGACCCACCACACCCTTCACAGGCTGTAAGAAGGGACTTCCTGTTGAACATTTCCCAGCCTTTATTCAAGGGGACACTTTCCCATTTGGGCCACATTTATTTACTAGTGAATTATTACTGGCTTAATCTTTACCTTAAAATCACCATACTTCTGGGGCGCCTGGGTGGCTCAGTCGGTTGGGCGGCCGACTTCGGCTCAGGTCATGATCTCGCGGTCCGTGAGTTCGAGCCCCGCGTCGGGCTCTGTACTGACGGCTCAGAGCCTGGAGCTTGTTTCGGATTCTGTGTCTCCCTCTCTCTGACCCTCCCCCATTCATGCTCTGTCTCTCTCTGCCTCAAAAATAAATAAACGTTAAAAAAAATTAAAAAAAAAAAATCACCATACTTCTTTTTTTTTTTTTTAAGGTTTTTTGTTTTGTTTTGTTTTGTTTTGTTTTGTTTTTTGTAATCTCTACACCCAACATGGCGCTTGAACTCAAGACCCTGAGATCAAGAGTCGCACACTCTTCTGACTGAGCCAGCCAGGCACCCCCCCCTCCCCATACTTTTTAACTTAAAATCTCTCTCTAGCTTTAATTTGGTAAATGTGCTGCCGAAGCGAGCACTCTCTAGCTTTAATTTGAACAAAATATCCATTTAAAAAATGGGTATGATGTGATGTTTGGGGTTTTTTTAAGTTTTTATTTATTTATTTTGAAACAGAGAGCAAGTGAGCTGGAGAGGGGCAGAGAAAGGGAGAGACAGAATCCCAAGCAGGCTCTGCACTATCAGTCCAGAGCCCGATGCAGGGCTCGATCTCACAAACTGACACAGGGCTTGATCTCACAAACTGTGACATTGTGACCAAAATCAAGAGTCAGATGCTTAATCCACTGAGCCACCCATGCACCACATGCCTGGGTTTTATAATACATATAAACATGTGTATTAAAATGAAATGATGCTGTATGTGTCCCACCTAAAGTTCTCTCCCTGACCACTCTGAGAAATGTGCTGTATGGGATCTGAATCTAGACTAACCATGCTCTGGGGGCCCCTGCTGTGTCTATGATTCTGTTATCTGCGGTTACAACCCTGAGGGCAGGCAGCAAAGTCACAGATGGGGCCTGGGTCCTTGCAGCACAGGATGCTCTTAATCCTTATGGCCCTTTCTGGTCTCCCAAGCATGTTCTCATGCGTGTATTTCATCTAATCCCATGACAACCCTGAGGGCAGGCAGCAAAGTCACAGATGGGGCCTGGGTCCTTGTAGCATGGGATGTGCCCAAGGCCCTCTAGACAGAGAGGACAAGAGCCGGGGCACAGAGTCCCCAACTCTCCATCCCCTCCTCATTCTACCAGCACATTAGGGCACAGCCAGATCCATCCCTGGTGCTCTCCCAAATCTCACCCGTTAGCTTCACAGCCCAGATGTCAATCATCTGTGATGTGTTTCATCCATCTAGGTGGCCAGATGCCAAGCTCTGGAGATGAAAATAGGCCCCTCTGAGACAGAGAACGTCACTTCAGCAACCAGCAATGACCCACACTGTCATTTGGCCACGTGGCCCTCAGTAGTCCCCACCTGATAAAGCTACCAAAAACACCTAAAGGTCAATGAGTGGGACATTAAAGAGTTAAACACACATTGCTACTTCATGAACCCTGCAAGAGGGATGGCTGCATGGAGCTGTCTTGGATCATGCCAACCTGCTAAAAGGCCCTAGGGGCGCAGTGGTGGGGGCGGGGGGTGCAGTCTCTGGGAGCAGGCAAGACCAACCTCATCATACGCAGCAGGAACACCACCTAGAAGACTGGAGATGAGCACCAAGGAATGCATGTCAGGCGCGAAGGGGTGCAACACACTGTCACCTCAACCTCAACATCAGCTCTGTTGTCTGAAGCATGCACTAAAAACTTGCCTGCTCATTTTCACTCTTGACCCCGGACTCTACTGTCACAGCCGGATAGCCTGGCTGGGAGGGCAGAGCCGCAGTGTAGATCCTCAGTAAACAATAGTGAGACAATGTGGCTTAGACCAGGGGATCTAACCTGGAATCCAGGGCTTGTTGGAGATCCATGAATCCCCTGAATTGTATGCCCAACTCTGTACACCCAAGCAACTTTTCTCTGGGTTTCTCACTGGCATATTAAAGAGGCTGTGACCCAAAAAGGCAAAAACCATTGCTCTGGACACCAGACCCTCAGCCTTCTTGGCTGCCTTTCCCATTCAAAAGTTTGCTGAAAGTGGCACTAATAGTCCATCTCTGTATATAGTGACTTCACAAGAATCTGTGGAAGATCTAAGCTCTGCCTATTACTTTCCTTGGGTTTTGTTATTTGCAGCCGAAAGCAGTCCCACCGACCCAGTACCATAAGGCCAGTGGCAACACCCAAGATTGGGAGGGTTGGCAAGGACAAAATTCCTCTCAGAACTTGAATTCTCTGCTCAGCCCCTAGACAATGGTTACTTGCCAGATGCCCCAGGGCACAGGGAGCTCACCCAGCTACTCCCTTTTTCCCCATCCCCAGACAAAGGTAGCTGTCCATCTTAGATGGCTGGATGCCTGCCCCAAGCCTGGCAGGGACAGAGCCTCTGGGACTCAGCGCACACTGTTGATGCTTGAGAATATTCCAGCTTTGCACATGCACGTGTTCCCATTCAGCTCACATACGTATGATTTGTACAAACTATACAACGCTCACAAACAGGTATATTTTCAATCACTTGCAGGAGGAACACTCCATCGGGGCACACGTTTCATGGGCAGAACTGATTACAGGCAGTGTAAAATATAAAACGAAGGTCACACTTCCTGAGAACTCACTTGATCCAGCAGGCTGGTCAACATGCAAATCTGACTGACATGAGGACCAGTCACCCCAGGAGCTAGTGTGGTTCATCACAGTCTGGTAGTCCTCCCTGGTTCCAGGTGATCATCAAACTCGGGCACCAGCCCCAGAGATTTGTCACTTTGTGAGCAGCTCAGATCAACTGAAAGTGTGAAATACCTATGGTTAGAGCTAATAATAGACTAAAAGTTATACCTGCCACAAAAATGTCTTCTGTAGGCGAAAGTATGAGTTGTGGAAAATGCAAAGTGCCTTTTTCCAAAGCAAAGCAGGCAAGCCTGGAAGCCTCACCAGGGTTCAGCAAGGAGCTCTGACCCTCCTCTCCAGAAAGAAATGTTGAGGCCAGGGGTGGGGGTGGGGGCAGTTTCTGCTCCAGCACCCGGCATACCCAACACCACCGGCCTTCAAAGAGGCTGGGAGACCTGGCATCCTTGAAAACCCCAGAACATCAAAGCCTAATACCTCCCGACCTGGCAGAGAAAGTACAAAACTACACCATAAACCGCAGACAGAGAAACTCACTGGCTGCTGGGAGCGAGAACAGATTCAAGGTTGAAAAACATGGCCCCAAACATTTTCAGCCCCAGTCAGCAGGGACACGCAATTTACAGGAAATTAGGAGATTTATAAAATGTTAGCCAGCTGGAGTTTCTTCCCTGGGAAGAGAAGCAGGAGAAACTCTTAAGAACTGTCTCGGTGAAGTACTGTGCTCACTGCAAAGCCCCTGACACGTGTCAGTTATTAATACCAAAAACTCACCACCCCACACTTCAACCTGTACTTGGCAACAGGCTGTACCTGGAGCCCTAAAGCCGGGGACAGCCAGACCCTCAGAAGAGGGGCCTGAACAGCCACATGGTCTCTAGATAGGATCCTGGGCAAGTTACTGATAACTTTCTAGCCACAGCTCCTCATGAGCATATGGGGATTACAATAAAACCTCAGGCAGAGTCTTGTCAAACGATGAGAAAACACACCCTGGTCAAGTGCCTGGTCTGTGTGAGCCCTGCTGGCTGCTACTATTGCAATGGGGCTTCAGGGTTTTAAGTCAGATTTCCTTATTACTCTTTTGAGGCTAGAATCCTGAGCCTTGTCACTCATTCTCTCTGGTCAGGTCCAGGACAGAGTGTGCGTCTTGGAGAGGCAAGAACCATTTAACCCACGAGGTTAGGTACCAGCAGGGGCCCATGGGGGGAGGAAGGGGAATCCCAGAGCTCTGCCAACCGAAGAGGCGGCCCTTGTCTCTCTCTCTCCAGACTCGGCTTTCTCCACGGCCAGCATAGACCTCAGTTCCAGCCACAGAGTTGAACTGGATGTCCAGTGCCCGTGCTCCTAGCAGGCATCATCTCTTCTAGGAGGCCTTCCCTGCCTTCCACACTGTCTGATCCCACAACCCCTGCGCCTCCCTAATCCCGTTATTGAGCACACTGCGCTGTCGCTCATGTTTTACCCTTACCCTCCCCGCAGAGCAGGAACAGGCGCTATGCCCCACACAGTGGGCACCCCAGCCAGGTCCGGTCAATGAATGAGCCGGGCCTCAGTTGTGACTACAGTCCCAAGACCCGCGGCGCAGGGAAGGGTTGTTTGTGCAGCAGGCTGCTTTTTATTATCGAGATAAATTTGACAACACCCCTGGCGGATCCCTGCTTAACGCCATTTTAAAGGGGGAGAAAGAGTACCCCCCCCACCCCCGCCGCCCACCTCCCCGCGGGTCCTCACCCAGGCAGACCAGAAATCCTAGGGCGGTTCCGTGAAAGGGTTTCCCTGGGCGGCGGACAGGCCCTCCCCACTGGGGTCTCTATTGTGGCGGATTTCTCGCTCGCACAGCGTTATGCCGGAGCCTGCGGTGGGAGCAAAAGGCCACTCCCCGCCAGTACCAGGGCTCACGCCGCGCGTGGGGAGCGCCGCAGGGCACGGGGGGGCAGCCACACCTCCCGCCCGGAACAAAGCGCCGGGCCCTCTCCCCGCCCCGGCGGCTGCGACCACTCACCGCGCGCTCCAGCCCAGGCTCGGCTCCGGCCCTCAGGCCGCAGCCTCCATGCTCGCTCGGCCGAGGAGGCAGCGCCGCGCCCGCCCGGCCCCACTGCAGCCGGACTGGCGGCTCCCGGCCCGCCGGCCCTCCGGCCGCTCCGGCCCGTCCCCGCCCCGGCGCCTCCTTAAAGCGACCGCGCAGCCCGCGCGCGCCCCGAGCGCCTGGCGCGCCGCGCATTCCTTATATTGCAACAGCGCCTGCTAAAAATAGAGCGCCGCTGCGGGCGGGGTGGGGGAGCCGCGCCGCGACCCCGCCACCCCCGCGCGCACCCGGGCCCCCGGGACGCGCGGCCAGCGCAGTCCGGGCCACTAGCGCCGACTCCCGCGGCAGGCTCGGCGCGGGGCAGGGGGGCGCGCCGCCGCCTTCCCCGCACCCCCGCGCCCCCGCGCCCTTACCCGGTCAGACCCGCGGCGCCGCGGGGCTGGCGTTAAGGTGGACGCGGAATGGGAATTCGCCCGGGCCTCTTTAAGAGCCTCTGCGCCCCAACCTCTAAGTCTCCGCTCCGGCCGGGCCAACTTCTGAGCCTCCGGACGCCTCCCCAGTCCTTAGCGATCCCGGCCGCCACCTCCACAGCCTTCGCTTCGAATCCCCGGACGTGTCTCTTCCTAGATCCTCACCCGGCGCCTCTTCCCGCAGGCCCTCATGGTGCACCATTCCTGGGCCCAAAGTTCGTTGGGATGGATGCGACGGGCTCAGGACTCGCGCTCCATTTTATTGTTTCAGTTCGGCTAAGTCCTCGCCATCAACGACATTTTTTCCTTATTTTAAAAAATGGAATATAATTTAAAAGTGTACAATGACGTGGTTTTTAGTAGATTCGCAAAGTTGTGAAACCGTCACCATTATTTAATTCCAGAACATTTTCATCCTTCCCCCCCCCCCAAAAAAAAAACCCTCACCCATTGGCAGACACTCCCCATTCCCCATCCCCCCCAGTCTCTAGAAACCACTAATCTACTTTCTGTCCCTATGGATTTGCCTATTCAGGACATTTCATAGAAATGGAATCATACCACATGTGGTCTTTTGTGACGGCTGCTTTCACTCAGCACTATGTTGTCAAGGTTCATCCATGACGCGGCACGCAGCAGCTCATTCTTCTTCTGGACAGAAAATATTCCATTGTACGTAGACACCGCGTTTTGTTTATCCATTTCCGGTGACGGACAGTAAGGTTGGTTGTTCTTTTTGGCTATTGTGAATGAAGCTCCTGTGAGCGTTCGTGTACAAGTCTTTGTATGAACGTATGTTGTCCATTCTCTTGGGGGATAAACCTGGGGGTAGAACTGAGTAGAACTGAAGTAGGGGTAGAATTGTGGGTCATATGCTTAGCTATGTCGAACTTTGTGAGGGGCCCCCAAACTGTTCTCCAGAGCAGCTACACCACATTCCGACTCCAACCAAGGATGATGAGAGGACCGATGTCCCTACATCCTCACCAACACTTATTGTCTTTTTGATTATAGCCATCCTAGGGGGAGTGAGGTGGTACCTCAATGTCATTTTGATGATTGGTATCAATTTTGAAGACCTTTTTTTTTTTTTTTTTTTTTGTGGGTGGACCTTGATGATTACCTGGAACCACTTGACACAACCAGGGAACCCATCTGCTTGTCATTTTGAGAACTTCACTGTCTACCCCAAGCGTAAGAGGAGCTTCCTGCAGAGTCCTTCATGCCATACTGGGGCTTCCAATCCGATGCGGGTTTTGACTGGCACCCCAGGTACCGTGCCGCCATTTGGTGAGAGCTGTTGTGTCCCCTGCTTCCACCTGTTGCTCTGAATGAAGTCCCTGTGGCCCCCAGGAGTCCCCATGGGGGCATGTGGATTATGAGCCGTCATGTATCTCACCTTGGTAGGGAGTAAAAGAACTGGCTGAGGAGGGGGTTGAGGGAGAGATGCTCATCTTGACTGGCTGGGTTTTACCCTGAACCTGCTTCTTCCTCTCCCTTCCATTTACCACAGGCCTTAGGGGCGACTGGCCGAGACCTGTGTGTCCTGGTTGTCTGCCAGCCCCTCCTGTCCCCACTCTGTCAAGAGACGTCCTCTCCCGGTCCCTGATTGGCACAGCACTCTGGCAGAAATGCCCTCAGCGTGAGCTGAGACAACACCTGCATAAGACCAAAGATTTGTCTTTATACCACTTTCACATACAAATCTTTAAAAATCTGCCTTCTCAGAAATGGAACCTAAACAGCTAGCAATCACACACAGGTACCTGGAATTCTCTAATGCAGGTTGTGACTGGGGGCTCACAACAGGGCACTTGTCCCATTTGGGCCGTCTCCTCTGTTCTTTGAACCCTAAAATAAAGTATGGTTCATTC
Source organism: Neofelis nebulosa (assembly GCF_028018385.1). Taxonomy (NCBI): domain Eukaryota; kingdom Metazoa; phylum Chordata; class Mammalia; order Carnivora; family Felidae; genus Neofelis; species Neofelis nebulosa. Next base: position 34,059,430 of record NC_080786.1, on the reverse strand, counting down.
AATGGGAAACGGGCTTTGGAGAACAGGGTCGCTGAGGCCCGAGTGTGATAGTCGATTCATTCAGTAAACACCGCCAGAGGACCTACTGTGCCAAGTGCTGTGGCAGAGACCCACCTCCGGGCAAACTCAGAGTGCCATCCAAGGGTAAGTGGTGTGGAAGAGAGAGGTACCAGTGCCTGTGGGAGCCCAGAGGAAGGACACCTAACCCAATGTGGGGAAAGCATGGGTGCCCAGAGAAGGCTTTCTGTGAGAGGTGATGACTGAGCCAGGGCTCAAGGGACAAATAACACTCAGCTAGGCTGAAAAGGGAGAGAGAAACCTTTATATGCCGAGATATCACTGAGATGAACTCTCCAAAACCTCCAGCAGATCCGCGTGGCTGACCAGGTATGTTTGCAGCATGGTAGAAGGCCAGACTTCTGGCCAAAAACCCAGGCTGGACTCAGGCCCAAATTTCAGGCCCTGATGTCCAAGGCCAGCCACAGGGCCAGAAGCCAGCTCCTGCAATAGGGCAAAGACGAGAACCACTGGGCTGACCCAGAGCAGAACTTTCCTGCTCAGAGACACAAGCAAATGTACCACATCCTCTGCAGTGTCCTGTGCTGTCCTCTTTGCCCCAAGGCTTGCTGCATGCCATGCCTCAGAGCAGACCCAGGCTGGTGCCTGGAGGTTCAGTGGGCAAACCTAGGAGGCCTGGGGACTTTGAGGGCCAGGAGCCAGCCACTTCATTGTGGTGCAACCTTCCTCCAGAACCGCCTGCCCCAGTGTGGCCCCTGGGGATAAAAGCAGCTCTGGGCCCCCGAGCACTTTGGGCCCCAGACATGGGCACAATGATGAGTCTGTACACCTCCCAACAACCTGTGCGGAAGGTCTTACCTGCCCTGTTTGGGACATAAGGAGGCACAAACCCAATCCCATCCAGCCAGTAGACTGAGAGTCAAGGTCTTCTGACCACAGAGCCTGTACTCTTTCCCTTATCTCTAGTGGCCTCAACGGGCAGTCCACTGTGTGTGTGTCTGGTGTTGGGAAAGCAGGGAAAAGGTGGAGAAGATACTAGTCTCCTCAGGCCTGTGGCTACAGTTAGATCTTTTGTTGACCCTGAAGCACCAACCATGGGTTAGCAGAAGAGCCTCACGCCACCACCCCCCACCCCCACCCATTCATCCCCTCAGCTGACCTTTCCTCTGGGCCAAGTACAGGCTTGTATTCACTGGGCCACCCATGATATGGCACCAAGAACTACATGCTCCTCTCTCAGGGTTTTCATGGCTTGTACCAATCCAAATTCGGTTGTGTCTCATCTTCAGCTTTCCCTGCTGCCCCCTTGGTACACCCCCTCCTGCCCCAGTCCCATTAGAAGCTAGGCCTCAATCCTAGAAGGTAGGATTTTCTTCTCTGATGCTTATGGTTCCTGATGCTTGTGCTTTATCCCTCACAAGGACTCCCGGCTCCCTGGGGCCAGAGGAGCAGCTTTCAGTCAATCCAGGACGGAGTCATGGCCAAACTTCTCCAAAAACTTGTCCATACTCAATTCATATGTTTGTTTCTGATCATTTGTTTTTCTCTCCGTTGGCCCTTCCTCTGTTTAAACTAACGTCCAGTGGCTTTTAAATATTTTTGGCCGCAACCCATAGAAACATATAGGTTTTACATGGAAAACCAAACATGTACACATACAAGTGAAACAAAAATTTAAGGAAACAATACTGATCTTTACTATATGCGACACACTCCAATCTATTCTATTCCATTCTATTCTGTTTCATTAAAAAATGCTATCAGGGTCTATTAAACTGATTTCGTGCCCCATTAATGGGTTGTGACCTACAGTTTGAGAAGCATTGAACCCAGATATATTGACACTCCAAGCCTCAAGTAGTGACATTACAGCAGATATTTGGCAAGAAAGAAAAGTCAACTCTAAGATTTTAAAGCAGGTAAAAATTTGAAAATAAAAGAGTTTTGAGCCTCAAAAGCCTAGGAGATTTCCTCTTCTGGGCAGGATGTAGTAGGTTGTGGGAGCCAGTGCTCCTACTGCAACAAGATGAGATGGGGCTCTCCAGCTGTCCCCTCACTCCTCTCCCTGGACATTTGCCAGTTTGGGGCACTGCCTAATGATCAAGATTTGCCTAAAAGAAAGACCTATAATGGAGGAAAGAGAAACCTGTAAAGCTGTAGTGGCTACATGGGACTAGAATGAAAAAGGGACATGGAGGCCTTAGAAACACAACCAATTTTCTCCACAGAGCATTTGCCGAGTTCTGGGTCTGAATGTGCATCTAAAAAGCAGAGTGAAATCTTCCACAGTCTCACAGCGCTTAGAAAACAAAGGCTTCCCAAGAAGAAAGGGCCTGCCTCAAACACAAGGCCAGCTCCTATCTCATGATGTTTGCCAGATTTTGAATCTGCAGGGGGATGGAGTCTGGATGGTCAGTTTGAGAACTTCTGAAGGGCAGAACTGAATCTCCACAGTCCTTCATGCCTGAGGGTACAGGGGACCTGCAAGGCTCTCAGTCAAAATCCACATGTGAGGAATGCGGGTAAACAGAGAGAGACTGTTTTGCAAAAGTTGAAATCCAGCCTCAATTTAGCTTAATCCTTCACTGGACTGAGACAATCATCCCTCATGGCCATCTGCTTAATGGAGGAAAGAAGGAACATTCTGTGGCAAGTTATATCATCTGGAGTCTCTATGCCTCTTACACACAATGTCTGCATATAGTAAAAAATAACGAATCAAGTGAAGAGGCAGGAGACTAGAATAAATAAGCAAGAGAAAAAATAGACACTAGAAACAGACACATAGATGATTCAGATGGCAATTAATAGACAGACTTTAAAATAACTGTAGAAGCACTGGAACTCTCATACATTGGAGATGGAAGTGTCAAATGGAATATCCATGTATCAGCCAGAGTTCACTCAGAAACCACACAGTAATTTGGACAAGGAAATTTTAATGTAAAGAATTATTAAGTACAAAAATGGGCTACATACTAAGAGGAAAAGAGATTCTAAGGAATATAGTTACAGCAGGTATAGGGAATAGCCTCTAGTGCTGATGCAACACACCAAAGGAAAGACAAACCTGTATGAGGTCCCTCCTCGCCTTCTACTGACAGGCTGAGGTCCACACCTTATTGGAGACAGTGTAGCCATGACTCACAGGATGACAAAGAAGTTTGCTGCGGTTCCCTGCAGATGGAATGCACTGGAAAGCATTACTCTTGGGTACTGAGGGAAGCCATCCATGGAAAGGTGCTGCACTGTGGAATCTGCTAGAAAATTTCCCACAGGAATGATGCATTCGAAAGCTAACCTCTGTGGTAGTGGGAGAAGCTGCCAGTGGAGATGTGCTGTGTGTTTCTGGCTGCCATGTGTGCAGGAACCATGTGCTTCAGGGACTTGCCAAGAGAACACATCGGAACCTGGAAGAAAAGCACTTTCTCCTGCAGTGGCCTCCAGTACCGTCTCCTGACAAAGCTGAACATTGTGCCAGATGGCAGAAGAGAAAGGTTTCAGAGTCCAGCTTCATTATCACAGAGCAGGTAATAAGGATGGAAATCAGCTTTGAAAAGATATTTAATAGACTCTACTAAAGCTAAACATACACCTACCTTCTTTTTTTCTTTTTCTTTTTTAGAAAGAGAGCGAGCATGCAAGCAGGGGAGAGGGGCAGAGGGAGAGAGAGAGAGAATCTCAAGCAGGCCCCATGCTCATTGTGGAGTCTGATGTCCTTCCACCCTTGGATCATGACCTGAGCCGAAATCAAGAGTTGGACCCTCGACTGAATGAGCCACCCAGGCGCCCCAAACATACATCCACCTCCTGATGCAACATTTCTACTTGTAAGAATAGACTTAAGAGAAATTAGCAAATATGTTCACCAAAGAACATATGTTAGAATATTTATAGCAGCTTTAGTCATAATAGCCTACAGCTGGAGACAACCCAAATGTTTACTAGCTGGAGAATGAATAAGTAAATAAATCACAGTCCATTCATACAATGGAATACTATACTGCAGTAAATAAGAACAAAGTACTGATATAGAAACAACACGAATGAATCTCACAGACATTATATTAAGTGAAAGGAGCCAGATGGAAAAGACAACATACATGAAGTCCAGTACTAATAAAACTATGATGGTGATAGAAGTCAGAATAGTGGTTATCTCTTGGGGGAGGGGAGTAATACCTCAAATACAAAGAAGTTCCAGAAATATTGTGTATCTTGATGTGGGTGATGGTCACATGGATATATACAAATGTGAAAGTTCATCAAATTATGCATTCGTGATTAGAACACTTTATGCATTTCACTGCGTATGTGTTATACTTGGAAAATTCAAAATATCCTCACTTAGATTACTATGTTGAATAAAATAGAAGAAGAGGTATGTAAACTAGATAAAAGGAAAGAAAATGTCACCAGATGAGTGGACTCTACAAAAAATAAAAATGGAAATAAAATGCACACTCTAGAACTTATAAAGTATACTAACTGAAGTCAAGAACTCATCGGATCAGTTTAGTAGCAGATTGAACACAGCTGAGCACAGGATTGCTGAACTTGAAGACAAATTTAAAACTACACTGAAACAAAAGTTGAGGAAAAAAGACCCAGAGAAAAAGAGATATTAGCATAAAAGATAAGCAGGACACAGTCAGATGTCTAACATTCATATCACTGGAGTCCCGGAAGGAGAGGAGAGAGAGAATGAGACAGATGCAACAGTCAGAGAGATAATGGCAAAAAGTTTCCAGCCAGTGAAAGACATTAAATTCATAGATTCAGGGGGATTGGTGAATCCCAAAAGGGCAAGCACAAAGAAAAGTACATGTAGACACATCAGAGTTAAACTGCTGAAAACCAGGTAAAAAATAATTTTTTTAAGCATCAGATACCTTTCTTCAGAGAGAAAAATCCTTTATGAACATGTCCTGGAGCTGAGAAGAAGCTGAACTTGAGCTTGGGTGAGAGCCATGCCCCACTACACCAATGCTATGGCCTCGCCTCTCAACAGGAGACATTCTGCACCTAGGAGCCTGAGACCAGCATCCTGAGCATCTTGCCTCATGAATCACTCAACCCCAGCTTGCCAAACAGTGGAAAAATGATCATCCTTTGTAGCCACACGTTTTCATGTGTCTTCGTGTTTGAAACATTGTGACGCCAAGTCAGAGAAACACAAATTGCCTGGATTTTGAACCTGGAAGGCAGGATTTGCTCATTTCCATTTAGCCCCATTTTCTGAAGTCCAATTACCATTACCCTTGCTGACATATTCAAAAACATTTGAATCCTTGATGGTTAGAATTTTATTTTACTTTATTTTTTAAATGTTTATTTATTTTTTGAGAGAGTGATAGACAGAGTGCAAGGGAGACCCAGAATCCGATGCAGGCTCCAGGCTCTGAGCTGTCAGCACAGAGCCCAACGTGGGGTTCGAACTCATGAACTGGGAGATCATGCCCTGTGCCAAGGTTGGATGCTTAACTGACTGTACCACCCAGGGGCCCTGATGGTGAGAATTTTAAAACACTGGTTTTTTTTTTAACGTTTTGTTTGTTTTTGAGAGAGAGACAGAGAAAGAGAGAGAGAGAGAGAGAGAGAATGTAAGTGGGGGAGGGGCAGAGAGAGAGAGGGGACAGAGGAGCCAAAGCAGGCTCTGTGCTGATGGTAGACATTCCAGTGTGGGGCTCAAACTCAGGAACTGTGAGATCACAACCTTAAGCCAAAGTCAGACGCTTAACCAACTGAGCCACCCAGGAACCCAAAAACATTATTTGCATATTAAAACGAATATGGATATTGTATGTAGTCTTTGAAAATATGCACACATCTTTAAGATAAATCTTAGCAAAGTTTAGAGAACCCAGAAGGGCATTGAGCAGTATGCCCTCACTGGGACAGTCATTTACGAAGCTTCAGGGGACACACTGAAGGAGCAGAGTCTTTAGTATTGAGATCTGTGTGGCTGACTGAGATCCAGATCTGCCTCACAAGCTTCTTTTGTCTGCCCAAAAAGATGGGCAAGGAGTTCTGTTCTAATGAGAAGTTAGACAGGAAATAGGTCCTGCTCTCTAGTCTCCCAGGACAGCCTAAACAATCAAGGAGCAAAACTCATTACCTCTTTGGAGGTGTCAGGAAGTATGGAGGTCTGAGATTTTAACCTACTTGGAAGATAACAAGTTATCTTTCCATTGCCATATGGATATTGACAGAAAACATGAAACTCCTGGGTCAGAGGTAAAGGCTAGGTTATTCCTCGCAGTTATAGTAGTCATCAGGATATTAGCATTTTTGCACAGGATTCCGGAACCTCTATTCTCAGAGGACAATACAAAGAGGGCCAGGTACACCTGCATGTGAAGTGGGTTGTGTTATAGAAGAACCCTGAGCTTCAGGAAACAAGCTTTTAACTGGAGAGTAAATATGCTTGCTACAGATGGAGACGTGACCTCTACCTTCCAAGGCTATAAGCAAACCTGCCCTTTGTTTTAGAAGGAGATGCTCTCTCTATCTTTCAAGGCTGTTCACTGTGTAAATGTTCCTGAAAAGAAAGCTGAGAATAAGGGCAGTGAGTACCTCTGCTTGCAAAGTGTGCAGGAACATGAAAGACAGTTGGAGGAATGCCACTGACAGGAACCTGGGATCAGATGGCTGTTCGTGGTGCAGATGTCTCCTTGCTGTCTCCTCTAACCTCTGGATAAGCCTGAGCGGTAGGTAGCACAGGGCTCATTAGTCCTGCTCATGAGCAAAACCTGAGGGTCTATGGTAAGAGTCACTAGGAAGTAGCTGGTACAGCCTGCCCTACGGGGACTCACAATATAGATAGCAGTTGGATGGGACTCCCCAGTGACTGCTACAACATGAAAAATTGTAAGAGTCTGATGCAGGTGGGTGGCCTCAGAGACGGGTTGTTTCCATTTTGTGGCTCAAAGGCTTGTTTTCAAAGTCAGTCTCACAATCCACAAAAAATAATTGAACTAATAGGTGAGTTTATCAAGGTCTCAGAATACAAGGTCGACATACAAAACCCAGGGGCACCTGGGTGGCTCAGTTGGTTAAGCGTCCGACTTTTAGTTCAGGTCATGATCTCCTGGTTGGTGAGTTCGAGCCCCACACTGGACTCCACACTGACAAGGTGGAAGCCTGCTTGGGATTCTGTCTCTTTCCCTCTCTCTCTGCCTTTCCCCTACTTGTGCCTTTTCTCTGTCAAAAATAAATAAGTAGGGGTGCCTGAGTGGCTCAGTTGGTTAAGCCTCTAACTTCGGCTCAGGTCATGATCTCACAGCTTGTGAGTTCAAGCCCCACACCGGGCTCCGTGCTGACAGTTGAGAGCCTGGAGTCTGCTCCAGATTCTGTGACTCCCTCTCTCTCTGCCCTTCCCCAGCTTGTGCTCTCTCTCTCTCTCTCTCTCTGTGTGTGTGTGTGTGTGTCTCTCTCTCAAAAATAAATAAAAACATTAAAATAAATAAATTTAAAAAGTATATAGATAGATAGAAAACCCAGTGTATTTCTATGAACTGTCAGCACATAATTGGAAATGAAGTAAAAACATAAAAACAATTTTGCAATAGCATTTACAAACATGAAATACAGGGGTATCTAGGTGTCTTAGTTGGTCAAGTGTCTGACTCTTGGTTTCAGCTCAGGTCATGATCATGAGGCAGGTGAGTCTGAGCCCCGTGTCGGGCTCTGGGCTGGCAATGCAGAACCTGGTTGGGATTCTGTCTCTCCCTCTCTCTCTGCTCCTCCCTCATTCGCTCTCTCTGTCTCTCTCTCAAAAATAAATAAATAAACTTTAGAAAACACATGAAATACAAATGACTTCCAACAACTATAAACATTGCTGAAATGAAAAAGTAAATAAATGGAAAGATGCCATATTCACAATTGGAAGAGTCAATATTATTAAGATGTCTATTCTCCTCCAGTTAATCTTAAGATTTAATGCAATCCTAATCAAATTTCCAACAGGATTGTTTAAAAAATACTAAGTGACATTCTAAGATTTACATGAAAATAGCCAAAGCAATTTTCTTTAAAATTTTTTTTTTAAAAAACATTTATTTATTATTGAGAGACAGATAGCATGAGCAGGGGAGGGGCAGAGAGAGGAGGAGACACAGAATGCGAAGCAGGCTCCAGGGCTTTGAGCTGTCAGCACAGAGCCCGACGCGGGGCTCGAACTCACAAACCGTGAGATCATGACCTGAGCCGAAGTCGGACACTTAACCGACTGAGCCACCCAGGAACCCAAGCCAAAGCACTTTGCAAACAAAAAAACAAAGTTAGAGGAAGACTCAGTAGACCTGATGTTAAGACTTACTATGTAAGCAGCTCAGGATGCTATAGTAAAACACTATAAACTGGGAGGCTTATCAACAACAGAAATTTCTTTTCTCAGAGTTCTGGGAGCTGGAAGTCAGAGATCACGATGCCAGCATGGACAGGCTCAGGTGAAGGCTCTCTTCCTAGTGGTAGACTGCTGACTTTTCTTTGTGTCCTCACATGGCTACCTCTCTGGGCTCTTTTTATTCTTTTTCTTTTTACCCTTTGACCTTCTTCAACTTTTTCTCCAATCCCTCATTCCTGGTCTCTGCAACCACCAGTCTGTTCTTTATATCTATGAGCTTGTTTTTTTGTTTGTTTGGTTGTTTTTTTTCAATTCCACATATAAGAGGGGTCACACAGTATTTGTCTTCGTCTGACTTGTTTCATTTAGCAAAATGCCCTTGAGGTCCATCAGTGTTGTCACAAATGGAAACACTTCATCCCATTCTTTTTTATAGTTGAATAATATCCCATTATATGTATACTACATCTTCTTTATCCATTCATCCATCAGTGGACACTTAGCTTGGTCTCCATATCTTGGCTACTGTAAATAATGCTGCAATGAACATGGGGGTGCAGATATTTTTTCCAAGGTAGTGGTTTTGTTTTCTTTAGATAAATACCCAGAAATGGAATTGCTGGTTCATATGGTAATTCTATTTTTAATTTTTTTAAGGAAAACCCCATAATATCTTCATGGTGGCTGTACCAATTTCATTCCCATCAACAATGCACAAGGGTCCCCTTTTGTCCACCTCATCACCAGCACTTGTTATTTCTTGTCTTTTTCATAGTAGCCATTCTAACAGGTATGAGGTAATATCTCATTGTGATTTTATGTATGTATGTATGTATGTATGTATGTATGTATTTATTTACTTACTGAGGAAGAAAGAGAAAGCATGAGCAGGGGAGGGGTAGAAGGAAAAGGAGAGAGAGAATCTTGAGCAGCCTTCATGCCTGATTCAGGGCTCGATCTCACAATCATGAGATCATTACCTGAACTGAAATCAAGAATTGGATGCTTAACTGACTGAGCCACCCAGGCACCCCTTCATTGTGATTTTGATTTGCATTTTCCTGATGATTAATGATGTTGAGCATCTTTTCATGTACATATTGACTATCTGTATATCTTCTTCGGAAAATACCAATTAAACTTTTTAAATTAATATTTATTTATTTTTGAGATACAGACACAGAGACAAACAGGGGAAGGGAAGACAGAGAGAGAGACACACACACAAAATCTGAAGCACGCTCCAGGCTCTGAGCTGTCAGTGGAAAATATCAATTTAGAACTTCTGCCCATTTTTTAAAATCAGATTGTTTTTGCTGTTGAGTTGTATGAGTTCTTTATATATTTTGGGTTTTAGCCCCTTATCAGATCCATGATTTACAAATATTTTCTCCCATTCAGTAGGTTGCTTTTTCATTTCTCTCCTTCAGATGGTTTCCTTTGCTGTACAGAACCATTTTATTATGTCATTCCACTTATTTATTTTTGCTTTTGTTGTTTTTGCTTTGGTGTCAAATTAAAAAAAATAATTCCAAAACCTATGTCAAGTTACTTACTGTCTATGTTTTTTCTTAGGTTTATTCATTTATTTTAGAGAGACAGAGAGCGTGAGCAGGGGAGGGACAGAGTGAGAGGGAGAGAAGGAGAATACCAAGCAGGCTCCACACTGCCAGCATGGAGCCTGATGCAGGGCTCAAACTCACGAACCTTGAGATCATGACCTAAGCTGAAACCAAGAGTCAGATGCTCAACCGACTGAGCCACCCAGATGCCCTTGTCTATGTGTTTTGTTTTGTTTTGTTTTGTTTTGTTTTCTAGGAGTTTTATGGTTTCGGGTCTTACATTCAAGTCTTTAATCCATTTTGAGCTAATTTTGTGTATGATGTAAGATAGTGGTCAAGTTTCATCCTTTCACGTGTGACTGTCCAGTTTTCCCAGTACCATTTATTGAAGAGACTATCCTTTCCCCATTGTATATTCCTAGGTCTTTTGTCATGAATGATTTGACCATATATACATGAGTTTATTTCTGGGCTCTCTATTTTGTTCTATTGATCTGTGTCTGTGTTTATGCCAGGACCATACTGTTTTCATTACTATAGCTTTGTAATATAATATGAAATCAGGAAGCATGATGCCTTCAGCTTTGTTCTTTTTCAAGATTATTTTGGCTATTCTGGTTTTTTGTGGTTCCAGACAAATTTTAGGAAGACACATGGCAGAAAGAGAGGTAGCTAGCTCTCTGTCCTGTTCTTAGGACAGCGCTAATTCCATTCATGAGGGCTTTGCCCTCATGACCTAATTACCTCCCAAATGTCTCACCTCCAGACACCGTCCCATTAGGATTAGGGTTACAACATATGAATTTTTAGGGGACACAAACGTTCAGTCCATAACACTATACAACAGTAATCAAGACAGTGAAGTACCAGCATAAGGACAGATAAATAAATCAGTGGGATCAACTGGAGAGTCCAAAAGGAAACTCACACTTACAACCAACTGATATTTTTTTTTTCAACATTTTTTTTTTTTTATTTTTTTTTATTTTTGGGACAGAGAGAGACAGAGCATGAACGGGGGAGGGGCAGAGAGAGAGGGAGACACAGAATCGGAAACAGGCTCCAGGCTCCGAGCCATCAGCCCAGAGCCTGACGCGGGGCTCGAACTCACGGACCGCGAGATCGTGACCTGGCTGAAGTCGGACGCTTAACCGACTGCGCCACCCAGGCGTCCCAACAACCAACTGATATTTGACAAACATGCAAAACAACCCAATGGAGTAAAGCAAAGTCTTTTCACTAAATGGTACTTGCATCCGTATGGGAGGAAAGGAAAACAAACTTGACCCTTACTTCACATCCCACCCAAAAAGTAACTTGAAGCAAACCCATTCATGGGCACACCCATTCATGAGGCATGTAGCAACAACAAGAGAACAAAGTATTGATAGATGCAATAGATTCTCCAGGGGATTAGGCTGAGTGGAGAAAAGCCAATCCCAAAAGGCTGCATGCTATGTGGTGTGATCTATACATCATTTTCTAGCATGTGGCAAAATTCTAGAAATGAAGGACAGAACAGCGGTTGCCAGAAGTTAGGGACTGGGGGGAGAGAGATGGAGGAGGGAGATGGGTGTGGCTATAAAGGGCAACACAAAGCATCCTTGTGTTCAGGATCCTGACTGTGGTGGTGGATACATGAACCTACACAGGTGATAAAATTTTATAGACACACACACACACACACACACACACACAAACACACACACACACAGGAGTGGAACCAAAACTAGGGAAATCTGACTAAGAGGGATGGATTGTAACAATGTCGATATCCTGGTTGTGATATTATACTACAGGTTTGCAAAATGTTACCATTGGGGAAACTGGGCAACATGTACAAAGGATTTCATACTATTTTTGCGAGTGAATGAATCTACAGTTATCTCTATAAAAGCTCCAGTTAAAAATAAATTTGAGATGGATCATAGGCCTACATGTAAAATTTTAATAATTCCTTTCATTAGAACTTTTTTATAATTCCCAGGAGAAAATAAGGGACTGTCTTCATGACCTGGGAGTGGGCAGATTCCTTAGGAAAAGATTTTTTAAACAAGGCAAAGAAAACAATAAATATAGAATTAAAACTGATAAGTTAAATTTCACCAAATTAAAAACATGTCTGGTCATTAAAGTCATCACGGTAACTTCAAGCTGGCAGATGGGGGACGGAGTGTGGGGGAGTCCACATCTGATACTTCACCATTTGGGCTCAGAAGTAGCGCTCATCACCTCCACCCTGGCTGAGAAAAACTAATCAAATGGCTCCATCTGGCTGCCAGGAATGGCGGTGGCCACTGTGATCCTTGGCTGGGAAGCCACCTCCCAGCGATGGCCCCACACTGAGGAGAGAGGATGGCAGCTCAACAACAGCAACAGTAATGGCTTTATACTATCAAGAAAACTTAGGAGGCATTGTCTCTCTCCACAACATCCCTGAAAGTTGAGTACTCTACTTCCCATCTTAAAGTCTAGGAAACTGAACCTGAGGAAGTTGAAATAACTTCCCCACACTCACACAGCTAGCAGCTGGTAGGTCCAAGGACCCAACCTAAGTCTGTTAGACTTTTTTTAAAGTAGGCTTCACTCCCAGCATGTAGCCCAACCCAGGGCTTGAACTCACAACGCTGAGATCTAGAGTCAGATGCTTAAGCAACTGAGCCACTTAGGCATCCCACAAGTCTATTAGATTTTAATGCTCCTAGCTGCTTTCCTCAGAGCCAGTCACACTAGAGACATGCTGTCATTTATAGCAAAAGAAACCATAATATCTGGAAGCAGAGAGGTGTGAATATGTATACGCTTTTATCATCTAACGTGAAAAACCGGAAGCTACCTGGGGAAATACATGCATTGGTTTGTGATTTTGCTCTTAAAGTAAGTTCATTCGTGTTTTACACAGTCACAACACAATCCTCAGTGTTTTAATAAAGAAAATGCTCCTGGTATCCAAATTGGATCACAGAAGGGTTTCCCTTGAGCAAACCATCATCTTGTGGCAATGAACATAACCGGTAGGAGTAAGAATAATTTTTGTTTGTTTTTTCTTTCTTTCAGATGCCAAAACACAGCAGTAACCTTTAAGGTTAGAAGCTTTTGCATTAAACAGAGCAACACAAACAAAGTGCCTTCCTTAGGGCAGGACTTTTGGGCAAAGCAATCAAATCTTTGATGGATATCATAAAATATGTAAAAGATGGAAATTTAATTAAATCAAGATGTAAAAAGCTGGGGTGATCCATTTGGGGAAAAACTGAGGTGGCCATTATTGTCCAAACTGTACACTTTATTTTGAAAGTAAAAAGGGTTGATATTAATAATTGCACAGGACAGCAGGCATAACATCGGGGTATAAAGACATGTTGCCCTAAATTTGTCCTGCGGTTTAACTTGGCAAAGATGTGACTACATTTTATAATAGAGACCAACCAGTAGTGAGACATCTAACCCTTTCAAAAAGAACAAAAAGTATCTTTCAGTGTGCTGGCAGGAATTTGGCATCTGATTTGAATTTTATTTTGGAAATGAAGTTCTAAGGGAGATTTCAAACCATTCAAGAGCTTCAATAACCACCACTCTGTGGCACATTACTTGCATTTAGTAGACCCATTTGTAATGCTGTGTCTTACAGACACCCCTGTATAGATGTACCATAGTCTGTTTATCCATTCACCTATTGAAGGACATCTTGGTTGTTTCCAACTTGAGGTGGTTGTGAATAAAGCTGCTATGAACATTACGTGCAGGCTTTTGTGCACACCTAAGTTTTCCAATCAATTGGATAAACATGTAGGAGCATTATTGCTAGATCATATAGTAAGACTATATTTAGCTTTGTAAAAAAACCGCCAAACTGTCTTCCAAAGTGGCCGTATCCTAATTTGCATTCCCACCAGCAACAAATGAGAGTGTCTATTGCTCTGTTACTCTTTGCCAACTTTTGTGAACGATTATTGTTAGTTTTTTGGGTTTTAGCCATTCTATTATGTGTGCAGAAATGTCTCATTATTGCTTTAATTTGTAATTCCCTAGTGACAAATGTGGATGAGTATTTTGTTTTCATTTGTTTACTTTTCATCTGTATATCTTATTTGGTGAGGTATCTGTTCACATGTTTTGCCCATTTTTTAATTGGGTTGATCGTTTTCTTGTTATTGAGCTTTGTGTGTTTTGGATAACAGTCCTTTATCAGATATGTTTTGCAAATATTTTCTCCCAGTTTCCGGCATTTCTATTTAATTCTCTTAACAGTCTTTTGCAGAGCACATGTTTAAATTTTTTTATTTAAAAAAAATTTAGGGGTGTCTGGGTGGCTCAGTCGGTTGAGCATCTGACTCTTGATTTTGGCTCAGGTCATGATCTCACGATTTTGTGGGTTTGAGCCCCACATTGGGCTCGGCGCTGACAGCCCAGAGCCTGCTTGGATTCTCTCTCTCTCTCTCTCTCTCTTTTTTTTTCTCTCTCTCTCTCCCTCCCCCACTTGTGTGCTCTCTCTCTCTCTCTCCCTCAAAATAAATAAATACACATTAAAAGATTTTTTTAAATTTGAGTATAGTTGATGAGAAGTCGTTAATTTTAATGAAGACTAACTTATAAATATTTTCTTTCATGCCTTTGGTGTCATGTCTAAAAATTCAAATCCAAGATCACCTAGATTTTTTCCTATGTTTTCTTCTAGAAGTTTTATAGTTTTATATTTTACATTTGTCTATGATTCTTTTTGAGTTAATTTTGTGAAAAATGTAAGATCTGTGTCCAGATCCAATTATTCCAGCACCATTTTTTTGAAAAGATTATCCTTTCTCCATTGACTTTCCTTTGCCCCTTTGTCAAAGATCAGTTGACCACATTTATATAGATCTGTTTCTGGACTCTATTGTGTTCCATTGATCTATGTATCTTTTCTCTCACTAATACCATGCTGTCTTGCTTATTGCAGCTTTATAGTAAGTCTTGAAGTTCAGTAACATCAGTTCTCCAACTTTGTTACTCTTCAGTATTATGTGTTGGCTATTCTGGGTCTCTTTACCTTTTTTAATGTTTATTTATTTTTTGAGAGAGAGAGGGAGAGAGAGCACACATGTGAGTCGGGGAGGGGCAGAGAGAGAGAGGGAGTTAGAGAATCCTAAGCAGGTTCTGTACTGTCAGTATGGAGCCCCCTGTGAGGCTTGAAGCCACAAACTGAGATCATGACCTGAGCTGAAATCAAGAGTAGGACACTTAACCAACTGAGCCACCCAGGTACCCCTCCTTACCTTTTTATGTAAACTCTAGAATAAACTGGCTGATATCCACAAAATAGCTTGCTAGGATTTTCATTGGAATTGTGCTTAATCTACACATCACATTGGGAGTAATTGAGATCTTAAGAATATTGATTTTTTTCTATGCACAGACATGGAGCAGCTCTCAATTTACTTAAATCCTTTTGATTTCTTTCATCAGCTGGTATTGATTTCTAGTTTAATTCCACTGTGGTCTAAGAATAGACTCTGTATGAATTCTATTCTCTTAAATTTGTTAAGGTATGTTTTATGACCTGGAAAGGGGTCCATCTTGGTGAATATTCCATGTGAACTTGAGGAGACCCTGTATTCTGCTGTTGTTGGATGAAGTATTGTATAAATGTCAGATTAAGTTGATTGACATTGTTGTTCAGTTTAACTATATCCTTGCTGGATTTGCCTGCTGGAGTTAGTTATTACTAAAAAATGGTGTTGAAGTCATTGGTTATGATGGTGAGTTCGTCTATTTTTTTCTATACAGTTGTATACATTTTTGTTTCATATACTTTGATGATCTACTGTTAGGTACATACACATTAAATATTATTATGCCTTCCTAGGGAAGTGACACCTTTAACATTATGTTTTGTCCTCTCTTTATTCCTGATAAACTTCCTTGTTCTGAAGTCTGCTTTGCTTGAAATTTGCTTTCTTTTGATTAGTGTTAAGATGGCACAGCTTTCTCCGCTCCTTTATTTTTGACTTATCTGTGTCTTTATATTTAAAGTGAATTTCTTATAGACAACACACACTTGGGTGTTACTTTTTTCTTTTTTTTAAGTTTGTTTATTTTTGAGAGACAGAGAGAGAGAGAGAGAGAGAGAGCAGGGGAGGGGAGGAGAGAGTCCCAAGCAGGCTCCCCACCCTCAGCACAGAGCCCCGCAAGGTGACGGACTCACCAACTCACCAATCCTGAGACTGTGACCTGAGTGGAAGTCTGGAGTCAGAAGCTGAACTGACCGAGCCACCCAGGCACCCCTGGGCCTTGCTGTTTCATCCATTGACAATTTCTGTCTTTTAATTGTTGTAGACTACTCACACCTTGTTTGTAACTGTTTTCCATTTGTTCAACTTGACTTTCATGCATGATTTTGCATTTGTAATTTTGTATTCTTTGTTAAAGGGAATCCCTTCAGATTCCTCAAAACCTGGAGCCACCCCTGCCTGGCATGCATTACGTACCAAGAGAAAAGCTGCACACCAGCTCTGGTTGGGCAGGAGGGATGCAGGGCTTGGGGACTCAACCGTAAAGTACGGGAGTGCCCAGGGTCTCTGCTGGGCGGATCCCAATCCCCAGACACTGACAAACGTTTCAGCCAATGGGAGTGTTCCTACAGAACAATTCTGACAGCAAGGGGGCGGGGCTGCCTCCCGCCTCTCAGCGGGGCCCACAGTGGGTGTGGCTTACGTATACGCCAGTTTACTACCTGGACGTTTACGCTTTGTTGCCCTGACGACTGTGGCTGGATCGCCGCAGACTAGATTGGAAACTCGCTTGCAGCACGTCGAGGACAGTGTACCTGTCGAGAGATCGTCGCGGTGTCTCAGTTTCCCGGGAATACACGGCAGCAGTAAGGATAACAGGGTTCCGTGGCCTTTTCCTGCCTGAATTCTTTGCCAGGAGCTCTGATGCCTGAAGGGCTGCGTCGCAGGCTCCCCGACTCCATGCGGGGAGGGGTCTTGGCAGAAAACCGTCCGGAGAGCCACGACCCTGCGGGCTGCGGGCTCCGCTTTCCCCATGGGGTGTTCCTTTTGCATCAGGGCATTTCTTTGCTGCCACTTATAATTACCTCTGGGTTTGTGGGTCTTCGCAGCGGTTTGTCTCCAGGCTGCTGTTGGAAACACCTGGAGCCCTTAGTAACAGGGCTTCTGTCTTCCTTGCAGAGCCATGGGCAGCAAGAAGAAGGAAATTGCCCTGCAGGTAAGCCTCAAGGGGAGCTTGCTTCCAGCGTCTGGTGGGGGTTAGGGATCGAGGAGGATGGTGTGGAGTGAGAAGAAATTAAAAATGATGTTATTTGCCAGCAGTGATAGACAGTGTTCTCAAACTTGAATATTGTATCCTTCCATCTTAAAGGAAAAAAAAAAAATCTCCACAAAAAAAAGACAACTTTTTGTGCCCTTAAAATATAAGTAAACATAACATTGGGTATAAGCTTTTTATGTTTATAGTGCTTATGCAAACATAACCCAAACATGAATTAAAATAAAACTAAAAAGGCAAGAAAATGCGAACAAATGCAATTCGATGCTGACATATTTTTGTTGAAATATAAATGCAGCTTGCCGTGAGAATATGATGTAGAGTTCTTTTGAGTTTGGGCATGCTTCTGTAACTACATGCTCTCTGGAGACCCAGTTCTCACCACTGCTTTTTACTATCATTTGTTTATTCAAGAAATATGTTTTGATATTTTATGTGCTACACATTCGTTGTACAGAGCACTTTACTTCATTTGCACCTGGAATGAATGAATCTGTAAGCCAGCATCTGCTTTTTTTTTTTTTTTTTTTTTTCCTGGTCCTAAGCAAGAAGGAGTGTGGGACACCTGAGTAGCTCAGTATTTCAATCGTTCAACTCCTGAGTTTGGCCCAGGTCATCATCTCAGGGTCGTGGGATCCAGCCCCCACATCAGGCTCCGGACTGAGAGTGGAGCCTGCTTAAGATCCTCTCTCTCTCTCTCTCTCTCTCTCTCTCTCTCTCTCTCTCTTTTCTCTGCCCTTGCCACACTTGCACTCTCTCGCTCTCTAATTAAAAAACAAAGTGCTTTGTCGTAAGCAGATCATGTGGATGATCTGTAATATGTGCACATTTTAAAGCAAACTTACAGTGTCTCTTAGTTCAGCTCATCTGGATACATGCTCAGGCTACAGGCACTTCCTGCAAAGTAGCAGTGACCTTGAGACACCTGATTTCCCTTTCATTGTCCTTCGTGGCATGAGCATGTGTTTCAAAAGCCTAGTAATTTAAAAAGGGAGAAATCAATGTCAGTGTAAGGATAGCGTGTATGAGGAGAGGGTGGGAAGAGCTTTGGAATGAAAGTCTGAAGACCTGATAGTTCTTGACTCTTCTCATAGGCAACTGACACTGGAGATAGATTAAATAAACTCTTGCTATAGTTTGCTCATCTGTAGAACAAGGCTGTCCAGTGCACTATCCGTAAGGGCCTTTCCAGCATTGATGCTGTAATACTCCAGAGTTATGAAACTTTTCACATGTGGACATTCTGTCTGTAAATAAATTCTAAGCACCTAGTCCTACCACTTCTTGCTTTGTGAACGATTTCCTCAGCCTCTCTGAGACTCCATATCCTTTCTGTAAACAGGATAATAGATAGCCTGCAGAATTGTGACAACCGATTGGATTGATTGCTGCCTATGGTGGCTCTAAGATTTTTGCCCTATATGATTGTCTTTTCATCTGTTTATGCCCTATGTCCCCTTTGGCGCTAATACTATTTTTTGGTGACTTCAAAAAAAATGTTATTTCCTAGAGCTCTGAATTCAATGTGGTACTCCGAGTAAGGGCTCCCATTTGCTGAGGAGGAGGGTGACTGGGAGTGCATGGGGATATGTGTATAAGCATTGCCTCCACCAGGCAAGCTCCTTGAAAGCAGTGCCCTAGGGTTCGCCAGCCCAGGAACCCTGTCCTCTCTCTGGGTAAGACTATGTAGGGCTCCTTCTGTCACTGAGACAGAAATCGCAGGACATCAAGAGGCAGTTTGGCCAGAATGTGCCACATGTTCCCTATTCATCCCCTACCAAATATAGGGCTTAGTCAAGTCCAGACATTTCCCATACTGTTCTGCTCCTGCCCCATTCCTGGGAACAAGATTCTCTAAGTGTTCAGAGTCCTGGCTCCTGTGCTGGTGTGGCTCATTACATGCCAGGGGCGCACCACAGAGAGTTGCTAGTGACTGACAGTTGAGCCTCTGGAAGCGACTGTTATGAGAGAGGGTGGGGGTGGGGACTCTTCTGAACCCTCAGTCACCTTTTCAGGACTACATTTGGGAGCCCAGGATGAGTTAGTCCAGTTCTCTTAGGTCATTTAAGGCATCAAGAAACTCTTCTGTTTTTTTCTTTCTTTTTTGTTTTTCATAGGAACAAAAAGCATGGAAATATGATTTCTTTAAAGATGGATCTTTAGGAGTGCCTGGGTGGCTCAGTCAGTGAAATGTCCAACTCTTAATTTCAGCTCAGGTCATGATCCCAGGGTCGTGGAATCGAGCCCCTCATCGGGCTCTGTGCTGAGCATGGAGCCTGCTTAAGAGTCTCTCTCTCCCTCTGCCCCTTACCTGCTCTCTCTCCCTCTCTGAAGAAGAAGAAGAAGAAGAAGAAGAAGAAGAGGAGGAGGAGGAGGAAGAGGGAAGGAAGGAAGGAAGGAAGGAAGGAAGGAAGGAAGAAGAAGAAGAAAGAAGAAGAAAAGAAAGATGGATCTTTAGTAAAAGGTTTGCAGATATTACATGTTTCCAGCTCTTTTAACGGGACAAAGACCTGAGCATACCTATATTAAGAATGAGTGGTAATTGTCATGGTCTTTTAATTTTTATAGTTTTAAATTAGCCCTACCAAAACTTACTAATTACAAAGGGAAAGAGAATAATTTCACAGTGCAGAAGACTCACAGACCACCTTAAGTGATTAAAGTGAATACCAACAAGAAGGGGGCAGATCGAAATTGTGTGTCACCTGATAGGATGCCATGAGAGAACACTCTTCTGCTTTTCTGATGCTCCAGCCCATCTAATCAATTCCAACCAACCCAGAGCTGCACAGCCTGGATCTAATCAGGGAACATCAAACATGCCTGAACTGAGGGACATTCTACAAAATTATTCCCTCATAGTCATCACAAGCGTCAAGGTCACGAAAATCAAGGAAAGACTGAAGAACTCTTCCTGACTGAAAGAGACTAATCCAGCAGATGATTCCAATGAGATCCTTTGCCATTCAGGACATTATTGGGATGATTGGTAAAACCTGAATGGAATCTGAAGATTTTATATTAATAATCTATATCAGTGTTTATTTCCTGATTTTGATGGTTGTATTGTGGTTATATAGGGTAACGTATTGAGGGATCTTGATATATCATATTGGTAATTTAAATTTAAGTAATTTCAAAATAATTCAAGTTATTTAATAATTTAAATAATTCAATAAGTTCTTTTGAAAAATTTTAATGTTTGTTTATTTTTGAGAGAGAGAGAGAGAGAAAGAGCACGAACAGGGGAAGGGCAGAGAGAGAGGGAGACACAGAACTCAAGGCAGACTCCAGGCTCCGAGCTGTCAGCACAGAGTCTGACACAGGGCTCAAACTCATGAACCATGAGATTGTGACCTGAGCCAAAGTTGGAGGCTTAACTGACTGAGCCACCCAGACGCCCCTCAAGAAGTTCTTCATACTGCCCTTGCAAATCTTCTATAAGTTTGAAATTGTTTCCAAATAAAGACATTATATAAAAATGTACACTATTAATAATGTACTATGTGTAACATAATATGTATTTCTCTTTGAATTTCATTTATGATGGAAACTAGAATACTTTATAGATAAGAGAAAAATGTGAAGAAATGGCAACAAATTCAAATGCTAATTATTTCTGATGTTGATGTTTGGATATATTTAGCAAAAGATGTGCAAAACACATACACCCAAATAGCACAAAACATTGCCTGAGAAATTAAGGAGGATTTAATAAGTGATGAGAAACATGATGTTCGTGGACTGGAAGACTCAATGTTGTTGCTAAGATCTAATTTTTTCCAAATTGATTCAGTGCAATCCCATATAAAGTGTCTGCAGGAGTTTTTGTAGAAATGGACATTTCTAAAATATATACAGGAAAGTGAAGGATCAAGAATAACCAAACAATCTTGAGAAAGAAGAGCAAATATGGAAGCCCCACACTGCCTGATTCCAAGACATTTTACAAAGTTACGGTAATCAGAATAGGGTGGTGTTGGCAAAAGAATAGAAAATAGGTCAGTGAAACAGAATAAAGTCCAAAATAAACCCATGCTTATGTAGTCAACTGTTTTTCAACAAAGATGCCAAAGCAATTTAATGAGAAAAATAAGTTTTGCAGAAACAAATGTACCTCTACATGGAAATAAAATTAACGTCAATCCTTCCCTCACAATCCAGACGAAAATTAATTTCAGGTAGCTCACAGACTTAAATGTGAAAGCTTGAATTATAAAGCTTCTGGAATGTAAGAGCATCTTTGTGATATAGATACACTCTACAATCAAATAATACAAAGGCCAATGGTCCAATAAAGAAAATGGACAGACCAGTGGGCATTTCTCAAGATACATAAATGATAAGCACACTAAATAGTGCTTATTTTAATAAATGCTTATTTTTTAATAAGCATTATTTAGTAATTTACAGTGCTTAACACCATCAGTCATCAGAGAAATGAAACTACAGCCACCATGAGATACTGCTACATTACCATGAGTGTGGCTAAAATTTAAAAGAATGACATCACTACATTTTGGTGAGAATGTGGAGCAACCAGGACTCTTACACGTTGCTGATGAAAGTTTAAAATGGGTACAACCACTTTGGGAAAAGCGCGGGCAGTTTCTTACTAAACTGAATATATATTTGTCCTATGTCCCAGCCATGCCACTCCTTGAGCATCTACTTACTGAGGACAGAGGAGAACATGAGCCCAAAAAGATGTAACAAAAGTGTTTGTAAGTCTTTGTTTATAATGGCCCCAAACTAGACGTAGCCCAAATGTCCTTCAAGCAAATTACAATACAGTCATACGATGCAATATGCTCAAGAATAAAAATGAACAGACTACTGGCACGCAACTACACAGATGCACCCCAAATACACTGAGTGAGAGGAACCAGCACAAAACCATACATGCTGCATTATTCCATTTATAGGAGGCTTTAGAAGAGACAAATGTACTGTGACAGAAAGCAGATCAGGGTTCACCTGGGGTGGGGAGCATGGGTGACTGGGAGGAGACAGAGGAACTTTTGGGGGTGATGGGAAAGTTCTGGATTGTGATAGGGGTGTGGTGACCTGGGTGAGTGCATTTGCCTGAACTCGGTGAACTGTAACTCTTTAGTTCTGCGCATTTCACTGTACATGAATTATAGCTCAAGAGCACATAAAAAGAAAGAGAAAAAAATGAATGAATCCCTCTCTGTGTATAAATTTACATAAATTTAAAACTTGATTTGAGTGAGCACAAAAGTTGCAAAAAGATATCTACAGTATGGCAACTATTTATGGACATTTTATGGACACAAAACAATTCTATATGTTGTTTTTTGGACAAGCAACAAGAAAAAGTTATTTTTAAAAGTTGACTGAGGGGGAAGGGAAACAAAAATAATATAAAAACAGGGAGGGGGACAAAACAGAAGAGACTCATAAATATGGAGAACAAACAGAGGGTTACTGGAGGGGTTGTGAGAGGGGGGATGGGCTAAATGGGTAAGGGGCACTAAGGAATCTACTCCTGAAATCATTGTTGCACTATATGCTAACTAATTTGGAAGTAAATTTCTAAAAAATAAAAAATAAAGTTAAAAAAATAGATGAAGATAAATAAATAATAAACATTTAAAAATTTATTTACAAAAAAAAAAAAAATTGACTGAGGGGCACCTGGATGGCTCAGACCATTAAGCGCCTGACTCTTGGTTTTGGCTCAGGTCATGATCTCATGGTTCCTGGGATCAAGCCCTGAGCTGGGCTCCATGCTGACAGCTCAGAGCCTTCGTGGGATTCTCTGTCTCCCCCTCTCTCTCTGCCCCTCTCCTGCTCACAGATGCACGTGCGTGTGTGCTTGTGTGTTCTCTCTCTGTCTCTCTCTCTCTGTCTTTCTCTCTGTCTGTCTCTCCCTCTCTCTCTCTCTCTCTCTCTCTCTCTCTCTATATATATATATATATATATATATATTGAGATTTTCTTAGGTTAGTGGTGATTCCTAGAGATGGAGACAGGAAGAGAGAAAAGGAGAAAGGCAGCTTGGGGAAAGAAGACAGCTTGAGCTGTGTATTTGTACCTATTTTGGGGAGAAAGGGAGGGACAGAGGGAGAGAGAGAAGTAGGTAGGTATCTGGAGTAAATACATCAAATCATTTCCCCATCTATGCCCTCACTAATACAGCCTTTGTTCTCTTTGATGGTAGGTTAACATCAGCACCCAGGAGCTTTGGGAGGAAATGCTCAGTTCCAAAGGACTAACTGGTAATTTAAGATAATTTTTGAGATCCATCCTTTTCAAAATTGCTAAACAGCATATTGAACCATGAAGAGAAAGGCTGCAATGAACGCCATTTCCTATAATCTTGAGTTTCATAGATAAAGGACGAGGTGACTTCTTTGTGTGTAAATATATCTGGCTTGATCATCTGTCAGTTCAGGAAAGCAGTCAGTACTGTCGGAAAACAGGGTTCCCTTGTTTTAAAGCTGACTGTCAGACCCAAGTGCTGTTTAGTGTTAAGGAATGAAAACCTTTTTTTAAAAAAAAATGTTTGTTTGTTTGTTTTGAGAGAGAGTTAGAGAGCAAGTGAAGGAGGGGCAGGGAGGGAGACAGAATCCCAAGCAGGCTCTGCATCAGTACAGAGCCTGAAACAGAGCTCAGACTCATGAACCATGATCATAACCTGAGCCCAAATCAAGAGTTGGATGCTCTAACCAGCTGAGCCACCCAGGTGCCCCTGAAAACCTCTTCCGATTACATGAGGCACAAAGGGGAATGTATGGTTAGGAATGTGAGAATCTCTTGGAACTCAGGGGCTGGTAGGAAAGCCAGACCTCCCAAGGAATGGGAACCAGGGACTGCACAGTCATTAGGAAACAGCAGAGCCACCATCCCTGGGCCTCCTCGTCCCTGTCGTCCTGTATGTTATCTATTGCTGTGCAACAATTTACCCCAAAGCCTAGTAGCTTAAAACAACGAACATTTATTATCCCACAGTTTCTGTGGATTTGGAATCCAGGTGTTGCTTAGCCTCTGGTTTGGGCTCTCCCACCAGGCTGCAGTGAAAGAGCGAGACAGAGAATGTCAAGCCCAACTACAGTCTAGTTTGCTTCCAAGCTCCGTCATGTGGCTTTGGCAGATCTTTAAAAGTCATTTCCAACTTCATTCATGTGGCTATTGGCAGGACTCAGGATCCTGCTGGCTATTGGCCAGAGACATCAAGTTCTCGCTATCAGTTTATCTATCAGGCTACTTGCAACACAGTAACTTTCTTCCCTAGGGGAAGAGGGAGAGAAGAGGAGGGAAAGACCTATGAAAGTCATAGCCTTTTTGTAACTGAGTCTCAAAAGTGACATCCCATTGCTTTGCCCTGCTCCGTTTGTTAGAAGCCAGTCACTAGGTCCAGCCTGCACTCAAGGGCAGGGGGTTACACAAAGGCATAAACCCCAGGAGGCAGGAATCCCTGGTGACATCTGAGAGGCTGCCTACCACAACTGCCCCTACTATTCCTTTCTCTTCCTCATTTACCATGCATACCTCTGGGCTCCCTTTCTCTCTGTGTATCCACTCACTTCTCCCTATAAATACACCGCTCAGCCGGCTTGTCTCTGCTCTCATCTGTCCCCAGCACCACCTGCCCCAAGTGACTTCAGCATTCAAGTCCCCTCCCCCACCCCCTCCCATGACTCAATTTTTCTTTCCAGTCCCTTCACCTACTGTTCCCTGAGATATGCCCTGAGCTCCCACCTGTTTCTTGAACATGCCACAAATCTCCCCACTTCTTTACTTTTATCCATGTTGTTCCTACTCCCTGGAATGCCATGGCCCCATCACAACCTGGAGACATCACCCTCATTCCCAGGCCCAGCTCCAAAGCAGCTGCCTTGCATGCAATTTTTCCAGAACCTCTGCATGGTCACTTCCCCCTGGGAGTCACCTGGGCTCCAGGGTGGGACTCTGTCTCAGTCTCTACCCTCCCGCACACATCCAGCTTGGTGTGGCCCCTGTCTGGAGGAGCACGCGTGGCTTTCCCCCTAATCTCTAAACACGAGGGCATCGTCTTTTTCATCTCCGTCTGTAGCCAACTTGCCCAGGCCTGGTGCAGAGTGGGTGCTAAATCTCTGCTGGTTGCATCGATCCAGCAGTGTATGTGTGAGTCTTGCCACACTCCACTACTTGAGGGATTACACAGCTTTTTCGATGGTGCCAGGTCTCAACTATTTTGTGTGCGAGTCTCGTCTGTACAACCAGAACATGGCTCTAGGGCAAAACAAGCATACCTCTCATCATTCTTTAAGAAGTTACCATGTTTCAGGCACCCTACGTGATCAGAGCTGACATCTGCTGGGTGTGGACTCTGTCAAGCCCTGCTCTGAGTGGTGCCAGGGAATTGTGCTGACTGGAGGCAGCAGGGGCTCGTCCTTCCCTTCTTATCAGGCTCTTCCTTCTTTCTAGAGCTGTCAGAAATTTGTTTCCAAAATCAACCCCTGTCTTGGAAGTCCCGCCTTCTGCTGGATCATTTTCATCTGCCTTCAAACATGCAAGTCTATTCAGATTTACACACACACACACACACACCTTTTCATTTTCTCTGCCATTTCTTTCCTTCCAGATGTCTTCCCTGTTTTCCTTCCTGTCTCTCAAACTGTTGCTATGCTTCCTCTCCAGTCCTGCTCTCCCTCATAACCTTGTGAAGCGTGCCTTTGTCGCCACCACTGCCCAGAGAGCCAGGGAGTGCCAGAGGAGCCGGTAAGCTGAACCATGGGTACAAATCCTGTTTGCTGTTGTCCTCAGAGAAACCCAGAGCTTATCCTCCACCTGGATCCCCAGGAGGCCCAAATCTGTCTCCTGCCCCTGCTGGTGTCTGGTTGCCTTTGGGACCACTGGTCTTAGATTCTCTGGTTCATACTGGAAACCCAGCATGTCTAGAATCTAGTGCACTTTTCTCCCTCCCCCAAATGATCTCTCCCTGCCACCACCCAGTTCTTTTCCTCTGCCAGGCTCCAAGGTAGAGTCCTTTCCATGCCCAGGTGACTTTCACCATCCATTTTTTCCTTCCCTTTCCAAGTCTCATGGATTCCTCCCTTCCTTTCCTCCCACCCCCAGATCCCCCTCTGAGCCTGGCTTCCTCATCCCTCCCACACCCAACTTTTCCCCTGCAAAACAATGCTGCTTGGCTGAAACTAACCAACGCTCCTGAATTCATGCATCTTGTTTATTTCCTGGAGTAGTTGAAAGAGCATGTACTATGGCATCAGACAAACCTGGGTTCAAAACTAGGTTCTACTCCTGCACTGGCAGCACAGAGCCTGTTTGGGATTCTCTGTCTCCCTCTCTCTCTGCCCCTTCCCTGCTTGTCCTCTGTCTCTCGCTCTCTTTCAAAATAAATAAATAAACATTTTGGAGGGAAGAAAAAACTAGGTTCTACTGCTTGAAGATTTAATTATTACTTTTTTAAACCTTGGGCTAGTTACTTCATCTCTTTGAACTTTACACAAGCTAGCACTTTTTGTGTCATGATCGGGCTGGGCATGTCTCGCATGTATCTGGTGCACGTGTTGGCTTAGCTTGCTTAGCTTTCCTTACAGGCCCTGTGGCCTAGTGCAGTCAGGCAAGAGGGTTCCCTCACACCCAGTCCTGGCACACTCCAGAGACTGGGTGGGACAAACGACGGAAAAAGTATGCAAGTTTCCCTTAGGTATCTATCAGGTACACTTTCTAGGAGAACACTGTTGATTTTATAAAGTAAATAAAACTCTCCTTTACCCAAAACAAGTGGCTTTTAATCCATCAGGGGAAAATGTCTCAACTGTGTTTATTATCAAAGCAGCTAAGAGTAGTTTGTATGCTGACAGGCCACTTACAGTGACCTCTTTCTTTTAGAATAAATAGTTTGGGGTGCCTGGGAGGCTCAGGCGGTTGAGGGTCTGACTCTTGATTTTGGCTCAGACCGTGATCTTGTGGTTCGTGGGTTCAAGCCCCACGTCAGTCTCCGTGCTGAGAGTGCAGAGCCTGCTTGGGACTCTCTCTCTGTCTCTCCAAAATGAATGAATAAGCTTTAAAAAAATACAGTGTTAGTACACTTCAAATATTTATGGAGGGCCTGATTGACCTTGAAAGAAGCCTGAAAATTACTTCAGGTAAAGGATCCACGTTAAGAAAACTGTTTTCTACCACACTTACTCCATCATGTTTAGAATTCAAAACACTGAGTTCATAAGAACGAGGGGCAGTTTGTCCGTCCCCATGCTTGCTTCTACTCTAACGGGATAATGAATCCCTTGACCATTAAAGAACCCTGCAAACAGATGTCCACTGGAGAGGAGTTAGAATTTGCAGGTATAAATTTTGCCTGACGTGGTGAGTGCTGGTGCCCACTGAACGTTCCTGCTTCTTGGTTCCATGTAGTTGTCGACGTCTATCAAGGGTGGTGTGGCCCCTGCAAACCCGTGGTGAGCCTCTTCCAGAAGATGAGGATCGAGGTTGGCCTGGACCTTCTGCATTTTGCCTTAGTAAGATCCTCCCCCAGCAGAGCATCATACAACACTGTAAAATAATTAAACAGTTAAAAGCAGGAACAGGAATCAGGAGCTGCTTTTTCCAGATCATTGAAAAGGCATCGGTTATGAATTTTTTGGTCATCGGTCATAGATGCTTACAGTTTCTCTAGAGATGAAGATTCCTACCCCACCCCCGCCTTTCTGACAATCACTCTGGGGTTGGGCATCTCTTGACCCTGTGCACAGGGAAGGGGTCCGTGTCACTCAACACGTGTGTTCCTTCTGGCTCATCAACGCTGTAGACTCTGAAGTCTTATTCCCAGAGCACGGCATTTCAAGATCTCTGTGCTCTGCTCCATCATGGGGAACTTCTAGCAAATATTCGCTTGGATGAACGTATGGAAATGGGAATAAGTTCCAGAAAAGTGTGCAAGAGACGATCGATATGCCGCATGGATTAGAGGTGCATAGGCAGACCACAGGAGAAAATATACGTACACTGACCTTCTGACACTTCTGGAGAGAGTGTGGGAGGGAGATGCCTGCATGGGGAAGTGTTAGGCCCCTGCACAGGGTTTATCAGACACCGAAGGCAAAGTCTGGGGACTTTCATTGCTGGCAGTAGTAGGATGTCAGACAGTGGAGCCCCCTGGTTTGGAGCAGCAGCTGGCTGGGGAGCAGGAGAAACCCTTGCTTCCTCCTTGTCTTATTCTTCAAAAAAGCACACCGTCAACAAGTTTTACCAATATGTTGACAGCAAAGTTATTCTAATGAAAAGACCTTAGAAGGAAAGGCATGAGAGCAAGCCAGGGCCTCACCTGGTAGGGGCAGTCACAGTGTGTATGTGAGTGGAGGGAAGGGTGTGTGTATATGAGTGTTTACGTGTGGGGTGGTGTGTGTGGGGGGGGATATGTGTGTATATATACATGGCCTGTGTGTGTGTGTGTTTATGGGGATATATGGGGTGTGTGCCTGTGTGTCTATTGTCCTGTGTGGTTCTCCCACCATCGTGCCCCTGTGTCCCTGGCACCCCAGAGCCCTCCTGACAGCTTGTTTTCTTTAGGCAGAAGCAGACTGTCTCGATGCCCTTGAAAAATACCGAGGGAGATGTGAGCCGACCTTTCTGTTTTATGCAGTAAGTACATTTTCAGAACCAGAACCAGAACTTGTGCAGATCATTAGGGTTCAGAGAGAGGCTTCTCACTGAAAGTCACCAAGTGGCTTCACTGATCCAGACAAGTGAGCATTTGTTATTTGGGGTGAGGATAGATGTACTTAAGTCATGGTAATGCAGGTCCCTGCCTAGGAGGGTGGCCTTGCTCGTTGGTGGAGGGGGCTGGGAGGACACAGCTCCTGATGGTCACTCTGGGCTCAGCAGCCTTCCTGACTGGCTGTACGTGGGAAAGAACGGGAGTCACTCAAATGCATATGCTCCTGGCTCATGGACACTCTTGACTGATGCTTCACAATCAGAGCACGGGGTTTCAAGATTTCTATTCTCTGCTCTATAAGAGAGGAGCCTTCAGCAAACGTACTCCTTTAATGGGGTAGACAACCTCCGCATTCACTTTTATGTAACCGTAAGATGTGAAGATATGTTTACAGAAATTCGGAAATGAAAGGGACTATTGTGGAAAGCCAAGTAGTTCAGTGTTTTCAAAAATAATTTGGATGTTTTTGGGTGTGACATCCGTGCCCTGGCCCCACGCTCCTCAGGGCCCACCACCTCACACCTGGCTTCCTAACTGAGGCCCTGAAGGCAGCTGACTGGTAGGCTACTCCTGACTCCCGCCCCTGCCCTGTACAGTTGGGGGAACTGAGGCCGACCCACTCCCATCTCCTGACAGCCAGGCCAGGGTTGTTTAGCTTGGAGACCTTTGGGCTACTGTGCTCAGCACTGTAAGCATTCCAAATTGGAAGCTCATGGTAAACATTGAGCACTGATTTTAAATTTATTTATTTTGAGAGACAGAGATAGTGCAAGCAGGGGAGGGGCAGAGAGAGAGGGAGAGGGAGAGAGAATCCCAAGCAAGCTCTGCACTGCCAGCACAGAGCTTGATGTGGTGCTCGAACTCACGCAACAGTCAGATCATGACCTGAGCTGAGACCAAGAGTCGGAAGCTTAACCGACTGAGCCACCCAGGTGCCCCTGATGAGCATTGATTTTTGATGGAAGACTACAGTTATGTGCTGAAACATCATGGGTGGGGATGGCGGGAGAAGTGGGAAGGAGCCAAAGTGACAGCGGAGCACAGGTGCAGAAATGGGATCTGTCACAGGTGTTTGCTTGAGCCTATAGTGATTAAGGTGTAAATCATAAATCATATCGGACTGTGGGAACAGGTGCCAAGGCAGCAGGCTCCAACCTCTCACCCTCTTGAGGGCCACTGAGGGCCAGGGTGGAAATGGGGGAGGCCCACTTTCTGCGAGCTTCTGTAATATGCAGAGACTGCCAAAAAGGTCAAAACAGGGAACTTATGTCACCCCAAATGGCACCTCCACTGTGAAGTCTCCTCTGACCACCACAGGTGGAGCTGGGAATCCCTTCTTGCCCTGAATGCCAAGCATCCTGTACATTTCCCTTTTTAAAAAAATTTTTTTTTAACGTTTATTATTGAGAGACAGACACAGAGCATGAGCAGGGGAGGGGCAGAGAGAGGGGGAGACACAGAATCTGAAGCAGGCTCCAGGCTCTGAGCTGTCAGCATACAGCCCACACGGGGCTCGAACTCACAAACTGTGAGATCATGGCCTGAGCTGAAGTCGGTTGCTTAACCAACTGAGCCACCCAGGCACCCACTGTACATTTCCCTCTTAAAGCAATGATCATATTCTATTGTAATTTTTTCTTTGATATCACCACCTCTCTACCCCTTGACTTCCCAGTCATTGAGGCAACTAAACTTTTCAGGTTTAGTGTTCATATCTGTTGCCTCTATCTTGGTGCTTGGCATAGCAAGTGCTCAGTAGACATTTGTCCAGTGGACAAGCCACGTATAGGCCACATTTCATCACTCACGACCTAGTGTGCCCTGCTCCTCCCTTAACCAACTCTCCCCCTCCCCTGGCATTTTCCTGAAGTTTTTTTTTTTTTTTTTTTAATGTTTATTTTTGAGATAGAGAGCACACGGGAGTCAGCATGAGCTGGGGAGGGGCAGAGAGAGAGGGAGACAGAGAATCCGAAGCAGACTCCATGCTGTCAGTGCAGAGCCCTATGCAGAGCCTGATGTGGGGCTCGATCCCTTGAACAGAACTGTGAGATCATGATCTGAACCAGAAGCTTAGCCACCCAGGTGTCCCTCCCTGAAGGAAGTTGAAAGGAGAGGCATGGGGTAGAGGGCAGAGAAGCGGATGGCGGCCTCAACCTTGGGCTTGCTCCTAAGCAAAACTCCTGGACACTCACAGTCTCTTGGAAGAGATTAAGACCTGTGCAGACGAGGTCAAGTGGTCTGAGTAGCGCGTGTGCACCGTGTTCTAGGGCGGAGCACTGGTGGCGGTGGTTAGAGGAGCAAATGCCCCGCTACTGCAGAAAACCATCCTGGAGCAGCTGGAGGCTGAAAAGAAGGTGCTGGCTGAAGGCTGCGAAAGGAAAGTGGTAAGGAGCACTCCCAGAGCGGCAAACTCCGTGTTTTTGTTCCCTCCCCCACTAATTCTCCTGGAGCTGTCAGTGGAAAGCTTCATTAAATGCCTCCCTCTGGGGGCCCTTGAGGGCTCAGGGGGAAGCAGTGGCATGGGTTTTAAAGGCTTCTTTAAAAAACTGTTTTAAATGTTTTACTTATTTTTGAGAGAGAAAGAGAGAGCACGAGTGGGGAAGGGGCAGAGAGAGAGGGAGACACAGAATCCGAAGCAGGCTCCAGGCTCCGAGCTGACAGCACAGCTGACACTTAACCCAATGAGCCACCCAGGTGCCCCTGAAAGCTTTCTTTTAAAAAAGCTGCCTCCTTCTTCCAAAACACTTGATCTTCATTTATCTATGTCCCTCTCATCCCCCACTTCAATTCTTAACAGGGGCTTCTAGAACCCTCACAATGAGTTCAGAAATGAAAATAAAGTTATGGAGTCAAGTAGTGGATAGGAGAAGTCAGCCTCAGGGTGACTCACCCCTGGTGACTTGCCTTCACCTCCCATTCCTGAAAGGCTTGTGATCCCCCGAGCGTTTGTTTCTTTAGTTTAGAAATTAAGCTGTCATTCACATGAGAAATAGGATCAGCATAGCTTGTGATTTTGATAATTTCCACGATAACACAGACTACAAGTTTTTCACAAATAAGTGGCTGCCTTTGAAAATCAACACCACCTTAGATAGAGGTATTTCCTGGTGCTTTGAGCTCTGTCCAACGAGCCTTAACGTAGTTTAGTTGTTCAAGTTTTCATATTCAATTCCAAGTAGCAAACCCCTATTTTTATAGAGTGGGTTAGAATCAATCATATTTTTTCCCAAGAAAGTCACGCATTTTCCCTGTGGAGGGAGAATGATCTCTGTCTTTACTACTTCCTTGCACGGTGCAGCCAATTGCTTAATATTTCCTTGCTTGTCTTTTCTTCCTTTGTCTTCT
The DNA here is from genome assembly GCF_028018385.1 of Neofelis nebulosa. Taxonomy (NCBI): domain Eukaryota; kingdom Metazoa; phylum Chordata; class Mammalia; order Carnivora; family Felidae; genus Neofelis; species Neofelis nebulosa. Next base: position 34,027,200 of record NC_080786.1, on the reverse strand, counting down.
TGCCAACTCTCGATTTCATCTTTTCTACTTGGCGCTTGTGGAAATGGACAGAATATAAGCCTTAAGATCAGCATAGATTTCTTTGTCTTTGAACACCCTCACCCCCACCATCATCCGGCCACTTAAAAGGATCTTGTAAAGTTTCCAAGGCTGATGATCTTGACCTCCTTTTTTTTTGGCTCTGCATTTTGGGCCTTTGCTTTTTTGGCTTCTGTAGGTTTCTGAAGGTCTTTGTGGTAATTTTAATTAGCTAACTACTTTCTGTTCGTGACCAATTTGTCCTAGATTAGAGACGAGGCTCTGTCTGATGAAGATGGATGCTTCACCTGTGACAAGGACAGTGGTGACGATGAGGACATGGGTGAGTATAGAGCCAATAAGCAAGGTGAAAAGGCAAAGCAGACTCGGATTTTTAAATCTGAGTTTTTAAAAACCTTATGAGTAGGGGCCCCTGGGTGGCTCAGTCGGTTAAGTGTCTGACTCTTGATTTCAGCTCAGGTCATGATCCCACAGTTTGTGGGTTCTAGCCCTGCATCGGGCTCTGTGCTGACAACTTGGAGCCTGCTTGGGCTTCTCTCTCTCTCCCCCTCTCTCTTAAAATTGATAAACTTTAAAAAAAAAAAAACACCTTATCAGTCATCAGTGTTTTGGGCAATCTGAACTCTGGGAAGATTAACCATGAAACATTTTGTTTCCGATCACCTGACTTCAAACACACTGTGTCAGATCTCCCTTTTGCCCTTTCTTGGCATCTTCAGCACCACGCAGACTTCAGCTGATCATTCAAGTATAACCAGCATGACTTTCAAGGCAATTACCATGCATCAGGAAAAGTTCCACCTACTAAAATGGAGGGTAGAATTTCGAGCAGTGGTGCTGGTGTTGCCTTGGTCTTCATTTGAGCTAAAGAGCTCACTTCGTATTTTCACCTTTTTTTCTAAAGTGTCCAAAAGTCAGCTGTACTGAACACCTTCTCACCCCACAACCTCGCACCAAGTATCAACTCATGGATTTCACACTCCTGGGCCTCACAGTTATTCCCGAACCTTTACTATGAGAGAACAACTTGACCTGACAGAATGGAAAGCAGGAGTCAGAAGGGCTGTTGCTGGAAGGCAGCTCTTGACAGTAACCGGGGCTCTGGGGGAAAGCAGCGCTGAGTTCAGGAACCGAGGTGAAAAGAGAAGGAAGATTTTTATCATCGCATGAAGTAGAAAGGCTGTTTATGCGTGTATGGAGAATGAGGACTGTTTGAGTTGGATGCTAACAAGGAAAGAGGCACAGTTCAGGAAACCAAAAGAACTTCACGTGGGGAAAAAAATCAGTGTTTTGCAGGAAACATTTGTTGCCTTTTTTTTGGATGATCTGCTCTTCCCTCTCTCATTATATCCTCTCAGATCAAGTCTCTCCACCTAGAAAATACCAGAAAAGCCTGCCCTTGCCCTTAGCCTTCCTCTCCTCCATGCCTGAGTTTCTGGAGCCTCCCTACTCCCTGGGCCACCCGTCACCTCTGGCTCCTGCCTGACCTGCTTCACATGGCCCATGTGCCTGCTTCTCTCTGGTGCTCACAGGGCACCAGTGATGTTCCTAGTGCCAAATCCCAGGACCAGTGTCCAGTCATATCCTACAGCCTCTCTCCGAGGACTTGGATGATTTCACAGCGTCTTCTCTTTTGGTTTCTGAGATGTCATGACTTTTCTTGTTTTCCTTCTGCATCTCTGGCCTCTCCACAGCCTCCCCATTCATTGGCCTTTTCTCATTTGCTCCCCTTTCAAGCTGGACATCTCTGGGCCCTGATCTGACCTCTTCTGTTCTCACCCTGCACCCCTAGGGAATCTCACTAATGGGTCAATGTATAAAGGATTCATTGTAAGAATCCTTAGAGTACTAAGGGTACATGGGACATCAGAAACAATACAGAAAAATGGATATATCTGTGGCTTAAAATGATTCACATCTTTGCAGTGTATATGTTCTTGTGATTTCCAGAGTAGGAAGCTCTCCTCAAATGCACATACTATCATGTTTCATTGCAATACAACAGATATAAAAGTTAATAACAGAAAATAGGTTCTGGGGGATACAGAGTCTGTGGAGAGTGTAGGTAGCTCACCAAGGCCAAGTTCATACAAACAGGAGTGCAGTAGGGATGAGCTTATGGACTAGACATGGGGGTTCCCCTACAGCTTTCTGCAGGCCTGAGTAGGGGCTACAATCATATGCCACCTCCCTTGTTGTCACAGCTGACTGGACCTGTGGACATTGACCAAAAGACAGCCATTAGGACACTGGTCATGGAACTATGGCTGCTACCTTGGCTCCAAACAATGAGCTGGCCAATCTGGTCTTCTCTCAAGAGAATCTGTAGAGATAGAGGAGATGGTAGTTGCAGTTTGGTAGAATTTGCTGGCGCTGAAAAGTCATGGACTCAGGGCCTGGGGAAGTGATTGCTGCCCACATGCCAGCAAAGGTAAAGGAAGCATTGGTGAAGGGGCCAGTGGAGGGAGAGAAGACAGCAGACAGCACTTAGAGGCTAAGAATCAGGACAGGGTGACAGGAAGGCACAACGGAGGCCAGGCTTGTGTGACCTCGACTCCAGGTGTCTCGGACTCCAAGCCATCTCTTTCAGTTGTTTCTGGGGTTCTGCTCCTCAGTGGTCTCTGATCTTTTCCCCACTTTCTTCCCCTCCTCCCTCCCCACCCCCTCCCAGCCCCCTCCTCCCACGTTCCTGTCCCTTGTAGCCAGGTTGAGGTCTGCAGCCAGACCTGTGCCTCTACTAGAGTCCAAGTGTGCAGAGGCACACTCAAGAGGCGAGGGGGGCGGGGGGACCCGGGAGCTGAGTGCAGGGGCAGCATGGTCCCTGCGGATGGCCCCCTGAGAGCCTCAGAGATGGCTGCTGTGAATCCAGCACCTGAGAGCACCATCCTTGGCTTTTTGCAGCGCCATGGGGGAAGACCTGCACCTTGGCCATCATTAAGCCAGACGCAGTGGTCCACGGAAAGACTGATGAGATTATTATGAAGGTAAGAGAGACAAAGCTTCCCGACAGACACCCTCATGTCTCTCTTCTGGTGGAAAAGCAGGGGCGGGCATCGTACAGCCGTGTGCTGGTGGGAAAAGAAGGCTTCTGAGAAGCTTTAACTACAATTCCACTTAAGTAAGTTAAACACTTTAAATCCATTTAGAACAGATACGAAGAGGCAGAGGGTCTCCGCTTTTAATATTACCTTTCCCATTATCTTTTACTTCTCAGCACATTTAGATATGAATTTGGGCTTGATTTACCCTTTCATCATAGATGTGTCTTTTTACAGATCCTGGAAGCCGGTTTTGACATTCTAACAAATGAAGAGAGAACCATGACAGAGGCAGAAATGCGACTTTTCTATCAACACAAAGCTGGGGAGGTCAGCTCATCTGCTTTCATACATCCGACATAATCTCATTTCTTTCTTTCTCCAACATTATGTTTATAGGTTATTAGTTTGGGAGAAAGCAGAGTATTACGAAGAACAAGAATATGAATTTGCTCTCAGAATAATGATTATAGCCTTTATCAGGTTAAAGTTCTTTGGTTGCAAGGAAGAGATTTTGATTCTAACAAGTAATAAAATAAATAATTTACTGGAAGGCTACTCCATAACTCCCAGAACTGAAGAAGACAGTTGAAGGAGTTGAATAAGAAGGTGTTGGGGAGAAGGACCAAGACCTTAGGAGTGGAGTTCCATGGACAGTCACTTTTAGGTGCTGCTGTTGGACAACTCAGATTCAAACACTTTCTTCTGCTTATGACTCCCCTGCTTGAGAGGGAGGCCTGGCCAACCCAGCTCGGCCATAGCCCCCCTCTCAGGTGAGATGTGTGTGTATGGTGGGGGTGGGGGAAGAGGCGTCATGGTTGTCAGCCAGGGTAGGCCAAGTGAAATGAGCAAGGGCTGCTCCCCAAAGGAAAACCTGCTACTTGAAGCCATCAGGAAGGGTTGCAAGACATTGCAAAAAATGCCTTAGCAACATCCCTCCCCCTGGCTATCCAGCATCCACATCAGTTCAATACACATGGTCTTTTAAATGACCATACCTAACTTGTTAGTCTCACGTAACAAAACAAGTCAACTCGAAGTCTCATCTTCCTGCCTTTGCCTTCATCTGGGTTCTCTGGGCATGGTTGGTCATCACCACCACCCCACCCTGGGCCCTCCGTGTGCATGCTGGCTGGTGGCAAGGCTGCTCACTGAACCCCTCCTGTCCTGTGGAGGGATGGGCCCACTGACCCACTGTTGGCCCCAGGGCCCCTGACCCAGGTCACTGTTTCCTCTCCTTGTGCTAGGAGGCATTTGAGAAGCTGGTGCATCACATGTGCAGTGGACCGAGCCACCTCCTGATACTCACCAGGACTGAGGGCACTGAGGATGTGATCACTGCCTGGCGAATGCTCATGGGGCCCTGTGACCCTGATGTGGCAAGGAGGGAGCAGCCTGACAGGTGATGTCACCAGCTGTGGTCTTTTCATTCATCTTAAAACCTGAACCCAAGGAAGCCAAGAGCCCTGCCCTGTATTCAGCCCTGAATTCCCCCTTTATATATATTTGGAGAGACCCTGAGAGTTACACATTTGAGGAGGCCCTGATAGTCTCTCCCTCTGATCCAGTCTTCACTGTTCTCTCTGCAGCCAGAGGTTTCCACAGTGTGATCCCAGAACCACACGCAGAACTCATCCAGGAAATACAGATTGCAGGGCCCTACCAAAGCCTGCTAAGTCAGAGACTCTGGGCAGGACCTAGGGGTCGGCATTGCAGACTCAACCCCCTCTACCCTCCTCCCCTCCCAGGGTGTCCTAAGGCTCCCTGGAGTCTGAGCACCCTGTTCTGCACACTGCACTAGGCTGCCTTGGCCCTGTATTTAGCCTGGCATTGCCAATGCCAAATCCACGGTCTTGTCTTTGAAGCTAAGAGAAGCCCAGACAACAGGAAAGAAATGAGCAAGAGACTAAGTAACTGCAGTTGTACCTTGTAGTTGTCAGGGCCAGAACATTCATATATAAACATTCATATGTGGGATGAGTAAGACAGCCCAGGGTTCAGATCCTAGGTTGCTGCATATTTAGTCAAGTCCTTTCTCTGAGCCTCAGTTGTCTCCTCTGTAAAATGGGATCACGATGCCTATTATGGGAGGCCACAGTGTTGTAAAGAGCACGTCCTTGGGCCATGCATTAATCCCTCTGTGCCTCAATTTCTTCATCTCAATCATGGGTGCTACAATGCCTCAGACACTGATGTGAGGATTGAATGTGTATGTGTGTACATATATATGTGCGTGTGTGTGTGTGAGAGTGTATGTATGTGTATATATGTATGTGTGTATATACATGTATATCAAGTACTCAAAACAGTGCTTGACACAAAGGAAGCCCTAGCAATGTTAGTATTATCTTTCGGGGTTATTGACAGATTAACTATGAACAGCTACATTAAGCTCTTGGCAGGGTGCTAGTCCCTGGTGGCGCTATCAACAAAATGGCAGCTCCTGAGCTTACACCATGACTCACACATACTTAAACTGAGAATCACGACAGAGTGTCCCTCATAGAACTGTGGCACAAATGAAATGGGATCATGTATGTGAAGCACCTGGCAACGTGCAGAGAAATCACAATGGAATACATGTCAGCTATTATCCTGGCTGCTGTTCTTGGCATTTCCAAAAGAGAGAAAGCCATTCCACAGAAATGCAGCGTGCTAACTGGTAGCTGGTGACCATGCTGCCAGAGAGCAAAACATTACTCCTCAAATGAAACAAATGTTTCTTGTGCATTTTGCCAATGTTCCCAGTCTCCGCGCTCAGTACGGCACAGAAATGCCCTTTAACGCAGTCCACGGAAGCCAGGACAGAGATGACGCCAACAGAGAACTGGCATTGCTCTTCCCCACTTTTAAGTTTTCAGACAAAGTTCTAGAAGCCTCTCTGGGTAAGTCATCAAGGCAGTTTGGTCTTTATTACATCTGCAGCAAGTAAGCTGGGGGTGCTGATGATTATGTGGCAATCAGGTCTTCAATCTAATAAGGTCCTGTCTGGTGAAGGGCCCATTATATAACCTCGGTAGCAGTCCTGATCTGTTTTGTAATGATGTCGCTTTTTAATACCGCATTACTTTTTTTTTTTTTTTTTGCTCCATTCTTACTTTGGAGTCATATTTTCATTGCAAAGTTACTTTTGCAGTTTCTTGTGGAAACCACTGAGAAAATTTAACTGGCTTTCTAGAATCGTGCTCCAAAGCCAGAGGCCAGATGTCACTTCCTCACTTCCTGTGTGTTTCACACACCCCACGCCGGACCCTTGGTAGGGTTGCTGAGTGGTAGATAGTTATACAGAAGGGCCCTGAGCCTGCTGTGACTCTTGCATCCCTCAGCCCCCACTTTTTGGGAAAAGTGTGCGGGGTCATCTCCACCTCCAAATCTGGGTGAGAAACCCAAGGGGTCCAGAGTGGATGTGACTTACCTCACTCCACAACTAGAAGTAGGCCTCACTCGGGATGCCCCTGCCGCTGAGTTGGGTATCTGTGGTTTGAGCCTGAGGTGAAGGGGACAGGGGCTAAGAATCCTGGGAAAAGCAAAGGACGTGAGGATGGGATTCCTGGGAGAAGACTGCGTGCAGATCTGAAATGGTAACAACATACTTGTACACAAACGTTTGACTTTTAACCAATATATTTACCTAAGTTTGATATCTTCGCGGTCTCTCTCCTCAAGATCTGAATCTGGCTCAGTAAGAACACAGGTGGTCTGGGATGGGAGCTGGCCAGCACCAGCCCTCATTTAATCCCTGCAGCTGCCAGCAGAGGGACAGGCTGGGTGTGATGGGTGTAGAGAGATCATGGCCAAGTGCAGCTTTAGGTGGATCAGACAGACCCAGGTTGACACACGCAAAGCCATTCCCCTCCTAGGAGGAATGGGGTGACAGTGGCACTGCTAGGGCCAGCTTTCCTCTAGGGACCCACCCTCAGAGACAGCCCATGGTGCATTCCTTTAGGTGTCCAGGGCCAGGCACATCTCCGTCCTTTTGGGGGGGTAATTGGAAACAAGTAGTTTAACTCAGGGCCAAGTCTGGGAGAGGAGGAGAGCAGCCTGGCTGGGGAACAGTCATCGGAGCGATTGCGGACAGTGTTGGGAGATCACGAGCCTGACTTCTGGGCCAAGTGATGATGAGCAAAGGGGACAATTACCCAGGGGTCTGAGCCAGACCACATTGTGGGAATAAGTGCACAGCCTCCTGGGAGCAGGACTCTGAAGCAGCCTCATCAGGGTGCTGATGTTCTGCTCATTTGTTTAATGGGCCAGGCTTCCTCAGTCGTCAGGAGCACCGTGTGCTTTCCAACTTACCCGGCACTTTCTCTGCTAAGGGTCAGGGGTCAAGGGCCCTGGAGACAAGACAGTCCAGAGTTTGGATCCTGGCTCCACTATTTACCAGATGAATAGCCTTGGGAAAGTTACTTACCTTTTTTGGACCTCTGTTTCCTCATCTGTGAAATGGAGATAATGACAGACTCATTATTAGCCCTGTAATAGTATTTCCACAATAGTGATCTTCCTCACAGGGCTGTCATGAAGATGAAAGGAGACAAAGGATATTCAAGTTCTTAGCCTGGGGCCTGACCCATATTAAATGCTCAACAAATAACTCATTTTCCTATTTTTAAGATTTTTAAGCAACGTCCATACCCAACATGGGGCCCGAACTCACACCCCCAAGATCAAGAGTCACATGCTCCACCGACGGAGTCAGCCAGGCGCCCTTCATTCTAATTTTTAATTCCTGGTCCCTAACATACTTATTAGGGCCTCTCTTTGCTGTTTCCTCCACCCTGACCCCTCACTTCATCCTCTGTGATGTAGTTAGACCCCCTTTTCCTGCTTCTTCTGGTGAGTGGGAGAGAGGGCTGGGACAGGGCTAGGTTTCAGAAGTCCTGCAGAACATCCGTCGTCCCACAGGCCACGAGGCCGAAGGAGCAGTGGGCCCCACTGAGGTGCTTTGCTTCCCTGAGGACATGGACTGAGACGGCTGTGCAGCTTTTCCGGAGCATGTGACCAGGGCGAGGCCACGAGGCCACAAGATGGAATGTCTGTGCACTCCAATCAGCTGCACAGAAGGAAACCTCCAGAATTGGAACCTCTTTTCCGCACCAATACTTATTTGGTTTAGCCATCTCTCATGAACAATAAACAGAATATACTTTCCTGCCTTATTAAATAGTATATAGAACATATACTTTTTTTTTTTTTTTTTGCTACTTCTGGGATTTTATAAAATAAATGGACATCAGTTATTGTATCCTGGTGTGACAGGGTGTCATCTCGGGGGATAATGAGTTACACAGGACAGTGTTTCCCCAATAATAAATCTATTTATCGATCAAATAACTTTAGAGTTCAAGCTGATAACTACCAACTTGAAAACAGTACAAAAAGATTGGTTAGAACATTTCCAGGCATAGCGACATGGAGGCAGACAGGTACCAGCTTTAGTCTTCACGCTGCCTGCCCAAGCCACAGAGGCTGTCCCGCAAAGCTGCCTGACCTCCCATCTGAGAACAATGCTTGGGAGTTACATTTGGAACCAGTGTTCATCTCATTTTCTTGACGCTCCCTTCCCCCATTTCTTTGGTTTGACTCTGGCTACAGCCTAATTTTTAAAGTCTGAGAGCTCCCAGTGGAGCCAAGTTGCCTCCAGCTTTCTCTAAATCACCTGGTTTAGCCATCCTTCCATGGGTGTGCCCTTGACAGTCACTGGAGGTTTTCAGGAGAATATTAACTATTATTACCCCCGTGAATATTAACACGAATAGCCACTCCCTCCTGCTAGTTTGCTCTGTGATCTATGTGTAAATTCACTATGCCCAGGCATCCGCTTTGCTGAGGAAAAGGCTGTGTTTGTCTACTCCCCAAGACAAATGTTAGCGATCTCCTTCTCATTTGCTGGTTTTCTCCAGAAGACTTAGCTTATGACTTGAAGTTATTTAAATGCACAGTTAGCTCCCAGAAGACTACTCTTCTTAGGTGCATTGCTCTTTTTGCCAATATTATGTTGGCACTGGGGACAGAAGGATGAGTCAGGCTGCAGGAAATGAGTAGCAAGTCTCCCCGGAAGCTAGGAAGCCAAGGATCTTCCATCACTGGAGAGATGAGAAATGGTGTGACCAAAGCCTCTAAAAGCAGGTGGGGGAGATGAGTAGGTGGGGGAACCGAGGCTGTGGGGGTGATGCGTGTTGTTGTCTGAGATGACCTTTAAGCCTTCCCAGGAAATAGCTGGGGGCAGCGGGGCTGGGAAGGGAAGGCAGGAAGAGACACTAGAGTGGTACAGCCGGTGATGTGCTCTTTCCATCTAGAACTTGGTAGAACATCTAGAACATCTAGAACTTGGTAGACTCTGAGAAGTCTGCAAGGCTCAAGGCAGAAGGAATGGGGGCAGGGGGTGGGGTTGGAGGAGAGAAGCCTCCTGAGACTGGCTAAAACGTCAGCCCACACTGAGGATGGAACTCCTTGGCAGAGACCTGGGCCTGGCTTCCTATAATGGAAGCAAACCAGAGGATGCAGGATGAGCGCTAGGGCAGGCTCTGCCCTGTGAAATAAAGACAGAGCTTCCTTCCTACCTAAGGACTGGCTCTGGCCCTCCACATAGCGAGAGGGCTGACTGCTCAGCAGAGCCAAGGCCAGGAGCCAAGGGCTGCAGAGACAGGAGGAAAGGTGACTAGGTAGGCCGAGACATGGCCCTTGAGGCAGGGGTTCCCTCAGTTTTTCTCTAGAAGCCAGGTCATAGGCCACAACTAGCCTCGTGCTGGAAACCCCCACACCCCTCTGCCCAGGAAGCAGGAGAAATCTGCAAAGGAGCAGGACTGGGGCAGCACCAGCCCCTATCCCAGGTGGCAAGGTGTCGGGACCTCTCCCCATCGGCTCTCCATCAGAATCTGGGGTCAGACCCCCATTTCCCAGGTCTCACTTCCATGCTTGCCCTGTGGCAAGGGAATTCCCTCCCCTGCCAACCACCTCACCACCCTCCCTCCACCAAGCTCTAGGGTAGATGTCCTTGGCTTTCTGTTTCTAGGAAGCCCAAGAGATAGGAGATGCTTCTCTATGTTTTAGAGATGGGGAAAAGAAGGTAGTGTGCAGTTAAGTAAAGAGCACCTGGGCATCCCTGCAGAGAGAGCGCGGCTGGTCATCCGCCGAGCTCAGAACCTGAGTCCAGTGGGTGGTGGCAGTAGAAATGTGGCTGAGGAGAGGATGGAAGGAGTAGACACAGCACTGGGGAGGTCCCAGTGGCTGGGAGCGGCCACCTGTAGAGGGTCTGCTTGCTTCCAGGAGGCAAGAAGAGGGGTTCCCAGCCTGCTGCAGATGCCCCTGTAGGGTAGCTGTAACTCCCACAGGGCACCGGCCCCTGCTCTGAAATACAGTCACTTCCCGGCCTCTTACTCACCAAGAATCATAGGTTCCAAAAGCCAGTACACAGTATCTTCTAATGTTTCCTAATGTTCTAGACATTTGGAAAACAGACTCCTTTTTAGAAGTTGCCATGATTTTTTCTTGGCTTTTATTAGCATGTGTTAAAATCATATTATCCAAACACTACCAGAAGAACATGTATTGTTCTGCATAAAGTGCTTAAGGAAAAAAAAAAAGCAACTTATTAAACTGGACATTCTTTTCTAGTTCATAAATTTTGGGTTACAATCAGGGCACAAAAGGAGAAACAGAGTGCAGTATTAGAGAGAGCGAGAAGCTTAGTGAAGGACTCGGGTGGAGACACAGACCACGCCCCATTCCTCCCACTTTCTTGCCGACTGAACACTGCACCTGCATAAAGCAGCAAACAGCTTTAATAAATACATTTTTCCTTCATTTAAATCAGAAAAGTTAATTATAGTAAAGCACTTTTTCTCTGACCATCTGTTTATAGCCACAGGCAAGATTTATCCACAGAGTTTAAGTGTGAAAGTGTTAGTTCATTGGGCTTTCAGCTTTCTAATGCTATCTGGGTTCAAGATTGTCTCAGCAATTCGTTATCGGTTTCTTTATATTTACCAACCCTATAGTGTTTTGTGTTGCAAATGCCAACCAAGGACATTTTCTCAGTACTAGAAATGTCAACGAGTGGACCTATGTAAGGCTTTATTCCCAATAAACTCGATTTTCTTTAAACTGGCGTTCTCACATTAACACTCCGTTGGCCGCACAAAACCCAAGTCCCTGCTGTGACAGATTTTTAAATCGGTGGTGTTCTGAAAAAAATAACAACTTGGCAATCTCTGTGTTTGAATCTTGGGTGGTCATGTTGAGAACAGGAAAAATTGCATTAAATACACTTAAAAACATTCATTTGCAATCAAACATATTTAAATCCTCCAAGGAAGGTGCAGGTTGGTGATGGGGTGGCTGCGGTGTGAGCAGCCCCATCAGGAGTGGCTGGGAGGCTTGGGGCTCTGTCAGTGGCACACACTCATGACAAGCAGCTGGGTCACAGACCTCGCTTCCGGGCCGCAATGCCTCTGAACTTCTTTTAGCAAAGGGAAAAGGAAGGCTGGTTGTTCCTCCAAACAGTCAAGAGCAACCTCTGTTGAGTTCACCTTGAAGCTGACCCAGAAGCTGGAGCCAGGTGCCAAACTAAAGGCTGCAGCAGGGCGAAGTAGCACTCGCTGTCAGAGAATCCATCTTCCATCCGCTGGGGAGAGTCCCTTTCCCTCGCTCAAACTTCAGTGCTTTGGGCTTCATGCAGGACAAAATCTCAGCCACATCTCTTACTCAAATTTTGATCTCATTTTACAAAAGCACACTGAATAGCAGTCCTGAGTGACTAGTAGAATTAGCTGAGTATAGCTAAGAGAAAAACAGCTTTCTAAGCTATCCTGTTCTTTGCTTCTTTCTACAGGTGAGTCTGTAGAGCATTCTTTAGTTTCACAGTGATATATGCTGTTTCAGGAAGCACAAGGTGATCAGACTTTGTTTCCAGGAAGTGATGACCTACTTTAGTTTGAGCATAAGGTTCCACGACTGGCTCTATATCCTGCCAGATACCGCTACACCGATGACAGGATTTAGGGCAGTCGGGAGGCTCTTGGTGCCCAGTTCCTGCCAAGTGTAGCATGCCAGAGTCAGGGCTGGGCTTTCACTATCAGTAGCTATATTTCCCCCTGATGGTTCAAAAATCCTATTGTGAATTTGTTGCCTCACTCCACTCCACCCTGTCCATCTGACTTGGAAGCCTGAGAGCTTATTGAATTAGGCTGAAAAGAGGCTCTGTACCTGCTGATATTGACGGCAGTAAGATGCTAGCTTACTATTTTGCACAGCACCATATATCATGCCTGTTATTCAGGCCAACTACAGCCAACCTGTTTTCTTTTTTTGTTTTTGTTTTTTTTTTTGTTTTTGTTTTTTATAAAGAAAATCTATGTAAGTTGAGGTTCAGAAATGCATATATTTTTTACTTACAAATATTCATCTGACCAAAATTCAACATAACCTTTATGGAACACTTAACAATTGTTTTGTTTTTAAAATAACATTTCATTCAAACTGTATATAATTCAGTAAAGTTTTTTATACAGCAAGCAATGCTTAAACCCTGGAAAATCTGTAGAAAAGAGATTTTCACACAAAATAAGAAAAGAAAAATTTGAGGTATCCCTCACACACACACATCCATTCATTCTGACCCACGTGCACACACACGCACACACACCTATGTGTGCAGAGACACATTCATCCTCACTCACAAAGTGGCTGCAGCATAGGCAAAAAATTGTAGGTCCAAAGGAAAATGATTGATTGTTCTAACAAAGAGTCCAGGTAGCTCAGAAAACAAAACAAAACAAAACACAATAGTCCTCTGAGGAAATTACTACCTCGAAAAAATGTTCTCAAGATGAATTTGAGATCTAAGCCTACCAAATTGCTTTTGCAAAACAGCTCCCTGCAGTCCAAGGTGACTTGTGCAAATAGAAGGAATCAAATGAGGCTAGTTCCTGTACTTCCTTTAACAAGGATGTGGGATGCTCGCAGGTGCCCAGGGTGCTCCCGTCACGCCAGGTACTGCTGCAGTGCCGTCTTTGCCCTGAAATCACAAAGTTCCTGTTAGCCATCATCTGAGAAGTGGAATGAAGGCAAAAGCCCTGTGGCTCAAAGATGGTAACGTGGAGTCTAAAAAGGTAGATCCCCAAAGGGAAGCGGGGTGAGCCCAGCTGGGCGACTATCATACGAGGCAGAGATGTGCGGTCAGTGGGTAACTTCAATCCCAGGCTGGCTGCATTCCTCTTCCTGAGGTTCTCTTAGAAAGGGCTGCTCTTGTCATTACACCTGTTGCAGCTCAGGGGCATTTTATACTTTTCCTTGGTCACTGGCATTTAGGTGTGACGTATCTGGAATTCTTTACTTTCTCCTATTGCCATGCAGGTTTTAGCTAGTGCTCCAGGACACTGTGGGGGTACACTTAGGGTTCTGGGAAGCTAGGAGGAAAACTGACCCAGGGAAAGATATTCAGGGGCTGATTAGAAGGTGCCTGGGGGGCCTAGAGCTCATGACCCAATGCTGACTCATGGTTTCAAATGCCTTCAAATTGAGGAAGGAGGTTACAGTTTCATCTCATTCTTTTTGTCATGCCTGCTGGTATAGACCAGTGTGGGATGGCTGGAAAGAAGGCAGCGAGTTGGAGAGGAAGAGACATGATATGGGCAGTGGCCTCACCCATCCTGATCCTTGTTAAAGTGTCTTCCTTTGAGCTAGGACTGAGGTAGGCCTCCTTTACTACTGCAATCATGAACTTGGTAAAGTTTCTCAAGAGGCTACAATTGTGGGAATTACAAAGTCAGGTTTTAGCAATGGTTTCCCCCTTCTAAGTTATGGAAAGAAATGGCTAAAATGTTTAGTTACAATTAGCTGATGAAATTAAGCCAAGGTAGACTGGGCATGCAGTAAGCTCGACACAAATGGAGTGTCTGGTTAAGTAAAGGGACCTGCAGTTTTTAAGTGGAAACTAAGGGATGTTCTTACAATTACCTAAGACTCTATAAATATAGTAACTGCAAATAGTCCAATCCATCAAAATGGGAAGCCCTGTATACACCGTCTCCCGAGTTACGAAACAGTTGGGTTCTACAAAGTCATTTTCCTACAGAAACAAGTTGATGAATGATGCCACAAGCCGCCCCTTAATGACCATCCACCTCACCTCACAATCCCAAGGCCCTTTGAGCCTGAGGTGGAAAGGGCTGGCTGACAATAGCTCCTCATCTCTAAATGTTTGAAAGTCAAAGGATCACAAAGCCTTAAAGATAGAAGGACGCTGAGAGAGGTCTGTGCCATGGTGGGAATGTCCACATGAGGGTTTTGACTAAAATTAGAACTGCCAATTCAGACTCCTTCTGAATCTTTCTCGGGGGCTGTCTATGTTTGTTATGTTTGCTATGTTTGTTATGTTTGCTATGTTTGTTAGTGCGTACCTTATCATCTTTCTGCTATCTCTTAATATCTAAGAAGTCTTTCACAGATGTTTTAGAGGCAAGATCATGGTTCCTTAGATGGACTAGGTAAGGTAGCCCAGACCTTGATTTTTTTTTTCTTAGACCTTGATTCTTTCAAAGGGGTTTAAAAACTGCTGAAAACTTATGTGCCACACATATTGGGGAAACAGCATCAGACTGGTCTAAGCAATGTAGGCCAGGGCCAAAACCTATCGTACATCCTGCTGGTGAGGCCTCTTTTAGTGTTTCAGGTCATCCCAGAAACGATTTTAAGCAGAATTATTTTTGTTTCTAAACAAACCTGAGAAAAGAAAGCCAGGGAATGATCTGGCCCTCAGCCAGGAGAGACGAGCTGATAGCCTATCATCTGAGTCAGCAGCCATACTACTGCTGTGGAGGTGGGGGCAAGGGTGCTGGTCCTTAAAGTACTGCTCAAATCGAGGCTTCAACGGGTGCCTAACTCTGACTCGCCTTTGATGTGATACTCACCGAGCAGCAGCCTTGAGCTGCAGTTATTTGGGGATTTGTCTACTTTGACTCACAGGACGGCAAGCTTCAGGGAGGCAGGGGCCCCATCTGCTCTGTGTGCTCTAGAGTCTGGCACAGCCATTCACTTGAGGAGCAATTAGCAAGTGCCTTTTCCCTCGAGTGGAACAGACGAGCAAGCTGACAGCCACGACAGTGTGGTATATCCTATGGGTGTTATGGGAGGTCCTGGCAGACGGGGTCCCCTGACAAAGCATAGGGTACAGAATGGATCAGGCAAGACCTTCTTTTTTTTAAATTTTTTTTCAACGTTTTTTATTTATTTTTGGGACAGAGAGAGACAGAGCATGAACGGGGGAGGGGCAGTGAGAGAGGGAGACACAGAATCGGAAACAGGCTCCAGGCTCCGAGCCATCAGCCCAGAGCCTGACGCGGGGCTCGAACTCACAGACCGCGAGATCGTGACCTGGCTGAAGTCGGACGCTTAACCAACTGCGCCACCCAGGCGCCCCCAGGCAAGACCTTCTGGAGAAGGGGACAACCTGATATGAGTTTTCAAGGACAAATGGCCACTGTCGGGGCATTCTCTTCCCTTGCTTTCAGGACACCTTCTGTGCCTGGGTCTCTGTCTGCCTCACTGGTTGTTCTTTCGTTTCCTTTGCTGGATCTTTTTCCTTTTCCCCTAACTGTTCGAGGGCCCCACAGCATGGTTCTTATAGCCCTCCTACTGTCTTCCTCTCTCTTACTCTCCTTAGGTGACTTCATCCAGCTTCAGTGCTTTATATACCATCCTACCCCAATTTTCTCACTTCTCCCTACCCCAACCCAAATTTCTCTTGTATTCCTCATTTTCTTGGTAAATGGCAACACCCTATTCTGTTGTTCAGGCTAAAACTCTAGGCATTCTCCTTTCCTCTCTTTAACATCTTACGTTAAATCCATGAGCAAATCCTGTTGTCTCCATCTTTAGATTAAATCCTGAATCTGACCACTTCTCAGTACTTCTACCACTACCATCCTCGTCTCTTACCTACATGACAATAGCCTGGAACTGCTCTCCCTTCCCTGCTTGCCCAGGTGATTCTCTACGCAGCCACCAGAGTGATCTTGCACAAATTCAAGTCAGGTAAGGTCTCTTCTGCTCAAAACTCTCCAATGACTTTCTATCAAACTCTGATTAAAATCCAAAGTCCTTACTACGGCCTATAAGGCTTTTTGCTTGCTCCCTGCTGCCTCCCAGAGTCCACTTATTACCAGTCCAGCCCTCATTTATTTATCTGCAGTCCCACTGGTCTCCCTGTTGTTTCTTGAACATGTCAACCTCATTCCTGCCTCACAGCCTTGCACTCACTGTCCCCTCCGTTAGAATACTATGCTTCTCAACATCTGCCTGGCAGACAATTTCATCCAGATCTTTGATCAAATGTCACATCCTCAGAGAGGACTTTACTGGCCCATCTATAGGAAAAGAAACTTTTTTATACTTCATTCCTTCACCTTGCTGTTTTTCTCATAGTACCTCTCACTACCTGCTATCATATTACATATTCATTTGTTTGTGGCGTCTTCTGTACTAGAATGTTAAGTTCCACAAAGGCAAGGACTTCATCGATTTTCTTCACCATTATTATCTCCAAGGCCTAAAACAGTACCCAGTAGAGGTTACTATTGAAAAAAATTCTCTGCCAAAGGAATGGGGAATTAGGCAGAGAGTGGACTGGGTAGCAAATCGGATGGAACAGAATGTGTAAACGCATGAAGATGTGATACTGTGACAGGGAAGGTGTGGCCGGAGTACAGGGCGGAGGGAGCACAGAGAATGAGAAAGGCAGAGCTAGGCCATGGAGCACTTGTGAGCGATGTCCAAGAGTGTGGAGAATGAACATGAGCGGCAGAGTGTATACAGCTAGGGAGAACATTTGCGGCTATTTTGAAGTTACACAGATCTCTGATTATGATTCTTGCTTCTCTGAGTATATTGTGAGGACAGCAAACCCTCAGTGGACACTGCTGTATTGCCAGCAGCCAGGCCAGGCTGACACAAGGCAGGTGCTCAATGAGGTTTTGAGGTAATGGATGTTTTTATTATTGGCCTTCCTTTCTATTTTAATGTCAAGAGAATGATTTCTGGATCCTCTCCAGATACCCACTAAGATGGACCAGGCTCATGTTAACTCCCAA
Source organism: Neofelis nebulosa (assembly GCF_028018385.1). Classification (NCBI taxonomy): domain Eukaryota; kingdom Metazoa; phylum Chordata; class Mammalia; order Carnivora; family Felidae; genus Neofelis; species Neofelis nebulosa. Next base: position 34,010,033 of record NC_080786.1, on the reverse strand, counting down.
TAAGATGAGAATCTTTAAAAAATTTGCTGATTATTAGTTTATCTTACTCAAAATTCATACAGTGGCTCACAGTAAATGAAGGGAATTCAAGAATCTAAAAGATTTTAAGTTTGGCCATGTGAATTACTAAGCAAGCCAGACCCTTTCATAAAAGAATCCAACGTACCCCAAAGCAAGGCCCTTTTATTTTGATACTCACTTGTCACAAAGGTTTGAATCTGGTGACTGACTCAGTTTGTGTAGAATATCTACGATGCCCATGTCTCGTAATTTATCCTGGCGTTCTTGTGAACCTGAGAGATTAAAGCTAACAGGTTACTGGGAACACGACCCAGGCATCTGCTTTCCTTGATGTACAATCAACAATCTAGAGCCTTACCAGGGTCCTTTACTCCCCATCCTTCCATACCCCTGGTCCCCAGTGAAGTTGGATCCCCTCATGCTTGGATGCTCAAAAACTGGTCTCTCTGCTCCTTGACCCTCCTTCCTGTGTCCATCCTGGATTCTGCTGATCGAGTAATGTCTCCAAGGACTATAGCATCAAGGTCAGATTCTTCAGCCTGGCACAAGGCCCTCTGCCATCGGGCCCCATCTTCGTCTCTTTCTGGACATGTAAAGCCAGGCTCTTCCTAGTTCAAACAGGTCTTGTTTTCCCCCTTCTAATCTCTTTCACCCTGCTCTGACCTCCCAACACTTCCTGCAGTCTTCTGGTTAGCATGTGGCAGTTCCAACTTCGTACTGCACTGTCCTCCCTTCCAACTAGACTAGGACCTCCTTGAGGGCAGTTTTGTTTCCCTGGTGCTTGGTGTCTAGGCCTACATGTTGAATTCAATTTCTCTTCCTTCCACTCTGTTCTAGACACTGCTGCTGAGTAGAATACTCCTCCTGGAGTCTTTCCTCCCCATCAAGAGCCTGCAGTGACTCACTCATTCACTGACCTCCTCTATACCCAGTGAAGCAGAATCTCTTGGTGTATAGTCCAGAAATCTGCGTTTTAAAAAGTTCCCCAGGTGATTCTTATGCAGCCAACAGCATTGAGACCCACTGTTCTTCCACATCTGTCTGGCACCTTGGCTGGACATTGGAATCACCTGGAGAATTAAAATACTTATGCCTATCATCTGCCCCCCCCCCCCCACCCGATTAAATTGGTCTGGTGCAAAAATCCTCAGGTGACTCTAATATGCAGTCAAGGTGGAGAACCTCCAATCCACAAAGGCCACTTTCCAGACTGGCTGCTTCAGCACTCATGTATTTCTCCTTTCTCACCAATGCACCCACTTCTCCATTAAGCTTATCTGGCTGGGGTCCTTACATGTGCCTCCTCCGCACACAATCAAAGACCCATCTGCCCACCGCTCATCTTCTTCAAGTACCTCCCACCAACCTCCTCCTCAGCCTTCTCAAGGGCATGGACCCCACTCATTTCTCTAGGGCTCCTCCACCCCCATCCTCTGTAATCCGCTACAACGTTGACTCCAACGTAGGGGCTCAGTGTTAGCTGTCCAGCTGACTCAGGCTAGTCCCATCAATTCTCATGCCAAGGTGACTCCGCTGGGTACTTGGAACCCACTGAATGAGGCCTGCACCTAGGATCTCAGGGGCACCTGCTGCTTTCCCTCCCGTAATTTTCTTCAGAACAAATCTCACCAATCTCTTACCTTCCTCTTCATTCCATATGAGGTTTGATATACAAAACATAGCGGCAAGCTGCAGTTTGACATGTGAATGACCCTATTTGATGCAGAAAAAGAAAAAGACAATATGGAAGTAATCTTACTTGATGTACTTTTTGTAACATACCACAGGCAATTCCAATAGGCTAAAAGTGTGAATTTGGGCTCTCAAACTCCAGTGGGTGAATGGGTTGGGCTTAAGACAACAGAGAATGGTAGGAAATCTGGTAAACTGGGAAGTGAAGAAGACTTGCCAAGAGACATTCACATTCAGATTTTAGAAACCCTCTAGTAAGCCAAACAAAACACCTCCAGGGCTCTATGGGTAGTTTACAATTTATCACTCTCTCTGTTTTTATCTACACTAGGAAACTTTCAGGTCTCCAGTGGTCAATAAATTGGATGAATGTGCCTTTTGTATTTGGCTACTGATGATCTAATTCAAATTACTTTTTTTTGTTTTAAAGTTTATTTTTGAGAGAGAAAGAGAGCGTGAGCAGGGGAGGAGCAGAGAGAGGGAGGGAGAGAGAATCCCAAGTAGGCTCCACACTATCAGTGTGGAGCCGGATGTGGGACATGAACTCATCAACTGTGAGATCATGACCTGAGCCAAAATAAAGAGTTGGACACTCAACCACCTAAGCCACCCAGGTGCCCCAAATACTCTTATTCCTAAGAGTACTACTCTTACTCTTAAAAGTAAATTACTCTTATTTGTGGGGGTGATGTCCCACAACACTTGATTGAGTCTTTACTTGCTTCATCTAATGTTTCTACTATTAAGGAGCTTCCTCATCTTCTGAAACACAATTCTTATTTTTCTTTACATACTGAAAGTATAACCACTTTTGTTAAAGTTGGATCATTTACCCATATAGACTGCTTTCTCCTACATGACAGAGGACCCAATAGTAAAACAATCATTACAGATGATTTTCCTATTGATCAATTAAGAAAAAAGTCCCCAGTACATTTAAATAAAATGCATATCTGGAAAATACCAGTGGCATAATATACTCAACAGTTTTTGAAGGCAGAGAGATTTATCTCATCATGTAGGACTGTTATCTCAACAATGCAGAGACAGGAAGTAGACGTGGTTTCTTCACTACAATTCTATGGCTGGTGATTCTTTTTCCTTTTTACCTGTGCAGACTTTTGAATTGTACTCTCTCTCTTTCTCTTTTTTTAATGTTTGTTTTTGAGAAAGAGACACAGATCATGAATGGGGGAGGGGCAGAGAGAGAGAGAGGAAGACACAGAACCTGAAGCAGGCTCCAGTCTCTGAGCTGTCAGAACATAGCCCAGCACAGAGCTCGAACTCACAAATTATAAGATCATGATTTGAACTGAAGTCTGGCACTTAACTGACTAAGCCACCCAGGCACCCCATACCTGCCAAGACTTTTAAAGAGATACCCAGTTCAGGTTCCACAAAGACAAAACATAATAAAACTTATCATCTGCTCCCACCTGAATGGGTATTTGTTGAATAAATGAAATTATATACTGTACAAAAATACATGTTTACGATGTATAAGTTCATTCATTCAATACATATTTCTTGAGGAAACAAATTGTGATGGAAGAAACTACAGGGTGAAGGGGTGGGAATCTAATTTAGGTGGAGAGCACAGAAGAGATCTCTTTGAAGGAGGCAAGATTTTTGTTTTAAACGTTTATTTTGAGAGGAGAAAGCACAGGTGCGTGTTGAGTGGAGGAGGGGCAGAGAAAGGGGGAGAGAGAATCCCAAGTAGGTTCTGAGCTGGGCTCAGTCCCATGAATTGTGAGATCATGACCCGAGCGGAAATCAAGAGTCCAATGCTCAGCTGACTGAGCCACCCAGGCACCCTACAGGAGGCAACGTTTAAGCAGAGACTTAAGGGATAGCAAGGTACAAGTTATGCCAAGAGCAAGGGCCTAGGGGCACCAAGAGGAAGGAAAAGTTCCTGAAAAGGTCTGAGGTAAGAAGGAGCTACAGAGCTTGTGCATACTGAGAAGGCAAAATGGGGCAACTTTCAGAGAAGTGGGCGTGGCTAAATTGTGGGCCCTTGTAGGCCAGAAAAAGGACTTCAGATTTCATTCTGAGTTGGGAGGAAGCTCCCAAAGGATTTAAGTAGTGGGTGGTGAAGATCTGACCTGGGCTGAAGGGACTGGAGTGACCGTGCAGAGGTGTCCAGGAGGCTATTATAGTCAATCAGGCATGAGATGCTATGGCTTGGTCCAGAGTGAGGGCAGTGGTGATAGAAAGAAGCAAAAAGAATCCAATTCTGCTTTGGGGGAACGACTGACAGGACCTGCTGAAAAACTGGATTAATGAGGTGAAAGAGCTGGAGAAATCAAGACTGGCTCCCAGGTTTGAGCAGGGCAGAGCTACTGTACTGAGATGGGAAAGACCAGGAGAGAAGAAACTTAGGTTTAGGGGAGATATTTAAGAATTCATTTCTAGGGCATCTGGGTGGCTCAGCTGGTTGGGCATCAGACTTCAGCTCAGGTCATGATCTCATGGTTTGTGCGTTCGAGCCCCACGTCGGGCTCTGTGCTGACAGCTCAGAGCGTGGAGCCTGCTTCAGATTCTGTGTCTCCCTCTCTCTGCCCCTCCCTCACTCACGCTCTCTCTCTCTAAAATAAGAGTATTTAAAAAAACCCCAATTTTTATTTTTTTTAATGTTTATTTTTTGAGAGAGAGAGAGACAGAGTGTGAGTCGGGGAGGGGCAGAGAGAGAGGGACACAGAATCCAAAGCAGGCTCCAGGCTCTGAGCTGTCAGTACAGACCCAGACACAGGGCTCGAACCCACAAACTGTGAGATGATGACCTGAGCCAATGTTGAATGCTTAGCCGACCAAGTCACCCAAGAATTCATCTTTAAACATCACCTTCAGGAAGCATCAGACAGGCACATGGAGATGTAGAGTAGGCAGGATATATGAGTCCAGAGTTCAGAAAATAAGTCTGGAGGTATATCCTCCATGTGACCCTCCTCTACCCCCTGTCCACATTAAGAAAAGAACAAGCGTTTGCAGAGCTGCAGGCACCATCAGGAAAGCTTGTTGTCATAGCTTTTGAAGGCCAGTAACCATTACTTTGTTTGTATTTTATATTGTTGGATACTATGGAAAATGTAAATACTATAAATGCCTATTCCATTTATCAAAACTACTAGACCAGAGCTCAGAAACCAAAAAAAGCAGAGAGAGCATGGTAAAAGCCATGGGAGTGGATGAGATCCCCCTAAACCAGGGGTTTTCAACCACAGCTATACATAAGAACCACCTGGGGAACTTTCAAAAACCCTGATGCCCAGGCCACAACCCAGACCTATTAAATCAGAAGCTTGAAAGGAAAGGGACAAGGCTACGATCTTTGAAAGCTCCCTAGGAAATGCCACTGTGTAATAAAGACCACAGGTCTCAGGAGAGCATGTAGGAGAGAAAAGAAGAGTCCAGGGCTAAGCAAGGAGGGATACTGTCATGGAACACATAAGAAAAGAATGTTTCCAAGAGGAAATGGTCAGCTGTGTTGAAGGCTGCTGTACGTGAGGTGAGATTAGGAGAGAAAACTTTGGATTTGGCATCATGGAGGTCATTGGTAACCTTAAGCAGAGCAGTTTTAGTTGAGCGATGAAGTAAAGGCCAGATGAAGTAGAGTGAATTTTAGAGGTGAAGAAGGAGCTAGCGTGCATAGAAGATACTTTTACAAAGATGGCTATGAACAGGTATACCTTGGTGGATATGGGAAATCAAGAAAAACTTTGAAAAGATTAGAGATACTATGTGGATCTGGTATTGGAAAGATAAGGGAATTCCTGGTTGAAGCATTACTGCTTCATTCAACAAATATTTACTGAGCACATACTAAAGGCCAGGCATCGTCCAAGGTGATAGATACGAAAATGTACACAAGACTGACCTAGTTCTTGCCTTCATGGAGCTTATGAGGGACACATACACTTTATGTATCACTGTAATTCAGCTAAGTGCTCTGAAGGTAACAAAATATAACCCACATGGATAAGAGCCCACAAGATGTGTCAGTTGAGCTCAGATCTGAGGTTAGAAGGCACACCAGAGTGCGAAGAAAAGTGTTCCAGGCAGAGAAGAGCCAGCATGTGCAAACGTCCCAAGGTAGGAAGGAACATGCATGGCCTTTTTAAGGAACAGAAGGAGGTCAGTGTAATGAACAAAGCAAAGAGGGAAATGAGAGGAGCTGGGGATATGGATGAGTCAGATCATGCAGGACTTCACAGGCCATCACAAGGTGGGTATGGATGTTATTCAAGGCGTTAACAGGGAGCCACTAAGGGATTCTGGCCTCTATTCTCATAATAGAACAGAAGGTGAAGTCATCACTATGAGTGATGAGGGAGAGAAAAGGTGAGGTTTAAAGAACAAGAAGGTAAGAACCCATTTTGCATGAGAGGTGTCAGCTTGCTGGAGAATCACAGAGGGGTAGCAGACACTGCTGAGTACCCATGGTGGGCGTGGGGGAGGGTGGTTGTAAAATGTGAAATTAACATGAAACCAATCAGCCTGGTTCTATGCCTTTCTCTGCAGCTGTGGACTCTGACAGGCAGGCAAAGAGAAGACAGGTTCACCCACAGTTAGGGTTTTGTTAGGAGACACTGACAGAATGAAAAGACTGTCAGATTTTGGCAATGGGCAGTTTCTGCTGATGACAAGATCCACGGGATGGCTGTGGCAATAGGTGACCGACGTGTTTGGAAGTAGGTAGCAGATTGTGTTTGCAAGCAAACAGGTCAAAGAACAAGTGCCACGGGTGCTGGAGGCTTAAGAGCTCACACACATCAGACAGAAGCCTTGAGAGGTAAGACAGGGGTTTCGGGGCACTGAAGGAAATCCAAGAGCCCAAGTCCTCACTGAATAAGGAGGCAATCAGGAGACAACGAGGGTGGGGAGTGGGGTGATGGATGGGTGGTAATACTGCCAAACAGCACAAGCTTCAAGGCCTTCCAGTCTCTTTTTCTTCAGGATGAAAGAGAGCTCCTTAAATCTGTTACAGAGTAGTCTCTTCTTTTTTTTAATCTCTGCACCATTTGTTTTGCACTAACAATGCTACAGTCCCTGCCTTCTGATGAAGCTACCGTGGAGCAGTGAAAGGGACAAAGGCCTACCATGTAATACTTGATTTTCTGCAGGATGTCATCATTGGTCATAATGAGTTCTTTTGCTGTTGTCCCATCTGCTATGTTGGCTAGGATGCACAGTGTCTGGAAAAGAACAAAGGGCTGGTGATCAGGAAAGCTCTGCAGTCCCAGAGGCAAGCTCTCAAGAGCCCAGGCAATTTCCCACCTGAAGTACACAGACGCTCACAGGTCCCACTCTGATCTCTTCTCTCCTGACACCATCGCCAATGAAGTAACCACACCTAAGGAAAGTCTACCTTAGGCAAAAGAGAACCCAAATATCTCATTAGTTTCTTTTGGGGCATAAGCCATCACTGGGCAAAGGCAGCCATGTCTTATAGTTCATGCTCTCATATAAAACTGTTATCATTTTCTTGAAAATTTCATTCCTGAAACAAACTCTTATTGCTAACCCAATGAGGTTTCTTCAAAAAAGTGGTCTCTTTGGTGGCAGTGTCACAGGTGTTGCAACCTCCCTCCTGCCCGCCCACTCCAAGTGCTACCTGCTCCCAAGCTCATGACCTTCTGGGTGAGGGCCTGGATCCTGTCCACTAGACACGTGCATTTAGGACCTCTTGACTTTTAAAAACCTGGCTAGAGGAACAGAAAGGTAAGGAAAATGTGTGAAGGAGCTTAGTCCAGGTTGGCCTAACGAGACTGGAGGGAGCCTGTGCCAGCTGGCAGGTCCCTGAAGATAATCACCACAATGGCAGTGGAGGAAGGGACTTTCTGTCAGCTGCTGGGAGTCTCACAGCCAGACCAGCAGGAGGCAAGGGTTAGGCAAAGGTGACAGAACTGTGGAAAGGATACTGAGCCAGTCAGTGTCAGTATCTGCAATTCAACAAACACTTACTGAGCACCTACAATGTGCGTGCACTCTGCAGGGCATCAGGTAAGACAGGAATAACACACACTACCTGACTTTGAAGCC